>NC_085051.1:59120587-59454215 GCF_963662255.1 Cinclus cinclus
TCAGGCTGAGAATCCCTGGGGCCTGCCAGGGTTGGGGCAGCTCATGTCAGGGAAAAGTCACGACACACAGAGGAAGGAAGCTCCAGCAAAGAGGTGTATTTTTGTTACAGTGGCTGTGCTTTAAGTTTCTATAGCTACCAAAAGAGAATTGTCAGGAAATGCTGCTGCTCCCTTCTTCGCACACTGCTTTGGAGTGGCAAAGCAGGAAAAGGGGCCCTCTGGAAATTGCTGTAGCATCCCATATTTAAGCAGCTCTCTTCCTTTTGTCTCCATACTCCCCTTCTGGGATGGAAGAGCACATTTGGTGATGCTTCACCAAGCTCAGCAGTCACATTGCAGGGCCAGATGCAGCACAGTTTTCCTGCAGAGCTGAGTGATGGTGGCCAAGGATTCCGAAATCCACTTGGAAGCAGAGTGCCTGGTTGGGCAGGGGATGCTGCCAGAGGGGTTGGTCCCCAGCCCTCGGGTTTCCAGGTCCTGGGCGTGGATATTGCCTGCTTCTGAGCACCCCTCTGTGCCCTGCAAGGACCTTGCAGAAATGCAAACCTCACTCCATTTTAGCTCCCTTTCCCTGATCCATCAGTCTCTTGGGGTTTACATGTGAATGAAGATGGCATGCAGTGGATAACCTTTTAACCACTTGTAATTCTGCTTTCTGTTTCTGAGGGAGCTCAGCCCTCAGAAGAGAAGGGAAAGGGCCAGAGGAGAGCCACAACCTCTCAAAATCCAGAAACACTCATGAGTCCCGAGGCCACCTTTGGATTCTGGTGCTTGTATCCACAATAAAATCCACCTTCCTCCTTCAAACAACGAGTCTGTCTTCCATGTGTTTTCAGGAATATTGTGCACGGTGTCCCACACGGTGCCTAAATCACTCTGGTGTTCACAAGGGTGCTCAGACACAAGATGACAAACAGGGTGTAAAGACCATTTTCTCAAAGGGGCTGAGGTATTTGAGTCCTAAAAGTAACAAATCCCACTTTGTTCAGGGGTGGATGTGTTTCTGGAGGCACCATCCAGATCCCAGGTGCCTCTCCTCCTGCTGCCAAGTGTTGGGACACAGCAGCAATGTGTTCACAGCTCTGAAAGTTCATTTTCTCTGACAATTTGGGTGTCTTTGCACAGCTCACACAAACACACAGATGTCCGTGTAAATATTCCATCTGTACTTGTGAATCAGTAAAGTGTGAGGCTGGGGAGGTCAGGGGCTGGGTTCATACAAACATCCTGAAGTTCAGCTGTTTCCCCAAAGTTTGTCTGAACTGTGTGTGACCTCCTTCAGTCTGGAAATGTGAGGCAGCCGGTGTTCCTCACGAGGTTACCAGCACATCATGAATCTGGAAAAGTCTGCAGCACCACCAGCAAAAAAAACCCACTTTCCTTGGAGTATGCATTTGATGCTTGGTTTCAGCTGCACCAGAAGGGCTCTGGGTCATAGAAAATACCAGACAGTGTTTGCACAGCTCCCAATGATGTGGGCATGGACTTCAGGGGTTCCTCTGCCTGTAGCCCCTGAGACCCAAGGCACAGAAGGTGGTCAAAGTTCCATAACCAAACAAAGGCTGCCTCTTCATCCTCATTATAAACTCTCCCTCTTTCCCACAGCAAGGAGATGATTCAGGGGCTGAGCCCGGACAGAGGATCTTGCATATATATTCACAAGTGGGAAGGATCCTGGTGGATATTCTTCTGCCTGCTCACTGACATTACAAGGCATTTCACAACATTGAAATCACTGTTCTTTAGCATAACTCTCAAACAAAACAAAGCCACTTCAGATCAGTATTTTAGTTGTAACTTGCTTAACAGCAAATTACATTTCTGCCATTTTTTCTAACGCAGATCTTGCTACATTTTGATGTTGTATGAAATGCCAGGAGATTAACAGCCTCTCTCTCTCTCCTGGGGTCTGCAAAACCTCCTTTTACTGAAACTAATTATGCTGTTAACCACTAATGCCCACGAAGGAGAGCTAATGAGTTGCCAGACAGTGGGTGTTTTATGTCCCCTGCACAGGGAGCTGCAGCCACACAACACCCAGCTCCAACAGAAAATTCCCCTGGCAGAGACTGCCCAGCTGAAGGGAAAACCATGGAGGAGGTAACACAACTGCTCCCAAACACCTCTGGTGCCTCCATCACCTGCAGTGTTCAGGGAAAACAGGTGGAGATATAAATTCATTGATGTCCCCCCGTCGTCCCCCCCCCCCATCTTTTACACCCCCAGGACATTGTCAGTCTTAATGAGTTAATATTGTTAAATCTTCCTGTGGTCATCAGCTGGGAAACAGGGTGGGAAAGGTGCTTTCCAAAGGAGGCCCTCCCAGGACAGCATATTCCCATCTCCTCCAGCCATCTGCTGCCTTTCCAGGTCCCCCCAGGAGACCTGTCCTGCCATTGATGCTGGGTTTATTGCTATTGTCATCATCAGTTCTCAGTGTTAATATCACAGAAGCAGCTTGGAGCACTAATTGTTGTCCCTTCCTGCCTCAACAGGGCTGGAGCCATCAGACAAGGTAACTAAGAGGGGATGAATTTGATTGGACTTCTCTGTAAAGCTGAGGTGGTGGATATCCAGAGAAAAAAAATCATGATTTTGTTCTTTGTTCACCCTTGAGCCTCCAGTAGGAGAGATCTGTGGCAGGGCAGAAAGTCTCCTAAATGGGCTCAAACATAACCAAACAATCTTGTTCATCAGTTTCTCCATAGGGCTGACAATGCTTTCTACTGTCCTTAGGATGCCACAGGAATTAACTATCATTGCACAGTGGAGCTCAGAGGTGAGAGATGACCACAGGAATTGGTGATACCAGAACTCTACCTTAGACATTCCACCTGGAGTAGCCAGTTCAAATTCTTCCTTTTCCCAATCACATCACAAAGGCTGGACTCGATGACCTTGGAGATCATTTCCAACGTTATTGATTCTCTGAGTCTGTGACCAGCACTCCTGGGAGCAGACTGAGAGCTGGGGTTCATCTCCAAGAGCCCAGCCCGAGCCCTTGGGCTTTTAGACACCTTAAACTCTGCAGCCCACTTTGTGCTCACTGCAGGCATTAATACTGGGAGTCATAGCATGGACCATGTTTAGTGACTCCAATAGAAACAAATCTTCCTTGGCCTCAACAAAGCTCCTGGGAGCAGAAAGAGACACGCTGGTTGCTGGTTCCTTGGTGGGCAAACCCCAGGATAGGAGTGGGACAAGACTGGAATGCCCAAACACGTCTGGGAGATTTCCAGCTCTTTTTCCATCCTCAAACAGCTAAGTCTGCATTCACACCTGCACTTTATCACCTCTCACCTGTCCACACAGCAGGTGATTTCCCTGCATTCACCAGGTTTTGACCCACACCTTCTGGTGGTTAATTATGCTCAGGGAAAGCTGCAGCATCGCTGTCCCAAATCAGCCTCCGCATTTCCCTGCCTTCCTTCCTGATTCACAGAGCTCCCCTCATGACCAACTTTCTCTGCTCTGAAGCCTTTCCCAGCTCCTCCAGTTTTGAGCCTAAGAACATTTTTATATCTCCTGCTTTGATGGATCATTCAAAGGCTTCAATCACCGTGTCTCAGGTTCTGCAGCCTTTCCTGAGCGCTGTTGTTTACATCAGGGACTTTCAATTGCACAACAGTTCCTTCATGAAAACCTCACTTCCTCACACTTGGGTTGAACTTGTGGCTTGAAATTGTCTCTTTCCAGGTGTTTGTAAACATTTGCTGTGTCTGCTATGGTCAGGCAGCAGCTCTCTGCTTCCAAGGAAGAAATTGCTGCTAAAAAAACATCCCCTGCACAGCTGTGATGATTTCTGAAGGCAGAGAATAAAGTATAAGCTGCCACAGAGGTAGAAGAAAGGAGGTCAAACAGCTTCAGAGACTCATGCAAACCTGGAAAACTTCTGGAAGTGGAGCTGGGAGTGGGGAAAACTAGCAAAGGGAAAATTGTTTTCCCTATTTTTGCCTTCTCCATTACATTCCCTTTGCTCACTGTGGAACTGTAGGGTTTTCGTGCCCCGAAAAGGAGACTGGACCCATCACAGGCCAAACCAGGGGACAGAGGACAGGGCATGAAGAACCCCCGGGGGCTGGAACCTGAAGGTAAACTGAGGTTACACATTTGGGAGATGCTTTTTTACAAGGCAAATTTGGCATTTTGGGGAATTCAGGGACAAGCAGCATTACCAGTGGACACGAACCCACCACAGACACACCCTTGGGGCTGGGACCTTGGTTTATGTCATCTGCCACTGCAAAGGTCTCTAGGGGCTCCTCAGCTTCCAGGCTGCTCTACCTCATCCAGGGCAGCTGTCCTCTAGGAGGCAGGTGACATCTGGAATGTTGTCCACTCTGATCTGGAACCTCTAGAGTCTTTTCTTCTCCACAGAGTGGATGGAGCCCAAGGGACATTCTCTCACTCAGAGCTCCACATCTGGTGGAATCTCCATCCCTGGAAGTTTTCAAAAAGGTTGTGCATGTGACACTTAGGAGTATGTTTCAGTGGTGAGCCCATTGCAGCCTTTCCTCTTCTCATTCCTCTTTTTTTTTTTTCTTTTTTCTTTCCTGAATCACAGAGCTGAGTTTTGGCCCCTGGGCTGGGTTTCTGCATACTCTCAGCAAGCTCCTCTCTAATGACTTCCAGCAGCTTCATCCCAGATCGAGCAGCTCGCTTGCAAGACTGCATTTCTCAGATAGCTGCCAAAAATGCACAAATCAGCTGTTACAGTGAGCACTGGGTGGCCACACAACTCCTCAGACCCCAACCAGAGATCATCAAGTTCCCTGGGTCTGGATAAATCATGGCGGTTTTGTTGTGTTGTTGTTTTGTTTTGTTTTGTTTTTTTTCTCACCAGAATTAATTTAACCATGCAAACCCCACCCTGGGGTCGGCAGGGACCGGGGTGCCACCCTGGGAGAGCCCCTTTGCAGCTGAATGAAGCCTCTGTTGCAGCTCACAGTGCCACCTCTATGTGAGACACTCCAGGCTCCCTTTTGTACTGGCTCTCCTGGCCCAGGGTGGCACAGCCACCATCTGATTCCCCCTCTGGATGCTCGGATCCCCGGGAGCAGATCTGCAAGTGTCAGGTCTGAAGCCCCCATGGAGTCAGGAGGAGAGTCAGGACTGATTCCTGCAAAGCCTGGGTCTGGAGCAGGGAGCCAGGGAAGTCATGGACACTGAAACCTCATATTTAAGAAGTAGTTCAGATCTTCATCCCTGGCTTTGCCTGTTCTTCTCCCAGATTAACACTGTGGGGCCATCATGACTTTGGGACAGGCATGGTGGCAAAGGTGAGTCTGGCTGTGACAAACACCCTTTCCATGCCCATTTCCCAGCACCCAACAGCCTATTTGCCAATAATCAGTCTGGTTTTTGTGGATATAGCCCAGGGCACCTGCAGTGCTGTGGGCAGGCACAGAGCCCCAGGCAGCAGCACAACACAGGGTGCAATGGGCAGTGAGGTGCTGGGTGTCCCAAATATCCCAAATATCCATCCCAAATATCTCTGTCTCCTCTGGGATCCAAACCTGGAGCCAGAGAGGAAAACATTATGGGTGAAGAGACTCGTAGTTGTCCCTGGACTGTCAGACACAGCTGAACACCTGATGGACAAATCAAGCCCAGCACTGCAAGTGTTGCACTCCCTTGGTTTTTGGTGTTGACATTTTTAAAGCAATTGGTTTGTCAATGCTGGGTAAACAAAATGGGGGAAAGGCAATTACTGAGGAGACCAGCAGCAGTGATTGCTATTAGTGTTATTGCCCTCTTCCCTCTGAGCCTTATTAGGTGCGTATATGAGAGACAGACTTCCCTGAAATGTCAGTGAGCACCAGACACTTGAAAATCCAGCCCTGAGGAGCTTCAAAAATCTTGTTGATTATTTTAAACGTTGTATGAACATGGGAAACCACAGCAAGCCTGCCCTCAGGTGAATCCCACCCACGTCCATCAGCAGGAACCAGGGAGCAGAGGAGGGAGGGCAGAGGGGAGCTGTGCTTTGCAGAGCTTTCCCCTGAACCAGCCATGCTGGGAGCACTGCACAGCAATCCTTGGTGCCAGGGGACAAATCCTGCCACTCACTCCCATAGAGTCATGGAAAGGTTTGTGTTGGAAGGAGCATCAAAGCACACCTAGTCCCACTCTCTGCCAAAGGACATTTTCCACCATGCCAGGGTGCTCCAAGCCCCATCCAGCCTGGCATTGGACACCTCCAGAGATCCAGGGGCAGCCACAGCTTCTCTGGGCACCCTGTGCCAGGGCCTCCCCACCCTCACAGACAAGAATTTATTCCTAATATCTACCCAGTTACTCATTTCAAGTAGGGAAAAGGACTTCTGTGCATTCTCACCCACATGCAGAGTTCTCCACCGGCCTTATTAGAGATGGGTAAAGCAATGACCTAACTTCAAGAAGACAGATTTCCCCCACTTTCCTACAAATGCCAAGTGGCTGCAGATCTGAGAGCAGCCCCTGAAACTGTGGAGCTGAGCAGGGGCTTTTTTGGCTTTGGGTCACTCCACAGCAGGTGGAAGTGACTGGACCTGGGCTCTCTTTGCATTTTAGGTGTGTGGAGGGACATCCAGTGAGAGAGTGCCAGCCCAGGAGAGTCTTTGGTTCAAACAGAGAAAGAGCAGGGTGAGGAGTCAACACCCTGGAAGGGAATTGGGCTTGTTCCCAGTGACCCCACAGCTCTGCTGAGGATTGGAGAAGCAGTGTCAGACCCCCTGGTTCCCAGCCCAGGGACCTGTTTATGGTTAAGGCTTCTTTTGAACTCTCCCTCCTTGGAGGTGACGTGGCCATGGGTAGTTGTGGACATCTCCCCTCAGCAGGACGTTGGTGGGTTGATTTTGCAGACACAGTGGGCTTGCTGTCTCCTGGGGAGTTATATTTACTCTGCCTTTCCTTGCTGTTTTCTTTTACCTAAAATAAGATGTCCCAGACTGAAGGGAAAAAAAAAAAAAAAGTGAGCATGTTTTGATGTTTTGCTCCCAGTGTCTGGATAAACATATCACTTCCCAACCCTTAAATAGAGTTAATGGGATGAACTGTGGGGAGCTCATTGAGATGCAGCAGCTTCAGAGGCTGGAAAGAATTATAGAGGTGATGGGGTCCTGTTTGCCTTCTTTTTCTGCTTGGCCATGCCCCACACTGTAAGGCCTGGAAAATCAGCCCCCATCTGCCTTGCCCTGGCTCTCCTGCAGTGCTCCTCGTTAGGAGTGTGTGGCTGTAATTAGCACAGCCCGAGCCTGCTCAGAGCTCCTCCTCGGGTGCAGCTGCTGGCTGGAACCATCTATTTTTTGCCACCACAAAACAGCATTCATGTGCCAACTTGTCATTTGCTCTGCCCCCGACAGGGATCTGTCCTCCTGCTCCTCTCTGTGAGTTGGAACGGGGTCTGGGAAGGTTGGGTCTGCCTCAGAGGAGAAGCAATGATCTGTTTCAGCCTTTAGACAATGGAGGAGTTAGTAGATTTTTTGCTTGGATGGGCTTTTTGTCAACCTCAGACCACCTCTGCCTAGATTAAATGAAATGTTTAAATGTTATCAAGTGCAGATAGGGCTGAAATTACATCCTCCATCAGCTGCAGACAGGGCTGGCTGATTAGCCTTTCACATTTTGTATCCATTTAAGAATCGAAGATAGTGGGAGCAGGTTTGATATCTCTCACAGTCCTTTTCAGAAAGGTCCAGAGGATGAGCTCACAGGAGATGAGCATCCATCAGCTCTCAAAGGTGTGCCAGGCAGAGAAGACCACGTGGCCCATCTCAGTATCCCAAAGAAGACCAAGAAGAGGCACCTGCACCATCCTCTGCATGCTGGACACTCCCGTGCATCATTAGCCCTTTTCCCTGGTTTTGGGGAATGCTAGCAAAAGCAAATTTTACTGGAACAGGAGAACATTCCTTCATTCTCTCACCTCCCAAAATGATCACAGAATCATTTAGGTTGGAAATTACTTTTAAGATCATTGGGTCCAATTGTTCCCTCAGCCACTGCCAACACCACCGCTGACCCTATGTCCCCAAGTGCCACATCCACATGGCTTTTAAATCCCACCAGGGATGGGGATGCACCCCTGCCCTGGGCAGCTGTGCCAATGTCTGCCCACCCTTCTGGTGAAGAATTCTTTCCTAATATCCAACTTAAACCTCCCCTGCTGCGACTTGAGGCCATTTCCTCATCCTGTCACTTGTTCCCTGGGAAATGGGTCCATCTCCACTGTAATGGCTAAAGCTATTGTTCCCCATAACCAAAACGCTCATTTTCTACCCCATGTTCAGAGCTCAAAGTTACCAGTGCTCAGCCACCAGACCAGCCCACTACTCCATTTCCTTCACAATCTTGCTTCTACTATCAAAGATTCCCACTGAGGAGTCACAGATCCATCTCCACAAGTGACACAGGAGGAGATCAAGAGGAAACTCTCCTCTGTGCATCAACCTTCAGCCATTAAATCAGCCCCGCATCGTCTCTGCTTTCTGTGTGACTTCATTCTGGTTGCCTTCATATATTTTTTCAGACTTATCTCCTTTGAATCTGGCCTTCTGAAAACAACCTTGCCTCTGGACAAAAAGCCATCATCTTCTGCCCTCATGAGCCTGACTTGCCCCCTCTGGCTGCTGTTCCACCTCCAGGCTTCTCACTGACCCTGAGCCAATCTCCTGGAGGTGCTGCAGAGAAAAGCACGTCCAGCCCTTTGAGACTCCCAGGAACCAGATGTCACCAGAGGCTGCCAGCCCGAGACAGCTTGGTTGACAGCTCAGAGATGTTCCTGCAGTTGATGGGAAATGACCCACAGAGCGAGGGAAGCTGCTTGGCAAGGAAAGGAGCTCGGCAGAAACAATGTGAGTCAGCACCAGAATGGGAAGTGACAGGGATGAGGGCAGGCAGGGAGAAGGATGATGGGTGGGGAGACATGAGCAGCTGATCCTGAAGCACCTCTGGAGCAGGGAATGGCTGCAGGGATGCAGGAGCTGCTCACGGAGCTGCTGCCCTGCAGCGCTGGGAGCTCGCCAGCCGTGCCCTAGCCAGAAGAGATTTTCTCTCCAAAAAGGAGAGGATTTTTTTCTGCCACCCAATGATGACCAAAAAAAGAAAAGACTGTTGTGGAGGGTATAGGGAATGGGGCATGGGTTAAGCAGCCTACCACAGTGCTTCTGATCTACCATTTATTTACCACTGGGATTTAAATAACCTGCTCAGAGCTGGATGTGAAATATGACTGAGTCAGACAGACACAGCTCAGCGGGTGAAAGCCTGAGAAGAACAAGCATCATTTCTTTCAGCTCCAGGGTAAAAGTTATTTAAGGACAAGGACTTATCCAAGGAGAGCCCCACAGTGATCTCAAAACTGTCCTCACAGCCAGTTGGCTGGAAAAGAAACTATCTCATGCGTTGCTGAGGATTAGGATCTTTTGGTGCCTGGTCCACTCTAATTTTCAAGGCAGAAGCCCCAGGGTTGTCTAGCCCATTTTATCCCCTCTTTCCCATACACATCTCTCCTGGTGGAGCTGAGAAAATCAGAGAAAATGGGTGAAATTCAAAGCCCTCATGGTATCTATTGCAAAAACATCTGCAGCACAACATCTGCAACATCTGCACTATGTTCTAAACCAGATAGCTGAACTGTTCCTTGCGTGTTTTCACACCACTCAAAAGCTGGTGTCCAGCCATACTGGATAAGATTGTCCCCTGGACTGAAGACCTTGCTGCAGGGAGGATGAAAGGATCACCTCCATTTCCCAGAGGGAAGCCAGAGGGGCCAGAAAAAAAATAGATGACCTCAGTCACTTTATAGTAGAGCCCTCATCATTTGGTAAAGTTTCATTATGTTGTCTTAAAATAAAATGGTCTTTTATTAGAGATTTTCTTAGTGCAGCAGCAGGCTGAAACTCCTGTCATTGCATAGTTTAAAAGCCAGGCTGTAAAAGCAAAATGATACATCCCTGATCATTAATGCATCTCCAAAAAGGGCTCTCACTCCTTTGCTTTGCCTTTCACAGCCTCGATGGAAAAAAAAAGCTTATGTGAGCAAATCTAAAATTAATCACCTGAATGTCTTACAGATTCCCAGGTAACAAGGACAGCTGTGAATCACTGTCTTTGCAGGATACAGACATCAAAGATCATCTCCTCTCTCCTCCTGTCCTTTCCCTGAATTTGTTGCTCCAAGACAAGAGCAAACCTTTCGTCCTTACATGCAGGTCTTGGAGGCAGAAACTGGGCAGCCTCACGTGGATGGGCAGAAACTTGCAAATAAATAAAATTCTGCCTCTGAAGCGGGTCGTGGATGGCAGATCCATTTCCCTTGGCTCTGCCCCATCCCCATTTCTCTTCCCTCCTGGGCTGTCAGGAAGAAATGATCCTTCCTGAACAGCCAGGATGCTCCAGGAATGATTCCAGAGCCAATGGGACAAACAGGAGCCAGCATCTTAGATTGCCACCAGCAATACCAGAATCATTTCTGCAAGTGGGATACTTAGACAAGCTAGGCCTTGGGTTTAAGTCAACAATTTCACCTATGGGAAAGAAATATCTCTGGTGGAAAACATTCTTGGTGAGAGAGACACACCTAAGATCTATCTGGTAAGGATTTACTGTCTACAAACTTTTCAATACTGACTCCTTTGGGAATGAGGGAGGGATAAAAGGGCATTTAAAGTGTGAGCGTCAGCATTGGGGCGGGCTTGGTCCACATCCCTTGGAGTCCAGAGGATTTTCCATTGACTCCAGACAGAGCACAGGCCAGCTACACTCTGGGAATCCTGACTGGACTAAGGGGCAATCTCCAGAATAACAGGAGAATCTTTCCAAGCAGGGATTAATCTGTAAGGAGAACTGGGAGCTGTGGTCGTACCACACGGCCCTGACCCATCAGGCAAGCTTTGGTCTGTTCAATATTTGTCTGAGCAATGGCTATGTTCCACCCAGATCCTGACTGGAAAACCAGTGGAGAATCTGATCTCCAGCCCACCTGCACAAAGATCATTTCCTGGGGTTCAGGCTGGAATTCCCAATATCCTGCTAGCCAAGATGCCAAGCACCCAGCTTTGATCAAAGAAAGGGAGGAGATCCTCTAACCAACGTCTTTTGTTGCCCTAAGAACACCTTTTCTGGAGGTTTATTTCCCACTTTGTTCACTCTCCTCACCCTGGTGCTGTGTTTTCTGCCCTTCTGGCTTTTCCAGAGATGTGAGTCTGTGCAGATCTCCCAGATCCATGGTTCCCACTCTCTCCCCTCTAACTGGAAGTTCATCTTTTGCAAACCATTCAAAAGAATCTTTCCAGAATAAGCAGAGCACCTCACCATACCTGTAGCTTCTTCCACCCATCCTGGAGGCACTGCAGTGTGTACAACCCAATCTGCAAACTTTTCCTTTCTCTTTTCTTTACCTTACTCATTTCCTTACCCCAAAACAGGCAAATCAGTGTTGCTCTGACTTCTCATGGCAACAAAAGTCCAGGCTGTGAAAAATATCAATCAAATTCGAGCCCAAAGAGGCTGAGGGATTTATAAGCAGAAGGGGAATATTTCTCCACAGTCAGTGATGTTCATTAGCCCACACTCAGCATAATGTGCTTGGGGCACAGGGGATTGGCTGCAGAACACAGTGAAGGAAGGCAGGAATAAAGATAAACCAAGTGGATGGAGAGAAAAAAAAATCTGATTTCAACAGAATGAGGGTCTCCTGCCATCAACTCCCTTTTCTATGTGAAGGCTGGGGGGTTTCTAGCCCATCCCAAGGTGACTTTCTGTGGCCAACAAGGAGACAGGATGGGACCAGCATAGCCTGGGACAACCTGCAGCTTCCCCAGCCCTGTGACCACTCAGTCCCTCTGCAAAGATCTCTCTGCTCTCCATTCACCAGCCTCTGGGAGTGGTTTTAAACCAAAATCCAGGGCTCCCTTGCACACAGGGTGCTGCAGATGTTGTGGGTTCAGGGTCAGCACAGGTGGCGATCGCTTGTGTTTGGTGTCTCCCGTTCTGCAGAGCTGAACAAAGATCAACTTTCAGTCAGTGCCTGGAACATCCTCCTCAGAGGCTTCTTGAAGGCCCTGGGCTGGTGCTGCACAGCCTTGCCATCTCCACAGGAGATGTTTGCCAGGAAAAGTGCTGCGTTTTTTTTGTCTGAACAGGTAAGTCTGGGAAATCAGCTTTAAGCATTCCAATTTGGAGACCCATTTCTCATAAAGTCCTGAAGTCCCTTTCCTTCCAGCCTAAACCAATCCAACACATTTCTTTCTAGGCTAAGATCCAGCAGAGAACTTTCTTTTGAGTGCCAACAGCAAATTTTTACGACCACAAAATAAACCTTGAAATACGATCTGTTTAGATAAGCGCTGAGAATGCTGAGAGGCACTCTGTGATTTGAATCCAGAGGTGTGAACAGTTCTGCTTAAAGGACATTCAAAAATAATGGCACTGGTGCTGTGCTGCAACTTCCAGGAGGAAA
Source organism: Cinclus cinclus (assembly GCF_963662255.1). Classification (NCBI taxonomy): domain Eukaryota; kingdom Metazoa; phylum Chordata; class Aves; order Passeriformes; family Cinclidae; genus Cinclus; species Cinclus cinclus. The sequence goes on from NC_085051.1 coordinate 59,133,030, forward strand.
CAGATGCTGGCTTATATTGTGGCTCTGCAAAACCTGCACAGGAGCAAGAAGAGGTGAATTATGAGCAGCCCTGAAGGAACGACAAGGTGCCAGGGAGGTCAGACCCCAAAGACGTGCCCCAAACCTGCCTCCCAAGAGCTCCTTTCACATCTCCCCAGCAGCACGACTGGTTGTATCCTGGCTGCCTGATGCCAAACAGGAAGAGAGATCTTCCTCCACACATCTATGGTTAAGTAGCTCTACGTGTCCTGGTGCATTTTTTTTCCAGGTATTGTGCTGAAGTGGTTCCCATGATTCTAGATGAAATGTTCAATTTATTCCAGTGCTTGACCTGCTCACCACCACTGCTGGCATCGTTACCACTGAGGTACCCAGTGTGGACAAGATAACTCCTTGTGTAAAGAACATTTATCTGAAAGCAAACCTGAGGAGCAGAGATTATTTCTACAACTCCCTGAAAGGAGGAAAAGAGATTATAGATGGGTGGGGGTCAGTCTCTTTTCCCAGGTTACAAGTGATGCCTTAAATTGGGCCAGGAGATGTTTAGATTGGATATCAGGAAAAATTTCTTCCCTGAAATGTTTGTCTGGCATTGAAACAGGCTGTTCAGGGCAGTGATGGAATCATCATCGTTGAAATTGTTCAAAAAACATGCACACGTGGCTGCTGTGGACACAGTTTGGTGGTGAACACTGCAGGGCTGGGTCAGTGCTGTGTGGGTTGGCACTCCTAATGCAAAACTCCACAGGAACCAAAAGTTGTAGCTGAATATTAGAAATGGTAAAAACCCACCCAGATAAGTCCTGGTGGAAATGGAAAACGTTGGCACCACGTAGCCCTAAACAGAGCAATTCCTGGAGAGGAGGAATCTGCTGCCCTTTGCACAGTCAGGATATCCCAGGCTCCTGATTTCCCATCCTTGATGAGCTCAGCCACCCTGGCAGCACCCTGTGATGGTTCCCATCATCTCAAGGAGAAACCACCCTGCCCAGACAGACAGATGATGACAGACAATTCATCTCAGGGATGAAATGCTGCCGTGGCACACAGCCAAGCCCAAGCCATCATCAATTTGGAAACCCCAGGGAGCTGGGGATGTTTGAACTCCTGTCCTCAATCCTGCCCTGGGAACTGAGGGAAAACACTTAAATCTTTGAAGCACCCCATAGTCAGGCTCCAGACCAGCTGAGCAAACCAGAAAGCAGCTAAATCAGTGTCCAGTGGTGTTGCTGGGAGAAGGGCAGTGGCCAGCAGTGCATTAGTGGTGCTTTCCCAGGGAAGCTGTCAGTGACAGGGATGAGCTCATCCAGGAACCATCCCAGAGCTCCTACAAGAACCATCCCAGAGCTCCTCCAGGAACCACCACAGAGCTCCTCCAGGACCCACCACAGAGCTCATCCAGGAACCATCCTAGAGCTCCTTCAGGAACCATCCCAGATCTCCTCCAGGAACCACCACAGAGCTCCTCCAGGAACCACCACAGAGCTCCCTGTGGTGTGCAGAGTGCACTTGGCAAGGCACATCAACACCTCCTCAAATTAACCAAGACACAGCAACACACTGCTCACGCTCCCAGGGGATGGGAGAGCACAGCAGGTGCTGGACACCTGGCTCCAGGCAGAACAAATCCTGAGCTCCACAGCTTTCCCAGCCACTGACATCACCTGGGGTGTTGTGGGGACAGGACCCAGTGCTGCCCACCCTCCAGCTGGGGTGCAAGTCTTGTCATGGTTGATGTAACGTGGTGGTGTTTTGCACCACTTAATTAGTGGTTTGTTTGGAGTTTCTTCAGTTTTGACTTAGAGTTAGGATTAAATAACACATGAAGGAAATGGATTTTCTCATGTTTGGGCTTGGTTGTTTATTAAATCTTATTGAAACTATAGAAAGTTCTGCAACACTTCTAGCCACAAGCTAAAAGTGAGCAAAATGGAGACAGATCCAGCTGCTACAAGGTTTCTCAAAGCTAAACAGTCCAATAAAGAAATAATATCTACATTATTTATACTTTTAACCCAATAAATCAATTCCCATGACCCTCAGTGCAGCACTAGCTGTCCATTTAATTACACACCAGTGACTTTAACTCCATCACTCAAATTTGGACATTTTCTCCAAGATCTCAGGTCAAAAACAGTGTTCTCCAGGGGGTCAGTGCCAGAAAGCACAGAAAGTTCAAAAACTCATGTTTCTGGGACCCAACAGTTGATATTTTAATTGAAGTCCTGGGTTCTGACATGGTGATGGAGGTTGCTCCACTCTTTGTATTTTGACCAATTTTAGCCTCGATACCTTCACTGAAGCTGGAGACACGGTTCCTTGAATATTTTAGCAAATCCATATTTTGAAGACAGGCCCAGGGGCAGCCTATAAGACACTCTAATGAGCTGCACTCATTCACCGAGACCCCATGGATGGCTCCAAGACATGTCTCAAATGTCCTGCTGTGGCACTGAGACCCTGCCTGGGTTTCCTGAGCTTTGTGTTAAACTTCGCTGTGATTTTTTCAGGAGAAAGTACCCAGGTCTGGGACTCCCCTCTATTTTTATCATGTTCCATCACTCTCAGCAAGAACCAGACAAACAACTCCAAGAAATTGCTTGGAAAGCGTGGAGGACAAAAATAAATGCCCAGACTGTGGTTAGAGGGTCTGAGCTTGGCTGAGGCAGCTCGGACTGCAAAACAAGCAAGCTGTTTTCCTTTAAAATAACACTGGTGTCCAGAGAGGCAGAAATGCCATCTCATGGGGTCAGGAGAGCATGGATCCACAAGGCAGGAGAGAAGGATAGCCCTGGCCATACCCAGAGAAGTGCAATCCCTGTGCTACATTAAACAGCTCCTTTCTCTCCCTGTCAGCCTCTCCTTTCTTTTTACCTCTCAGGATGCACCAAAAATTACCTTGGAAATCCTGTTTTGGCTCAATTTCAGCCACCCATGGGCAGGGCTGGGGAGCAGATGTGGGACACTGTGGCTTTGCAGTGACATAACCCACAGAAGATGTGGGTTTGGTCTCCTGCTTGAGCTCACAGAGTTTCTGTGCAACCCTGGGCAGGTGAGTGTTACACATCATCCTTTGGAGCATCTTTCCTCACACCATCTCTTTATTCACCTTATCACACCAGTTGCTGGAAATTATCAGGTTGAAATAAATAAAATGGATCTGCTCTGGTGAGATCCCACCTTCAGTGCTGCATCCAGCTCTGAGGCCAGAAGGACAGAAGGACATGGAGCTGCTGGAGCAACTTCAGAAGAGGCCACGGAGATGTACTGAGAACTGGATTTCCTCTGTTCTAGAGCCAGGCTGGGAGAGCTGGGGTGCTCGCCTGGAGAAGGCTCCAGGGGGCCCTTAGAACTCTTTCCAGTGCCTAAAGGGGCTCCAGGAGAGCTGGAAAAGGACTGGGGACAAGGGATGGAGGAACAGGACACAGGGAATGGCTTCCCACTGCCAGAGAGCAGGGATGGGTGGGATATTGGGAAGGAATTCTTCCCTGTGACGGTGGTGATACCCTGGCATAGGGTGCCCAGAGCAGCTGTGGCTGTGAAGCTGTGGATTTCCTGGATCCCTGGAAGTGTCCAAGGCCAGGTTGGACAGGTTTTGGAGCAAGCTGGGATGGTGGAAGGTGTCCCTGCCCGTGGAATGATATGAGCTTTAAGGTCCCTTCCAACACAACCATTCAGTAATTCCATGAAATGAGCCAAGAAAATAAAACCTGTGATTTCTCCAGACCTGATGGAAGCAAAGAATCACCCCACTAATGTTCTGCAAGCCAATACACTGAAATAATCTGGGCTCTTGGAAGGAGAGACACACAGACCTGTCAGAGCATCAGGACCTTTCTGGAAGGGAATTCCTGGAGATAACTTGATCGTGTCAGGGTGAGTAACCCAGGTGTGTGGGTGGGATATAACCCAGGAGCAAGTTTTCTGGAAACTGAGATCAAGAAACAGAGAGGACAGAGGGGGCACCAACATCCTTTTAGCAAAGAAAAAATGCTCTCTAAATTAGTAGGTACTAAATTCCCTACCAGCTCCTCTGCTGAACACAAGTTTGATCTCGTGATCTTGGAAACTGTCTTGAACAGAGATGGGAGTGGATCTGCCAAGTTTCTACCTACCCCTAAATCCTGCCTGATGCAGAAGTCTGGATGTTAGTGAAGGATCCAGGAGGCTCTGAGTGCAGATCCCAGCCCTGGCTGGCCTTGCTGGCAGAGCAAAACCCTCCTGTCTTTACCTGCAGTAAGTAAAGACACAGCCTACCTTGAGTCTTCTGTATTCCTGGTAACTCTTTGGGAATTCCTGCAATCCTCAGTAGTGAGAATAATGTGATTGCCTGCTAATGTGAGATTTCCTTTGCTGGGTAAAGTATACCTAAGGGCTGCTGAAGTAATTCTCTCATACTAAGCTGATTAAATGCTGAGGAGTTAGAGCCTTTTATAATTTTATTACATTAGATTCCAGAGATGAAATGAATAGAAATGACCAGACAGTGAAGGAGGCAGAGATATGTGTCCACAGATTTTAGAGACTCCAAATTACATTCAGACAATCCAGCGAGGTGTCTGCAAGAGGAAATCTAATAACAGAGTGTCCATCTGTTCCACAATATGGATAAACTTGGGTTATCAGGGTTGTACAACATTAAAAGGACAATTACAAGCAGAGAACACTTAAAGGTCTTGATATCCCAAGGATTCAGGCTTCCCTTTGAGGAAGGCCAGGAGCCATTAGCACTGCTTAGCAACTCTGGCTGCAGGGTGTTATTAGCACCACTAATGACTTGGAGTGAGACAGGAAGGTTTCTTGGGCTGGACAGAGAATGTTATAAATCCATTATCCCTGCCCCAAAATGTCTGAGTTGGACCACATCTCTGTATGAAACCTCGTAAAGGTTTGGCTGAGTTGGAAGAGAAAATCAGGATTGAAGAAGCCTGGATAACTTTAAAAATCCAGGCAGAAACAGCAAAATGCTCCAGGGTACAAAAAGAACACTGTGTCATTGACTTTGGGTCAATTGGCTCATTTCAGCCAAACCCTTAATTTCACTCTGGCTTAGACAAGTCAGCTGGGACAGGATCACCACGAGGCATCTGCTCCCTCCTGTTTCCCATCCAAGGAGAAGCTGGATTTATGAGCATCTTCCAACCAGGTCTTTGTGCACACCCTTGGGCCATCCTGGCCCTATTGACCACAGCTGGTGCTCTCTGCAGTTGTTGGACTGGGTGATTTATGCCACTCACCAACAAAGCAACCAGTGAAGGCCACAGACCTCAGGCACAATGTGAAATTCAGGGGATATTCATGCACTGATGCTTTACGTTTTTCTCTGGGTACCGCCGTCAGCAAAACGCTCCTGTATTCAGATGAGGGTCCCGCAAAAGGTCAAACTGAAATTCGCTTGCATATCTGAGCAAATATTTGTGAACAATTTCCCCCATTATTCTCCAAGCTTTGCATATGGCCTGCTCATGGTCCTTGTTAAAATACTTCTGGGGACTGCAGTGACTTAAAAAACTGCCTGGAAGCAATTCCTAGGCTGACTATTCAAATGCATTTTCTGCAAACAAAAGTTTATTTGCTATGTATAGATAAATGCTGTCAGTGGGCTAATTTGGAAGCACTGTTGATTACCCATTGTAATGAGGCCTATTACATAATTAAAAGTGTTTTCTCCTAACTGCATTTTGCTGCTAATTAACATTTTATGCCATCTACAATGGACACTTTGGGCTGCATCAAAGACATTATTATGCAATTTTATCCTAAGAGCAGACTATGAATAATTAATTAATATAAAATCTGTTGATTAAAGGGTAATTTGTAAGTAAGCCAGTCAGAGCCAGGAACATGCTTCACCCATAAATATTCCCCTGAAACACAGTCCAAAATAATATGGAGTAAAGAAAAGGTAGAAGATTGGGAGTGTGAAACATGGGAGACTGGGATAATTTATGAGAATCTCTGATGTTTTTCCAGAAATTCCTGTTGTTAGTGTTTTAATTAAACAGCCTCTTCTAAAACGCTCTGTCATGTCCCAGCAGGATTCACAAAGGCAAAACGGTGGAATCCTTGTTCCTTGAGCAAGTCAAACAACAACAGGAGCTCAGTGTACAAATTTACCTCAGCCTGGAAGTTCAGAGCAAAAATTTACCCAGTTTGGGGGTGGAAGCAGCAGATGTTGGCAGAGATTGAGGAACACCTACAGAAATTATTTTGCTGTGGCATCACCTTGAGAAACGAGATGTGGGTGAGAGGAAGGCTGCAGTGTGAGTGTGGAGAGAGCAAATGAATGCACATTGCTCACTTATGCAACTGCCTAAATTGGCACAAATTTATGGAAATGTCTAAATTTAGGTCAGAGCTGGTCAGAGCAAGCTGGGAATGGATACTGGATAAAATCCTGACTTATTGGGGGTCAAGCATGGACCCCTTTCAACATGAGCCAATTCATCATCTGAATTGCCCACCATGAGTGATGATCAATGCACATCGGGTCCTGGAACACCACATCCAGCCCAGCTGCACCCCCTGACCCTCACCCAGGAGGAACTGGGAGCTCTGGAGGGCAGCAGAACCTGCTGGGAGCCACAGTCATCCTAAAGAGTCAACCTTGGAGCTTCTGCCAAGACCAGGCATCCCCTGAAACTGGGGTGAGACACTGTGGAGTATCCACCCTGTGCTGCTTGGCTGCCCTGGAGTCAGGGCTCATCAATCACAGGCAACAGGACATGGAATCATCCCAGAATTCAGAAATGAAGGAGCAGCCCGGTGCACCCTCTGCCAGCCCTGGCATCTGCTCACTGCTGCAGCAGCCTGGTTCTGCTCTGGGCTCAGGCCTGAACTGGCTACAGCTCATCCTGAGCTCAGGAAAGGTATAATAATAATAATAATAATAATAATAATAATAATAATAATAGTTGTTGTTGTTGTTGTTGTAATAATTTTAATAGCTGGTGGTGGTGTTATATTCAATATTATTACTATTAATCAGGCTGGTGATGTGCTTGCTGTAGCAGAGCTGGAGACATCTGAGCTGCCCTCCACATGCTGCACAGATTGCATCCAGGTAAGGAAAAGCATCCAGGCTGCTTTCATCCAGCAAATGCCTGTTGGGAAAAGCTGCTTGAGCAGCCTTGTTTGCCAACATGAGCAGGCTGCAGGAGAGCTGTGTGCTAGTACACACCACAGTCAGGCTTTGTGCTAGAATTGGAAAAGGGGAAGGGGAGAGGGAAGCACAGGGAGTGATGGTGGTGTTTGCAGCGTGGGGCAGTCCCAGCTGTGCTCACCCTGTTTCTTACACCTGCTGTGATCAGACTGGCACCCAGGTGAGAAAAAATACCAAAATAGGTCATGGATTAAAAAATAGGTCAAGTAAAGAGCCACACTTCAGGTCTTGGTCATGCACAGATGTCCCTGGATAGAAAGGGCTTCTCTGCAGGCTAAAGGGGACCCATGACATCCATGCCTCCAGATCAGCTCCAGAATATTCCTGCCCCCAAAAAGGTAAAAATTTCCCAGATTCCTGGTTCAAGCCCAAGCCCAGAGGGGAAGGTCCTCTCCCCTCTCATCACAAGAGCTCTGTGTGGGGACTGCCCTCTGCCCACACTCAGCCTGGCCACGGACACCTTGTTAAGTCCTGCCAGACCCAGGAGCCTTAACGAAGCCCAGGACCACTTAATTAGTCATTGTCCTCCTTGAGAGAAAAATACACAGAGAAAATAATAATTGGAATTCATAAGCCCTTGGATACACGATGGTTAATGAGAGCCTCTAACTGCAGAGACCTGTAGGAAGGTGCAGCTCTGTTTACAGCAGCCCTTTTCATTATGTTTTTCTCATTTTGATTTCTTTCATTATTTCTGGAGGATGTGCAAAATGAAATTCAGACATGCAAAATTCAGACATGCAAAAATTAAGCCAAACAGCACAGAGAGGGTCTGGAAGGTTTTTCTTTACAAGACTGGTTAATTCTGAAGGCAGACTAAAGGAAAAGCATGTTAACATCATTTTTTTATTTTTTTTGCACTCTTTGTTGCCACTTCACCTTTAGCAAGAAGTTTTGCACTTTGGGTTAGCTGACCGGTCCTATTTCAAGTGAAAATCCCAGTGAAGGAGCTGCCCTTAACAGCAGGTCTCTCAGGTTTGGGTACCACAAAAATCATGACAGTCCCTGAAACTGAATGTCAGTACCCCCCAGTCCCACACTAGCTCTCATGGTTTCTTTGTAGGGTTATGTAGAAGATATCTTTTCTAACACATTTCTGGCCATCAGGACTTCAGAGGAAGCAATGCAAGCATTGTTGGTTAATGCAAGCATTAACTGGAGGCAAAAAAGGGGGTCAAATGGTAGAAAATTATCCCCTTCGTTGCTGTTTTCCTCAGGCTTTTAAAGCAGTGCCTCACTCAGCTAATTTCTGCTCTTTAATCACCAAAAGGTGGAGGTTGTTGGGGTCTCCCATTCACCACCCAGTGTAACTCCAGCCTCAGCATTTCCCCTCCTCACTGATGGTTCTCACAGTGAAACCAAAGCATTCACTTGTAAAGCCATGAAAACACAGAGGACGTCCATGATTCCACCCTGGAAGTCTCTCCAGGTGGTTAAAGCCAGGACATATTTCCTGCTCCCACCACATTGGGCTGGGGACTTTTTGACCATGGCCACTGGCAGAAAGCCAAGCTATTCTATGGACTGCAATTTTTTTTTTTTTCTTTTCAGTAAACATGTCATGTTTGAGAGTCTATAAATATCCAAGCAATTTATTGCAGATTTCCCACTCTCCATTTTCCTGATCTCAGCTCCGGGGCTCAGAGTTCAGCCCAAATCCAAGTTAATACACAGCAGCAGCTTTGCATGTCAATTAGAGGGAGAAGGTTGTTTTGTGGCTCGACCTCTGAGATGAAGTGCTAATGCACTACAGAAAAGGCAGTGATCTATCATCCAAACCCCAGCCAGGACCACTTTTTTCCTGGAAGAAGGGCTTGCAATAACTTACTCAACACCATCAGTCATCTCTTGGCCATCCTCTCAGGGACATTCCCAGGACCAGGAACCTTCAGCCCCGGACACTGATTGAACAGAGCACCTTATTACTCATTTTATGGCAGCAGCTTGGTATCCAGGTCATGGAGCAGGATCCAGATGTGGAGAACAGCAGCTCTCTGTGGTTTGAGGATATACCATGATTTGATGGTGCTAGGACAAAACACTCCTCCCTACAGAGGGGCTGCTGAAAAGGGAAGAAGTAATGGAAGGAAAAGTGACCTGGTCCTGAATAATGTCTGGGAGCAGTGAAAAGGCAATGTTTTCAAGCCATTTCACTGATTTCTGCTGTGTATTAGAAATCACAGTCTGAGCTGTTCTCTTGCACAGACCAAAATGGGGATGCAGCACCCAAGGGGACCAGAGATGAAGCTGTGACCCCAAAGGATGAGGGGACACAAGAAGTAAAAGCTTCCAAAAGATATCCTGGAGTGTGGCACACCTCAGGATATTCTGCCAAAGGGAATATTTAAGGACAACTTTTTTTTTTACTTCCACCATAAAGAATTTTATTTTCTTTCTCTTTCCCTCTTTTCCTTCTCTTTTAGAGGGAAGATTTTAGGCTAGGAACAGGTGAAGAGCTATAACGTTTTCACCCCAGCACAGTCCCCAACACAGAGAACTGATGGCAGCCTGTCCCTGTAGGCAGTGTGGGCTGGGAAGGGTGCCAAGAACCTGGGAAATATTTCCAAATACCTGCCACAGAGTGCAGTCAATGCATCCCTGGGGAAAAACAAATCTGCTCATCAGAGATGCTCCTAAGAAAGCAGCTCTGGGAGATGGGTTATTGGGCAGGAAAGACCTCTCTGGACAGAATGGCCACTCACAGCACACGCCTCTGCTTGCAGGAGCAATGCACCATCCCAAGTGCCCTTCAGGGAGGCTCAGAGCCTTATTTGCCTTTTTTCCCCAGCTGCATATTCATCTGCTTAGTTTGTAAATCCCTGGAGCCTCATTTGTCCAATTAGTGCTTGCTGAGTCTCTTGCTACTGGCAAATAATAGGCTCTTCCATGCACTATTGCATTACCCAAAAGAAAATTACTTGGCAGCTAAGAAGCGAGGTGTCTTAGTGCCACAAGGAATTGAGGGGAGGAGAGGCAGTTCCTGCACCTTAACTGGCCCTGACATAAGCCCTTGTAATGGTTTGAAAGCAAAACCAATGAAAGACTTTAAGTCAGAAATGCAATTTAATAGGAAAAAAGAGAGAGAAAAAATAAAATACATGCAAGAGTACAAGAGAAAACCACTGACAGAGCCTGAATACAACCTGGCACCCTTCTAGTTATGGTGGTGGTAGCAGTCCAGATGAAGTAGTTTTGTTGACGTAGTGATGCCATAGAAAGATCTGGTAGCTCTTGTCCTCTGGAAAGCAGTGGGTAAGGGCTGCTTTGATCCTCCAAATCTCAGTTTTTATCTAGGTAGGAAATGTTTGGTTCCTACCCCTGGCTGGAGCATCGCCCAATAGGATGATGTAATTTTATTAGTCATGAAGGGTGACTCAATGGCTCATTAACAGGAGGTATCTCCTGGAGGAAGGATGGGTTGTGGGAAAGATAAAGAACATTGCCCCAGCTGGTTTAACAGCTGGCCCATTAACAGGAGATATCATCCATGGAGATAAAGAACACTGCCCCAGCTGGTTTAACAGCTGGCCCATTAACAGGAGATATCATCCATGGAGATAAAGAACACTGCCCCAGCTTTTTTTAACATCTGGTTCATTAACAGGAGATATGTCCCATGGAGATAAAGAACACTGCCCCAGCTGGTTTTAACAGCTGGCCCATTAACAGGAGATAACTCCCACAGAGACAAGGATCGCTGCCCCACCCGTTTTTTAACAGATGTTAATAGAATACATGCTTTTGGGCACATCTTTACATTGTAACCTAGGACAGCCCTGAGTGGACAGGAGGGCTCAGCCCCATCCCTTGCAAGGTGTGAGGTCATTTTGGTGCTGTTTCAGTGTTCTGGGACCTGGCATTTGAGAAAAACCTGCCTGATCCACCTGTACCCGAAAGTTTTTGCAAACAAACCACTTTACCTTTGCTCTTCTAAGCCTTTACAGGTGCTGTAGCATCCCACAGCTCCTCAGTGGCATGCCTTGCTCTGCTCCCTGTTGCAGCTTGCTGCTGGTGAAAGCTCATCCCCTCCAGCCAGACCTTTTGCAGCAGAATAAATCATCCAAGTGGGATAAAAAAGATTCCCAAGCATTTGAAGAATGAGGCTGTATTTTTAGCAGCAACAACCAAAAAAAAAAAAAAAAAAAAAAACCAAAAAAAACCCCTCTCTTTTTCCTCCTCTCTACTGGTACAGTTCATCACTCAGATAGAAGGCTTGTTGACACTTTCCACTAGACAAAGTTGCTTCAAGATCCATCCAAGCTGACCTTGGACACTTCCAGGGGTCCAGGGGCAGCCACAGCTTCTCTGGGCACCCTGTGCCAGGGCCTCACAGGGAATAATTCCTTCCTAAATACTGACCTAAATTTCTCCTATTTTAGTTTAAAGCAATAACCCCTTGTCCTGTCACTAACAGGAGAGCAGAGCATCCTGTTGGAGACAAATCACTTGTCTGGGGGGAAAAAAGAAAGGACAAAAATTCAGCATCCAGACAAAGGAGCAAAGAAGGATATAACTGATGGAATCACCCACACTGGGATGTAGCAGGACCACAGAGCCCAGGTTTTCTTTGCTCCAGCCTGACATTTGGATTAGGCATATATATTCCTTGACAGAGGTTTGTGAGCAATTTGACCTGTGCTAACCCTTTACCCCTAGCTGGGAGGAAGCTTTGCACCAGAAATCAATCTGCCTTTCCCCAGTTTCTTGTCTGACTGCACCCGAACTCCTTAGGAAGGAACGAAAAATCTCTTTCATTTATCATACAACTTTAATAAGTGCATTTTATATTTCAGGTCATATCCTTTCATGATTCTCATTATTTTAGACTGGTTTTATAAAAAGGAAAATGTGCCATTAAAATGTCTTTCTCCAATGGACTCAAGTAGCCCTTCAGTTTAAGCCTCCCTTATGGCTTGGAAAGCTGGATTTTTTGTTTGTCAATGCTGAATAAGACACCAAAATGGTGGCACGAGTGTCTAAAAGGTGTGTAAAGTTATTGTGGCTGCAGCTGGAGTCTATTGAGTGTGGCTGGATCCTCACTCGTTCCCCCAGGAGGGGTTTGGAAGTGCTGCCTATTTATAGTTTGCCAAATCCTGCCTCTGGGGAAGGCTCTGTGCCCGCAGCTCTGTTCTTCCCTTGGCTCAATTTTTGCTTTACAGAGAGGTAAAGGAGAACAGAACTGGGCTTGAATCTGCTGGAAAACTCTCCATCCACAGGCCAGGCTGGTATTGAGACAATTTAAACCTCCATCACATTTCAGTGGGCATTAGGTCAGACCTTTAATTGTTATCCAAGTAAAACCAACTTTAGAACTGGAAAAAAAGCCAAACCCAGAGATATTTACACAAATTTCAGAATAAGCTTAGCCTGAACCCAGTTACTAAAACCTGAAGCTAGTTAAAGGAGAGATAGATCTGAGTATAAACTCTGGAGCAAACTCACCTGAATTTTAGGGACAGATTGTACATACAGGCTATGCCCACCCTTGCTAGACAAAAACTAAGGTCAAACCATCCTCATTGGCTTTTGCAGAGGGCAATGAATTCCATTTCCCTGCATTGCTCCTGCAGCCATCCCTCTCCAAACAGACCAAATACCCCGGACTGAAACCAAAACCAAACTGAGATCCCCTTCCACACAGATCCAGGGGACAAACTAGCACATCCCTGGCTGCTGGTGTTTGACAAACCCAGATATTCAGGCTCTGCCTTCCACCTTTACTGATTTCTGCTAAAATCTGTCACCCCCAGTTCTCTGCCTGCATGGCCACACTTTGTCCTCTCCAGGTAAGTTCAGCAGGCTCTGCTCCTCACCTTAGACTATGTTTAGGCCTGGGCTTGCACACCTGGGGATTCTCATTAAAGGAGGACTTTGATTTGGGGCACACAAGTTTGGAAAGCTTGGGAATGACCAAGGCAAGGGGTCGGTCCTGACCACTGCTCAGCACTGATGGGGGGAAACGTGATATATGGCTATTCAATGGACACCCTGGAATGATACAGTGGAGCATACAGGAGCAATCCCTGGGAAGGAAAAGAGAGTTGGGTTGCAGCTGCAGTGAGAGGAGCTGGTCCTGGAGCTGGTTTTGCAGATTCTGGTTGAAGCATCATCCTTGATCTGACACAGATAAAGTTGTCAGAGACAGCCACTCACCTGTGTTTAAAAAATGCTACCTGTAACAACTGGTGCTTAAGGGTCCTTACTCCACAGGATTAAGACAACCTTTCCCAGGCAGTGGGACATGCCCCACTATTGCTTTAGCAGACAGAAGGAGATATTTATTTCTATAGCCGCATAGTAGAGAAAACAAGCAAAAAAATTTCCCATATGAGCCAAAAAGGTATTGATACACTCACTGCCAAATCCTTTCTCTTTAGCAAAAACTGAAACATCTGCAGCTGAGCTGCACACTCAGCACCACACAGAAATTATTCCGTCTGAGCCCCAGAGAGGAACTGAGTCACAGCTCTGTCACAGAGTCTTTTTTTTCTTCTCTATTTTGCAAATATTTGCTGTGGGGCAATACCATAACTTTTGTCATGCCTGCAGAGCAGTGTCTGTGTGGGTGCAAGGAGATGATGATAGACTGGGGGATGCAGAAGGGCTCAGTGAGGGACTGCACAGGTAAAATAGTGCAGGGTGTGCTGCTCCAGCTCACAAATCAGGCACTGAATCCTGGCACGAACCCCCAACAAGCAAAACTCCTGAGAGCTGCCACTCTCCCTCTGGAGAGCCTCTGCCAGCTCAAATTTTAATCAGGTGGATTAATCACTGTTGCCTCTCCAGCCATGGGTGCCATCAGCTCTGCTCTGGCAGCAGGAAAGAGGAGTAGGTGACTCCACCTGCATCAGATCAAATTGTGGATTGATGTCATGAACCCCCAGTATATTCCAGACATGGACCCCAAGACGTCGGAATCCAAGGCCCCAGGAACCCCAAGATTCTCTGCCCAGGTGACCCTTAAGGTCCCTTCCAACCCAGAGCATTCTGAGATCCCTTGTCAGACCCTGGTTTAGGCACCAATACTCTTGGGAAAGCAACAACACTGTGAAACCACGAGCTGCCAGCCAGGATGTTCCAGCACTGAGAGCTGCCAGGAGGATGAGCTGAAGCCACAATTCCTGGCTGGATCAGCTCCTGGCTCCATGAGAAAGGCTGGATGCTCTGTTTTCATGCCTAGGTGCCTTCACAAGCAGCCCTACCCCTACCTGAAAAAACAGAGCTCCCCTTTCTTTCCCGGGAATGTTCAGATCTGCAGAGTGCCCTCAATCCAAAGTATCAACAACAAGAAGCTGGGAAAAGACCCAGACGGGGTCTGCTGCCATCACAGACCCTCTGGCAGGGTTGGCCCAGGTCCACTGAGCACCAGTACATCCCCCATCCATGGCAAATTGCTTTAAGGAATAACAAAAATCCCCCAGTATGTGCAAAGAACAGAGAGAGCCTGTTCCTCAGGCCACATTAAAACGCTTAGCTTAGTGTTGCAACAGGTTTTTCAAACATTTCTGGCTCTGGTAAAACATTTTAATAACCCAGATAATGTTTATCATGTGGTTAGGGGTGCTTCGGCTGGAATAAGCCATAACTCCAGCTGGCAAATACCCCAGGAACCAAAGAGCTCCTGTCTCTGGGCTGTGAGCTGATGTCCCACACTCCCTTCCCAGGCTGGCCCCACGGATGGGAAGCACCACGAAGCCCTTGGGGCAACTCCTTTTAATGGCCTCAGTGACTTAGGCACATAATGCCACACAAAGCCAAGGAGGCTTAGGGCCAGAGGTTTCATAACAATTCCAGCACATGTTCCCATGAGGGTTTAAGCAGAGCCCCAAGGAAATTACACGGCAGAAAAAGGTGCAAAACCTCCCTGAGCAGGACCTGGAGAAAGGACTGAGGGGAATGGAGAGGAGGTGCTGGGTTCAGAGAAGCCATCACAGCCCTGGATCCCACCACCCCATTCACCAATCCCCTGCTCCAGACCCTGAGGACTTCTTATCCTGCCAGCACCTTGAAAAAAAAAAAGCCTTATATTAATAAATTCCTTATTGAGAGGATGATTTCAGCTCCCTAGGGGATGTCACGCCTGTGTGATGCCTGTTGGAATGGTGGGAAACAGGGGCTATAGGTAAACAGGATATTCCCTGCAGGGAAACCTCACATCCCCCAGCAAGCAGGAAAGAGGTGGATTCCTGGAGCAGGGTATTTTCCACTTACTGGTAAAATAGGTGGACAGAGCCCCAGGCTGTGCTTTTCCTGTTATGTGAGCAAAGCTTTAGGCAGGTGACTCTTTTCTTTTTTTCTTTTTCCATTTATCTCGGACATTCCGGATTTATTTTGTTGATTCAGTTGAACATCTGATTGTGCCACAGCAATTTATTGGGGTTTTCACCCTGGCTTCAGGATGTGTGATGTTGTTTTGTCTGCTCACACATGTGCATCAGCCTAGGGTGATTTTTACACTGCTTGAAAAGTGTAAAAATGGTTGGGAAGGATTTCATCAAAAATATCAGAACCGGTCCATGGGGTGGAGGAAATAAAAGAGAGGGCCAGGAGCACTTGAGCCACACTGCAGTGGAGCTGGAAGGCAATGGGAGAAGATTCTTCTCAGCACATGTTCACTCTCCCAGTGATGCCTTGGGTTTTAGGTTTCATATTTTTCAGAATCTCTATTGCTTGGTGTGTAACTCTGGAAGTTCATGTTAGGTGTCAGTAAGTTCTCTTCCCAGGGCAGTCAGACAAAACAATCCCTCCCCAGCTGCAGAATCAAGGACAACCAGTACCCAAAAAGCAGAAACAACAGTGAGGGAAAGGGGGCAAGGCAGGGGCTGAGACTGCAGAGCCTGGGGCTGTGGTTGGACAATTGACCCCAATGTGCAGAGGAACCAAAACTTATAAAAGTGTAAAAACTCGTGAGCAGGATCCATCTTGGATGTGATTTGGGTGTAGCCCCAGCCAGGCTCTTGCACTGCCCAAGGTGGATCCTTTCAATAAATCCCTGTTTTATCCCTTTTGCTCTGTGCAGTCTCTGTTCCAGGTCAGCTTTTCCAGGCATCACCAGGATTCAGTGGTTGGAGCCTGCCCTGGGGGAGCCAAATACCTCGGGAAGGAGATTGACAGCTGGTAAAATAGTCCAGCAGTGATTTACATCTTCACTTTGTACAATCACAGAATCATAAAATGATTGGAAGGGATCTCAAAGCCCATTTCATTCCAATCTGCTGCCACAGCAGCAGGGACAACTTCCACTGTCCCAGGCTGCTCCAAGCCCCATCCAACCTGGCCTTGGACACTTCCAGGGATCCAGGGGCACCCTCCCCACCCTCACAGCCGGGAATTCCTTCCCAATATCCCATCTATCCTTGCTCTCTGGCACTGGAAGCCATTCCCTGTATCCTGTCCCTCCATCCCCTGTCCCCAGTCCCCCTCCAGCTCTCCTGGAGCCCCTTTAGGCTCTGGAAGGGGCTCTGGGCTCTCCCTGGATCCTTCTGTTCTTCAGGTTGAACAACCCAAGTGGTACCTGAGCTGGGAGGGGACTCAGGGGGAAATTACAGGGCTGAAGGCAGAAGGATGCAATATTTGCTGTCCTGTTTAGCCACATGTGTGGTGCACTTGGATCAGCCTCTCCAGGAGCAGCACACACTGAAGCCTGGGCTAAGCCACTGACTACATTTCTTCTTTTTTCTTTTTTTTTTCTACCATAAAACCAAGAACATTCCATGATGGATTATAGGACTTAAACAAGCACATGGACCCTATGGAGGGAATAAATTCAGTGGGAAGGTTGAGTACCAGGAGTCAGAGCACGGACTGACATGAAATTGGCTTTGGTGGAACCGTGCTGATTTATTGCAGCTAAAAATCTGAGCCGAGGTGGGAAGGAGCAGCCAGCAGAGAGGCATGGACAGATTTCCCTGCTGCAGGATGCTGCAGCTTTGGTGCACAAGCCCAGCTTGGCATCTTTGTCTCCAGGGGTTTCCAAGGTTCATTTAGTCAACCATGAACCAGGAAAATCCCATTTAATGGAGCAGGGGATCAGAGATCCCCAGACATACTCCCCTCCAGCACTGCTGTGATTCCTGATCCAGGCTGTGTGGTTGGCTCCTGAAGGACACAGATGTGACTTTTTCCCTGTTGGCTTGTCCCCAGCTGTCCCAGGACACCCAGCTGGCACATCCAGACCAAACCATGTCAGCTGTGCCCTTGTCAAGGCAGAGACCCCTGTGGTCCTTCAGCCACCCTACTGTGACCACTGACCCCTGAATCTGCTGCCACACCAAATATCATCAATAACAAACCCTGCAAGGAGCTGAGGGGTGGCCAAAACACACCAAGGGACTTTCACCCCACTCTCAGGGGTGCAGAGTGGGGCTGGGGTCCCACGGTCTGGACAGTGAAAAGCCCAGCACAGGCAGGGTCTGCAGGCATCAGCTCCAGGGAAGCTCATGGCTCTGGCTCTGAAGGTTTTTGGGAGGCTCAGCTCTTCAGCCAGTGCCTGAGGCTGCAATAGGGAAAAGAACCTGAAGGAAGATTGAATCTCACTGGGATCTGAGCCCCATTTCCCACAAGGCCCTTTCCAAACCCCTGACCAGGAGAAGCAAACACAGAATCATTTATCAGGAGCAACGCCTCCCACAGACTGGGGCTGGCACCTCAAACTGCTGCTCCCAGGGCAGCCAGCTCCACTGGACACCTTTCCACCATGGGCCAGGCACCCACAGACATGCTGCTGCTAATTACCCTTGGCAATAATGCTGTCAGGAGTTTCTAAGCCTGCAATTAGAAGCAAAAGGAGATGGATAAGTGGCAGGGGGAAGACTGGGAAGCACGAGCTGCTCCAGGTCAGCAGGCAGCCTGGAGAACATGTGCAACAAGAGACTTACATGAGCATCATTAATCTGGAGCCTCTAATTGGGAGTTTGGAAGGATCCTTTTCCATCTGTCTTCAAAAAAGGAGAGCCAGAGCTGCCTGGAGGAGGCTGGAGCAGGGTGACCACCAGCCCCTGCCAGGCTGGCTCATGGAACTGTTGCCTGGAACAGAGACTGCACAGAGCAAAAGGGATAAAACAGGGATTTATTGAAAGGATCCACCTTGGGCAGTGCAAGAGCCTGGCTGGGGCTACACCCAAATCACATCCAAGATGGATCCTGCTCACGAGTTTTTACACTTTTATAAGTTTTGGTTCCTCTGCACATTGGGGTCAATTGTCCAACCACAGCCCCAGGCTCTGCAGTCTCAGCCCCTGCCTTGCCCCCTTTCCCTCACTGTTGTTTCTGCTTTTTGGGTACTGGTTGTCCTTGATTCTGCAGCTGGGGAGGGATTGTTTTGTCTGACTGCCCTGGGAAGAGAACTTACTGACACCTAACACGAACTTTCAGAGTTACACACCAAGCAATAGAGATTCTGAAAAAAATATGAAACCTAAAACCCAAGGCACCAGAATGAGTTCCATCTTCCCTGTCTGCAAGCAGCCTCCTGGACCAGGGACACACATCACAACCTGCTCCTGGCCCTCCTGGGCTGGCTCAGCCCTGCAGCCCCGGGGGAGGATGAATTTCCATCACTGCTTTCAAGTCGTGCTGCTGGTTATTGCTTACCACCATATCAGCCATCAAAGTTCCCATGAAAACACTGACTAGGACACAAATTGCAAATTAGGCTTTAATTAGAAGCTGGCACCTGCTTTCCTGACCAAGAAACACAATGAAGATGTCTATATGTTGCTGTGGCAGTCCAGAAACATAGATTTCTGTTTCAGGACCCTTTGAAGACAAATTTACTCAGCACTATAAACTTGTATGCCAAAGTGATTAACACTTTAATGCTAATATCAAGCTGGACCAGTTACACACATTTTATTCATTAGAAGGCATCGTTTTTCAACTGTGTCTTATCAGTATGTAAATGAGATTTTGACTCAGTCATTGTCTGCTCCCAAAAGCGCAGCCAAAGTGTATTCAATTAATGCGATTTACATCCCAATGTGACACGCGAGGCTGTGCTGGGCGTGATAAGAGAGCCAGATGGGAGCTGGGCTCCCGGCACAGCCCAGCCATCACCCTCCTCCTCCTCTTCCTCCCCCCTCCCGGCTCCCCGTCTTTGCTGGGCACCCCTGGAACAAAGACACGCAGCCAACTCCAAACCAGACCTGGTTCTCCCCCTCCCTGGATGCTTCTGCTGGCAGGGGACACCCCACGGAGTCACTGAAATGTTTAAAAACACAGGAACACCTCCTCTGCCAGCTTAGGATCACGTCAGGGTAATTGAGGACAAACTCCAGCCTTCCTTCTTCGTTCAGTCGAACCTTACAGATGTGCAAAACAGCTGGATAAGCAGCTCCCACTGCAAGGCTTCCCCCTGAACAATCCCTCTGGCTTTTCCCTGATCTGGGCCAGACTCCTGACCCTCCTTATGCCTGGAGGGTGCCTGCTTGCAGTGCTGGCCCTGCCCCAGCCCCAAATTTCGGTGAGTTGATGTGCACAGGTTGGGGCACAGCTGAGCTGGAGCAAAGGGAAGCAGGACATTTGTTGTCCCCTCCTTGTCACACTGCACAGCATCTCTGTGCATGGTGCTTCAACCAGAGACCTGAGCTTCATCTCAGAGCTCAGGATTCTCCAACTGGTGCCTAGAGGAGCTGGAACAGAGGTTGGACAGCGTTAAGGGGAATAAAATGGATATTTATTGAGGGGTTTTCAAAGGCCACACCATGGCAGTGCCAGTGCCACAGTCTTGGCCCTGCCTGGATGGCTCCAAGATGGAATTTAAAAAGGGCTTGGTGATGAGATCTCAATTTTTTATAGGTTTTAGTCCATTTGCATACAGAAACCCTTAATATAAAACTAAAAACTTAAAACTTAAGGCATCACCATGGCCCCCACAACTCTTTGACATCTGTGTGCCCAGAGCTGGGAAAGCACAGCAGCCCCTTCCTGGGAATGGCCCCATGGGCATTTTTCCAGCACCTGGTCAAAACCAGGATGTGTTGGGGTCTGAGAGTCATCCCAAAACCCCTAAAATGAGGCTCAGTGCCTGCTTTTAAATTCAGGAACTTACCCAAAAGTGCTACTGATATACACAGTAGGTGCAAGAACACACACCCAAGAGCCTGGGAGTTAAAACAAGAACCTTTTCGTTTAGTGTCTGAGCTTCAGCTGGGACTTCAATGGATGTTTCTGCCCTTGGTCATGCCAGGACACTGCCCAGACACTGTGTGGGTGCTCCTTGGCTGGAGGTTTGGAGGGCTGGGTGTGAGGCTGAAAGTCACCAGTGCCAGGCCAATTTGTTCAAAGGGTAATAAATTTTCTGCTGAAAGGATAAACCCATGCTAAAATTCTCAAAGCAGTCAGCATTTACTGCTTTATTTACCTAATGCTGCTCGTATCCAGGTAAGTCCACAGAATTGGACTTATCCACTGAAGTCTCTCCCAGTCCCAGTGATTGCCCAGCCCAGGTGGATGCCCTGTTTGAGCACAGGGTGGGTCCACAAGGTCAATGCCACACGTGGCTCTGAGCAGCACCCAGCCTGAGCTGGCAGCCCTGGCACAGCTGGGAAACAGCAATGGAGCAGAGCCCACACATCCATGAGAGTTAATTAATCCAGGGAATGTGCAGCAGGGAGCTGAATTTGTCCCCGGTGTCCCCAAGGTCACCCTGCCCACTGTGTCCTTCATCCTTCGGGGGTCCCTTGCCCCTCCTCTTCCACTCCCAAAAATGCCTCTCATTTTCTGTGGTCGTACGACTCATTTTCATGGCTGCACTATGCAAGGTGGGAAAGTTTCCCCAGGCACATCCCTGTCCTGGTTGCTCCCCTTCACCTCCCAGCCAGGCACGGATGCTCATCCCCTCCCTCCCAATATTCTCATGCCCATTTCCACCTCCTGCATCCCCAGCCCCACTACCCACCTTGATCTTCCCATTTTCCCCACAGCAATCTCCCCATCCCAGCTCCATTTGGGTTTCCAGGTTTGGCTGGGCAGACCCCTTGTGCTGAAAACCACCAGTAAATCACCGTGTGCCCCTTTCAGCTAGCCAACACTTGATTATCCGTGAGCACAGCTAACCTTTTACCACAAACGAAACATTCCAGGACAATTGCTCACCTTGGCAGGGTGATTGTGGAGGAAAGAAAAGAGGAAAAGACATTTCTAGAGAGGGAAATTCTGCCTGGGAGCTGGAACAGTCCTGTGACCCCAAACACAAAGTCAATTGGTGCTCAAAGTCTTCCCTTTTTAAGGTTCAAAGGACAGGCAATAAGCAAGCTCAAATTATCGCCGAGTCTTAATGAAGTTGCTTTCAGCCCGGGCAGAATTGCCTGTTTATTCATGCAAATTCACTGTATCCAGCTTAGGCACATTATCCAGGGTTGGACCTGGGGGAGATCCTGGCTGCCTGGGGGAGATTAGGAGAGGGAAACTCAGGGTTGGGTATCAGCACAGGCAGTTAAGGTGCTTCCAGATATCCCGATTAATTCCCAGATTGGCCTGCATTAGGATAATATAACAGGCCCTTGTTGCCTGAGTGCATATGACTGCTAATGATGGGCCAAGTCCCCAGGGGCTGCGACAGGCTCCAGCCAGGGAAAACAGCATCCCATTGATCAGCCCCTGATCAATACCTGCTTTGATTACGTGGAAATGCTCATTTATCTGCTACGTGCAGGTAATAATGAGAGTGTGGAGGTGGCTGGAATAAATCCCGGGGGATGTTAAGAACCCCCTCCAGTGCTGGTGTCAGTGGCAACTCTCCTTTCTCTCTCCCACAGGGCTGCAGATTTTAGACACAGAGCGCTGGTGGCTTGTGCTGCCTGGGGAAGGGCAACCACAAGCCATTGCTTACCAGAACACACAGGGGCAGGAAGCAAAGCAGCTTCCAGGGTTTGTTTTAGGGGAATTTGGGCACCCAGAGCCAAGGACCCTCACCCTAACATCCTCCCAAGCACTGCTGAAGGGAGAGCTCAGAGCCCTTCCCAGGGCTTGAAGGGGCTCCAGGAGAGCTGGAGAGGGACAAGGGATGGAGGGACAGGACACAGGGAATGGCTCCCACTGCCAGAGGGCAGGGATGGATGGGATATTGGGAATTGGGAATTCCTGGCTGTGGGGGTGGTGATGCCCTGGCACAGGGTGCCCAGAGCAGCTGTGACTGCCCCTGGATCCCTGGAAATGTCCCATGACAGGTTGGATGGGGCTTGGAGCAGCCTGGGACAGTGGAAGGTGTCCCTGCCCATGGCAGGGAGTGGAACAAGATGAACTTTAAGGTCCCTTCCAACCCAAAACATTCTGGGATTTGAAGAGCAAAGGAAGTTTCTTCATCTGCAGAAGCCAGAGTTTAGTGTCAATTTTCAGTCACTACAGGGTAAATCCAGA
This sequence comes from Cinclus cinclus, assembly GCF_963662255.1. Lineage (NCBI taxonomy): Eukaryota > Metazoa > Chordata > Aves > Passeriformes > Cinclidae > Cinclus > Cinclus cinclus. The sequence continues at coordinate 59,155,549 of NC_085051.1, forward strand.
GTGACTGAAGCACACACCATCCCTCATGAGCAGCACTCTTGCAGGTGATGACAGAGTTTGGCATCACTGATGCAGGAAAAAGGAGCTGGAGGAGCTGCCCAAAGCTTGGGGGATGGAGGGAAGAGAGAAGAAGAGAACAATGGGCTGGGAACCCCATGAATCTCATTAAAGCTTGTTCCTGGTACCACAAAAACAGACAAACAAAAAAAGAGAGATTTAAGTGCATTTAGTTCAAGACTGGGGTGTTCCCAGAGCACATGGTGAGCCTGATCACCATGAAAAAGCCACATCCCTACAAAACAGATGAGCAACCCTGGCTCTTGCATGGCAGGAGAGGCAGCCCAAGCTGGTGTTTTGTAGCTTCAGGAAAGTGGGGTACCATTGAAAATGTGTTATTTTTCCATTTGTCATTTTCCTATTTAACGAGGGACACAAATATCAGCTTCCTTTTCCTTATCAGCTGCAGGGGTGGGGGGGAATCCATGGATGTTACTGCATCCCCTCTAGGTCAGTGGGTTACAGCTCTTCCCAAGGATATCTGTTTCAACCAAAAAAAAAAAAAAAAACAAAAAACAAAAAACAAAAAAAAAAAAAACAAACCCACACACTGCCACAAAACAACACTGGAAAGGGAAAAGGTGATTTGTTTTCAGCTGAGCCTGTTAAAAATACTGTGTGCCATGAAAGTCAGAGCCTCGTGTTTCCAGCAGCAGCTTTGTGGCCCTAATAACTCAAAATTGGCTCAGGTTGAAGAGGTTAAGTTTTCCTGCAGGTGGTCTCCTATCCAGCCTGGAGAGCAGGGAAAATCCCTGTCAGTGTTTTTTAAGTGAAAATGAGAGAAATGTTTTAATCACCTCAAGTCTCCCCACTCATTTTTTCTTGTAAGGCTGCCACAGCCTACCCAACATCCACCTTCAAACACCCTGAAAAGTGCAGGGCTCTCTAAAATCACAAAGGACCAAGAGTAAAGGAGATATTTCGTAAAGGCTTGACAGGAGATGGATGGGACAGGCAGTGCTCAATCTGAGACCCTCCTTTATGACAGCCACTGGTTCAGGTTGTCCAGAGGGTGGTGGGATCACCATCACTGATGGTTTGGGATTTTCAAGTCCCTAAAATACTGCACTTCCACTGTATTCACCTCCTCCCCATGGAATTGCTTCATTCACAGGGTTTGTATCACCCCAGCCAGCCCAGAACCACCAGCAGCTGCCATGACCCTAACAAGTCCCACGAGGAATTTCTTGTAGCTGGAGCAAAAACTCCAACAGCAAGGCCTGGCTGCAGAACACACACATGTGGGTACAGCCCTAGAAATCCAGAGTTAATTAAGCCTCTCACTGGCAAAATCTTTTAATTGCACAGCAGCTGCCTGGCCAGAAGCTGGGCTGCAGGGAGGCTTCCCCTGCTCCTGCTGCCTCGGTCCCACCCCTGCTGGAGAGCACAGGGCAGAGAGGAGGACGCAGTTCCCATGTGGAGATAGCACAGAGCCAAGGTTCTGACCCCTCTCCCCCAGCCAAACCATCTCCAGTCCCCACTAAAGGTGAAACCATGGGAGGATTTGCAGGTCTGATTTCTCCCAGGGGTCTTAAACAACCTTCTTCCAGTCCCACACGTTGCTCTGGGGAGGGGGAAGAGATTTCCTCTACCCCTTCTCACCCCAAAATGCACACAGAGAGGAAGAGGAGGGGTTGGCTCATCTGGCTGCACTCATCCCCATCAGGAGGGCTGGAAGAGACAGGGACATGAGGATGTACCTTCAGGAGACTGGGAGCACTGGCCACATGCAGAACCACTCCCTGGGTACCACCAGGACCACCCCCTTCCCAGGGCATGGGCATGCAGACCCCAACCTTCTCAGCCAAAAGAAGCCACAGACGACTCATCCACAACTCTTTTGCCACATGATTTTGAGTCCCTTTCCTCAGCTGGGGAGGAAATTACAGGCTGAAAAAGATTAAAGGTTGCCCAGAGAATTTGGGGATGCCCCTGGATCCCTGGAAGTGTCCAAGGCCAGGTTGGACACTGGGGCTTGGAGCAGCCTGGGACAGTGGAAGGTGTCCCTGCCCATAGCAGGGGGGTGGAACTGGGTGATTTGAAGGTCCCTTCCAACACAAACCATTCAATAATTCTACAAAAAGAGCCAAGAAAATAAAACCTGTGATTTCTCCAGACCTGATGGAAGCAAAGAATCACCCCACTAATGTTCTGCAAGCCAATACACTGAAATAATCTGGGCTCTGGGAAGGAGAGACACGCAGACCTGTCAGAGCATCAGGACCTTTCTGGAAGGGAATTCCTGGAGATAACTTGATCGTGTCAGGGTGAGTAACCCAGGTGTGTGGGTGGGATATAACCCAGGAGCAAGTTTTCTGGAAACTGAGATCAAGAAACAGAGAGGACAGAGGAGGCACCAACATCTTTTCAGCAAGGACAAACTCTCTAAATTAGCAGGGACCAATTTCCCTGCCAGCTCCTCTGCTGGACACAGGTTTGATCTAGAGCTGCTCTTGTCTTGTGGGGTTTGGGCTTTAATGGTCCCTCCCAACCCAAACCATCCTATGGTTCTATGATAACCCAGGGAAATCTCACAGTAGTTTCAGGCAGGGACAGGATGTGGCAGTTTTGGCACAGGACAGGATGCTCACCCTGCTGACACACAGCCCAGCACTGCCTCCACACATCACTCATCCAGCCTAGAAACCATCAGGGTTTCACTCCTAAAGGCAAAACAAGCCACAGAATTTCCTTAATCAAACGACCACGTTAAACAGAAATACTGTTGGCACGGGATAATGCCACCCTTGACTCCCCATAAATGCAGGGAGGGGCAAGGCGTTTCCAGAGGCAGAAGAAAAGAATGCTTGGACACTTCCATCACTGTGACATCATTTACATTACACCCTGGAACCACTGGAGATATAATCATGTCACTCGATAGATGGCCCTGTAGGAGGGTGCAAATTGCTTTACTAACCTGTTTCTTTCACACACTGGCCAGGGGAGGGACAGGAAGGGGATGTTGTATCCACCCAAGCAGATTTTGAAGGTGTAGGAGGCACTTCCAAGTCTGTTTCTTTTTGTCCTGCCAGCCAGGCCCCATCTCTTTTAACCTGCTGCAGGGACATATGGCAGGCACAGAAATTGCAAATGAGGCTGTTCCCACCTGCTCCTGCACAAATGTAAATCCCATTCATTCGGGACAAGGAGCTGCTGCCGGGAGCCCCTTGGCTGAGCCAAAAGAGGCTCACCAGCGTACCCAGTTCGCCACCGCGGCTTGGGGAAGAGTGCTGCACTCAGGGATGCTGGATCCTGCAGGAGCATCCTGCAGGTGGTCCTGCTGTGGGATGCAAAATGAGTCTCCTCCTCACCTGGATAATACAAACTGAGTAGGAAAAAAAACCCCTAACGCCAGTCCAAAATTAAAACAACCTACCCCCCCAACCCCGACCAAAAAAAAAAAAAAAAAAAAAAGACGTGTTTATGTTTTATATATTCAATTTCTGCTTCTCTTGCTGATGTCAGAGCAGACAGGGCTGGCTCCTCCAGGCACTGAGCACAGCCAGCACCCAGCTGTCCTTCACCAAAACCTACAGTGAGGCAAAGAACCAGAATCTGTGTTAAACTCCATTTTTGTGTCTGCGTGGTCAAGGAAAGGCAGCAGTGGGTTGGGTATTTCCAGGGAAGGAGAGCAAGTCCCAAACATGCTGTGGTCATTCCACGGACGTGGAGCAGGGCTCAGCCACTCCCACTCCAAACCATCCATCCCTGAGCGCTGCAGCTGCTGACCCAAACTGCCCAACTTTTTCAGGCCAGCCAAAAATCCATCACCCACTTCCCTGATCCAACCTCCTCCAGGAGGAGAAGGAGCTCAGGGCAAGCGGAGTCCCGGGGCTGAGCCGGGCAGAAAAATGCAAAGCACAGTAATTATCTGTTGCAGAGCCCTGTTAATGATTAAGTTTGGGAGAAGCTAACAATCAAGCCTATTGAAAAGAACTACAAGGATTTCAAAGTGTTTCCTCCAACCATGTGATGGCAAATTGTTCAGTGTAGACGGCTCTTAATTCAAATGCTCGTTGTCATGGGAATGGGATAACACCCCTCCTATTCAGGGATGTCACACAAGCAGTCTACTATTTGCCACAATAGGCTTTTGAGATCGAGCCACACTTTATAAATAAACCCTCCCCAAAAAAATTAATCTGGAGAATAATATCGGCAGTCACCTTTCCTAGCACAAGGCAGCCAAAAGGCCAGAGGGTCCTGGGGCTGTGGAGAGAGCACATGGAGGGATGGATGGATGGATGGATGATGGATGGATGGAAAGATGATGGATGGATGGATGGATGATGGATGGATGGATGGATGGATGGATGGATGGATGGATGATGGATGGATGGATGGATGGATGATGGATGGATGGATGGATGGATGGATGGATGATGGATGGATGGATGGATGATGGATGGATGGATGGATGGATGGATGATGGATGGAAAGATGATGGATGGATGATGGATGGATGATGGATGGATGGATGGATGGATGGATGGATGGATGGATGATGGATGGATGGATGGATGGATGATGGATGGATGATGGATGATTGATGGATGATGGATGGATGGATGGATGATGGATGGATGGATGGATGGATGATGGATGGATGGATGGATGGATGGAAAGATGATGGATGGATGGATGGATGGATGGATGGAAGATGGATGGATGATGGACGGATGATGGATGATGGATAGATGGATGACAGATGGATGGATGGATGATGGATGGATGGATGGATCCATGGATGGATGTGGGAAGTAGATCACTGTAGCCTGTGCTCTTGATGGGGTTCAGCCATGTGTTCACGGGCAGGAGTTTCCCTCTAATCCCAAAATGTCACTGGCGAAGTCCTAGCCAGTAAAATCTGCCTCGATGCTGCCAAGGCATCAACAGACACTGGAGGAGGGCAGGAGCCACTGCTGGCACAGGTTGGGAATTCAGATATAGAGAAACCTGGAGAAATATGTTCTCCCAAAACCATCACCACTGGCTCAGCTGTAGTCACCCATCCCATTGCATCTCTCCCCACACCCAGACTTTTGGGGGGGGGCTCTCCCACAGCTTATGGAAAACATTCAGGCTTTGCTGCTTCACCCAACACCTCTGGGACAGCTGATTGGAGCAGCACACAGGAGCCCTGAGGAGAAGCTAAAGCTGAATTCTCTGTGCCTGCTCCTGACAACTTGCTCCAAACTCCTGAGACCTATTCTAGTGTCTGAACCCATGGGGAAATCAAACCCTGCTGCTAGGAGGGATGGAGAAGCTGAAGAGCTTAGTGCTGCCAAAATTGGGCTAAAATCAGCTGTGACACGAACAGCTGCTGCACGAGCTGCTCGCTCGCCTTCTGCTCACAGGGGCCAAGGAAACATTTGTACAAAATATGAAATCACTTCCCAGGAGCTGCTGAAACATGCCAGGAATTTCTGGAACAAATCCTACAGGTTTTAAGATATTTGTTCACGTGTGGGGTTGCAAGCACGGGGCAGTAGGATTTATCAGTGGATCCCTACGAGTGTGGATGTTTAATCAGTGGATCCCCTTGCCTCGGGACACCACGGTTAAGGGAGTTCCAGCAGGGACAGGATAAGCTCATGGCTGGTTTTTAAGCACATGGAAAGCACACGTGGCTCAGGATATCACATGCTGCAGGCCGCCAGCAGCTGGGAGAGCATCACTGCACCCTGCCCAGCCCCTGGGCTGGCAGCTGCTGGAGGGGGTTTGGAGAGCTTTTGTCCTTACCCTGCCCAAAGCCCCTTTTATTTTCCCTTAGGTGACTCTCAAAACCACAAAAACCACAAACTCCCCAGGGCTGGGAGTTGTGTGATGGCACTGGAGGGCCAAGGTGCCATCCCAGAGTTCCAACCTGCTCACCCTGAAGGCATCTATGGAAGCATCTGTCAGCAGAGGGAACAGCTCTGACAGCTTCATTGTTCCCCCGAGGATGAAGGAGGAGAACCATCACCTACCAGGGGAAGGAGGAGAACCATCACCTTCCCAAGGAAGGAGGAGAACCATCACCTACCAGGGGAAGGAGGAGAACCATCACCTACCAGGGGAAGGAGGAGAACCATCACCTTCCCAAGGAAGGAGGAGAACCATCACCTACCAGGGGAAGGAGGAGAACCATCACCTTCCGCCGTGGGAGCAGCGCTGAGGAGCAGGGACCTGCCAGACGGATGAGTCATTTCCATCGCCACCTCCTCCCCCAGTGCTGAGCATCCTCAGTAAAGAACAGGAGGCAATCCTTCCCCTCCAGGCTCCCTCGCTGCCGCTGCCGGGGAGAGGAAGGAAAAAAGAAACCAAGAGCGCTGCCAAAACCCCATCCCTGCAGGATGTGTGTTCCCCCAGACCCGGCAGTGATGGAGCAAACGCTCTCAGAGCACCACCGGCACCCAAGGGTGGCACAGATGGGATTTCCAGACAGACAGCAGCCACAAATGTGATTTCCCCACCCAGGATTTTTCCATCAACAGCATCCCAAGCCATGAGGATGGTGGGGACAACCCTGCTTGTGAATGGCAGCCTGTCCTCATGCCCAAAATGAGCTCCATGGAGGTGTGGATGCTGCAGCATCCCCCAACATAGGAATCTCCAGCTGATGATGAGGAAAACTTCTATCTCATTACGAAAATGACTGGGAGAAGGCCAAAGGCAGCATCACACCTCTCCCAGGGGTTCTGCTCCTCACTCCTGCCTTGGGAGAGTGGTGAGGGACAGCTAAATTCCATTCCAGGCTGATTCTTGTCCCATTTTGCAACTCCCTGCAGGCAGAAAGCTCCTGCAAAGCCAAGGCTGCCTTCACGACTTTGCTCCCATGTCTGGTAGCCAAGGAGTTTAAACCCAAGTAGGAAGAGATGTCAACTATCCAAACCCTCTTAAAACTGCCAGGGAAATCACACCAGCCCTACCATTTCTCCATGCAACATGTAAATATTTCAGGAAATTAAATAAAATGCTCTTCACTAAATGTCTGCACTCCAGATTGTGGATTTTTGGTGCTGTTTTATCAACCTGCACACGGGATCCATCCAGAGCCACCATGGAAAGGAAAACCACTGTGACAGAGCCAGGTATGTTTTATCCTGCAAAGTACCAGCCTGATTTAAAAGTCTCTCTACCACCAGGATGCCTCATTCTCCCCAGCTAGCAGAAGAAAAGACTCGGAGGTCTCACATAAAAGGAGGCTTTTTCATGGGAGAAAAAGGATGAAAGTAGGGAAAACATAAGTGAGTGGAAAACGCTGACTAAAATGAGGATGCAGCAGTTCAAAGCCTGTGTGGTTGCTGGCCTGTGCAGGCTTAGCTGCTTTAATCTGAGCCCTTTCTCCCTTTCCTGAGATGCCCAGTGTACACAGAGCCGCTGTTACGCAGCCGCTGAGCAAATGGTAACGGAATATTTTAATCGGATTTTAACAAAATTAAAACCCCTGCAACCCGAGTGGGAGAGCAAGGTAAACAGAAGAGAGGAAGGCTTAAATGTGCCTTTCCATCCCACTAACTCCAGGCTTGCTCCAGCTTAGGCAGCAAAAGGACGTGGCCCCCTGCACCCACCCAGCACAGAGCGAAGCCCTCGCTAAGGCTCCTGCCAAGGACACCATCCCAACACTTAATCCCCATTTCCCTCCTTATTATCCCATCCCAATGAAGGGATTGGTGATGGTGGATAGGGAGAAGCTTCAGCAGAGCCTCCCATTTCCAAGGGGACTGATTAATGAAAGGTTTCTCTATTATCGGGTTATCGCTCCCCGTTTTTCTTAATTGAGGCGATGCACCTCCATCCTCCAAACTTCAAGGATGACAATAATTAGCACAGTGAGTCGTTATTACTCTCATCATCTCTCCCCTTCAGGAAGTACAAGATCTAAGGCACCAGCCATGAATAGGAAATCCAGCTTTGCCAGGCACACTCTCACCGACCTTGGAGCCGCCCCACGATCTTGTAATGAGAGGATTAGCCCAGAATACATATGTGGCCCTTTAAAGGAGAATATTTATTAAAAATACATCAATATATCGCTGTTGGGGTGCACAGGCAGCTTATTAACAAGAGACCCCCCTCCTGAGTGGGCTTTTGTCAGCAGCAAACAGAGCTGGGGAGATAAACAGCAGCTCCTGTAATTAAGGGCAGCCCTTGTGTTAATGCTGGTTGCTGTTACAGCAGCTTATTGTCAGCTGCAAGGCCTGGGGAACCAGGATGGGGGCAAAGGCTAATGCTGAAAGGTGGATTTAGTTAGTAAAAGATGGGCTTGGAACATGGATTTTAAGCAAAAGGTGAGGAAAAAAATTATGCTTGGATTTAGCCATCCTCAGGCAAGACTTCACTGCAAATTAGGATTTACAGAGTCCCAGAATGGTTTGGGTTGATTAAAGATCATCCCATTCCAGCCCCCAGCCATAGGCAGGGACACCTTCCACTATCCCAGGTTGCTCCAAGCCCCATCCAACCTGGCCTTGAACCACAGAACTTCTCCCCTTACTGGTGAAACCCACGCCCACGAACAGAGATATACACGTACCATATGGACACGGTGTTTGTATGGGATCAGAGCCCCATTAGTGGCACAAGACATGCCAAACGTGCAGTGTTGGGGGATCCTCTCCTGCTCTTAGTCCCACAGGATTCATTCACCCTTTGCCCAGCTACAGGGAGTGAAATTGCCTGAGCTTCCAAAAGGACCCTGCAGAGAGAGATTCACCTGACAAATACCACAAGATTTGTAATGAACTCACCCTGACCAGCAAGAACAGGAATCCCAGGGCAAAGAAAACTTGGGGAGAGTTTGTTTCTGCCTGTACAGTTCCCCAGCCGGGCAGGAACACGTACATGTGTATTTAAAATAAATACACCGTGTGCTGCAAAGCTCTTCAAATGACACCTCCCAGGAGGGCACAGGGCCAGATCAAAGGCACTCTGCCACATGGGGACACAGCTGCAGAGCCACAGAGCAACCCCAAACCCCCCCCAAAACCAGCCCAGCTGCCCCGCCCAGCAAGGTGAGGGGAGAGGGGAGGTTACATTTACATTCTATTATATGTATAAAATATATAATATATAAAATATATAAAGATCAGGTATTGGGGAGGAATTCTTCTCTGTGGTGATGGTGAGGCCCTGGCACAGGGTGCCCAGAGAAGCTGTGGCTGCCCCTGGATCCCTGGAAGTGTCCAAGGCCAGGCTGGATGGGGCTTGGAGGAACCTGGAACAGTGGAAGGTGTCCCTCCCCATGGCAGGGAGTGGAACTGGACAATCTTTAAGGTCCCTTCCAACCCAAATCATTCTGTGATTCCATGATATTCAGAAGTTCCTGTTCCCTGAGTGTGTCCCATTTTCAGGTTTTTCCCCTACAAGCACTTATTCTCAAGAGAGCAATTGTGTTCTCACACACACCAACAAACAGGTTGCTCTTGCTGGTTTTCCTCATCAGGTTTCAGAAGCCCTTGGAGAGGACGGAGGTATCAGTTTCTCTTTGTTTCAGCTGGGTAACAAAATGCCTGGTTGGGTTGGGAACAGGGACTGATCCCACTCTGCCAGGGCAGCCAGCATTTGGAGTCTGCTCAATCCAAGATTTTCACTCCATCACAGCGTCCCGAAAGCAGGAGATTTAGGACAGACACCCTAGAAAGCACAGCTGACTGTTTGGGAGTCCAAGTCCTGCTGTCACAGCTTCATTCACCCAGGGACCAAGGACACAGACTGAGGCATGTGCAAAACGACTATTATTTTTTTTTTCTGTATTTAACCCCTGGGTGAAGGCTGGGGGCCTCATTCTGAGTCACTGAAGAACCAGCAAATCATCTCAGCCATGTGGGGGGAAGCAGCACTTAAAATTTCAGCTGTTGTGCTTCCTCAGCCAATTTACAACTGCATCCATTGAATTAATAATGACCAGGCAGGACCAGCATTGCTGATACAGACCAGCTCCCTCTGCTCCTGAAATATTTATTGATTTTAAAGAATTCTATCCCGAGCCTGGTGCAGCTCAGGTTGTTTTCAATAGGGTTGGATTAGGATGAGCCCATTTGCTTAAACAAGAAATGAGGTTCTTCCAGGATGGCCCTGGGCAGCATTGATGTGCTGCAGGAACTCTCTGGCTCTGAATATGAGCTTTGAAATGTTCTTGGGGTCTTTCTTTTCTCCATTTTAAGCCTGGTTGAGGTGGTGAGGGGTGTTTTACCCATATAAGTCCTGTGAGAGCATCACAAAGACCATGAACCTTCAGAGTCTCCATCATCTCGTGGCTTTGGGTCCCACAGTGACACAAACAGGACCTACATGTGACAGTGGTTTTGTTAATATAAAGAATTGCTGATGGCCAAGCTGGAGATCCAAAGCCCACTGGGACCCCCTCAGCACATCAGAGCTGGATATTAACCCCAGATCTCCAGAAATTTACAGGGTGAAAATTAAAGCTGTTTGCCAGGCCCCCATCCCTTCTCCACTGAGGAACTGCTCAAGGGGTCCTGCCATGGTCACAGTGGGGCTGGGGCTGAAGTTCAGGGTCTGAGGGGGTCACAGCTGCACCAAAAAAAAAAGTATTAATGCCCAGACATCCAGGTGCAAACCTGCCCTTCCCACAGAGGAAGGATAAACCCCTGAACTTTGCCCATAGAGTGCAAGAGGAAGATGGATTGCTGCAAAAACAGGGAAAAAAACCAAACCCACAACACTTTCAGCAGCATGGAATAAGCCCTGCTCGAGTGCCTGCGTTTTCCCCAGTTTAATTAGCTCCTCAATGATGCAGAGCCAGCTTCCCCAGGAGCCTGGAGATGTATTTTTAGGTGCAAGCACTTAAAAATAGAAGCATCCCCAGAGGAAAGCTGCAAGCAGCCACCAAGGAGCCCCATGCAGGTTGTGCTGTGGATGCAGGAGCTGAGAGCAAACCTTGCACCCACCCTGAGCACGGGACATCGCAACAGGGGCACTTCAGCAGCAAACCCAGACATGCCCTTGGAAAAACAGAAACACAGAAATTCCAACAGAAATGAAACATTTTGTACGTCCCCGAGCCACAGCACCAGGAGAGGTGGGGTTTGCAAGGGGACACACCACAGGTGACCTCCCCCAGGGATCACCTGAGCAATTCCTGGCATTCCCATGGGTTCTCCTGTACTTCTGGCCATTCCTACAGACTTAGGGAACTCCTCAAGGCTATTACTGACCAGTTTAATTTGGCACATGAAGCTCCAGAGGAAGCCACCTCTCAGGCTATAATCCTGCCCTTGTGACAGGCAGAGCTCCCAGCAAAATCTGTGCCTTCGGGAATTCGTCCTGCCTTATTTTAAGCAAGTCTGGGAGAGAAGACACCCTCTGTGAAGATATTTGGTTAAATCTCCCTCCAAGGAGCACTCCTTGCCCATTGCTACCCCCACAGACACTGCTGACAGGGGATCCACAGGGATTTGTGAGAGCAAGATACATCTCCAACAGGATGACAGAAAAGCCTGCATGCTGGAAAAGTAGCAATCACCTCCAATTTGTTTACAAGCTTTTGGAGGCTTTACAACCCATAGCATCACCAGAGGCTTTCTCTCTAAAACCTTTCCTCTGCAGCCAGGGCACAAGCACAATCTGGGCCCGTGGAAGAGAGTTTTTGCTGGAAGATGATGTTTAACCTCGAAGTCTGGCAGAAATCTGGTGGTTTTCACCTCCTGGATGCTCCTTTAGGAATTCCCACTCAGCCAGCAGAATCTCCCCCCACCCAGCTACCACCAAGACCCACAGAAGAGCCCCCTCAGTACAAAACCAGCCTGGCAAGACCCTTGGTGCAAACCAAACTGCAAACATCCCTGAGAGAGCTGCAGGAGAAAGCCAAGGTCACACAGGGAGCAAGGGGGACACGGGGACCCCCCCCCCAGGACAACACACAGCTGCGTCATTGCAGAGGGCTTTTATGGCAAAATCAGCTGAATTATCTGGGGTTAAATTAAAGCTGCACGAGCTTTCCTTTTTTAATGGCAGTAATAAATAGCTGAGTGAGTCACTGCTTGAGAAAACCCAGCAGCAGCTCCCGGGTAAACAACCTGCTGCTCCCAAATGCCAGATACAGCCGGGAAAGGGTGGGAGAGCCCTGCTGGGGGATTCAGGACTAGCAGCACAACTCCAGGGACACAGCTCAGAGGCTTCCCCTGCACCTGCCATTGCCATTTCCAGGGATGAAGATGAGCTGAGAGTAAGAGGAGCCAGGTTGGTACAGGAGCCAGGCTGGACAGGCAGCATCTCACGGGAAGCGCTCGGCTCCACGTCACACAGCGTGGGCTCTCCCGGTGCAAATCACCTCTGAAAAAAATAAATCAATACCAAAAAAAAAAATATCCACTTGCCAGCATGTGAGCATCCCCCTTTGGGCTTTTTTCCAAGAAAAGCATGCCTGTATCCATTAGCTATTGTCTCCCTCTAGCGCGGGCAGACACTGTCCTGCCTCCTCTCCTGGCTGGCCGCCACCAGGGCTGGAGCTCTGCAGAGATCCAGGGGCTCCCGGGCCTGGGAACACACCAAGCACCAGCTCTACCTTTGCACTGATGAATCAGCTTCCCATACTTTGAATTTTTTTTTCCTCATCCCATTTTGTCCCGGCAGATGCTCAGAGCAGGAGGGATTTCTCAGTGAGCAAACCAGCGAGGCAAAGCTTTCCAAATCGGAGATGAGTGGTGTTTTATCCAGGGCTGGAGAGGACAGCGAGATGAAACAGCATCCTTCCCCCTTCCCAGTGCTCCTGGGGAACCAGCCTGACCTCTCCTCACCCTTCAGAGAGGGGATGAGGCTGTGCTCAGCTGAGCTCTCCAGGGGAATCTTTGCACAGCAGCCTTTAACACCTCTGTTCATCCCCTAAATCAAAACGAAAACCTGTGCTTAAATTTCAAAACAAAAGTATCTCCCGTCCTCCCCAGGGAGAATTCCTGCCATGAGAGAAAGGGAATGATGCTGCAGATCTCTCCCCTTTTCAACTGAGCACTGCAGCAGGACCTTCACCCTCTGCTCTGCAGATCAGCCCTGGACACACAGCCAGGCTCCAAGGGCTGCATCCAGAGGCTCTCCAGGCACTTGTGTCTGTTCCAAAAGCATTCATTTCTTGAATGAGGCACCTCCAGAATTTGTAAACCCACCTTTTTAAGGAAGAAAGGACATCACTGTACCTGCAGAGCCCAGGTCCCACTGGGATGATGCTTCACAGTTTCCCGGTATGGGTGGCCAAGGGGACTCCCCAAGGGGCAGGAAAGAATCAGAGCCACAGGAACACCCCCAGCCCAAACCATCACCACTGAAGCTCCTGGGTTATGTTCTCAAATCATTTCAAACCAGTCAAACCTGCATGGATCCACCTACCCCCCCAAAACAGGTGTTTAGACCTGCTAAAGCCTCTGACCTCAAGTTGGGCAAGTGTGGAGACCCTCCAGAGTTCAGGTTTTCCTTGGATCTACAGTTGCAGGAGTGACTTTCTACTTTCTACACCAAACACCTATACGAGTCAAGCTAATGGCATTTGGGTTTTAACTCCATGGAATAATATTTCCATGGAACATAACACAGCTGGAGAGCAGGGGTAGCTCCTGCTGTGAGGAAACCACATTTTCCAGGTTTTTCTCCCTCTTCTGTGCTATTTCACAGCTCTCAGCAAGACTTGGCATGATCCAGATCACTGGAACTATGTGAGACAGAGGCTTTTTTACCTCCTGCCTGGTGAAGGCCAAATATCAACTAAAAAATAGCACAGAGGGGAGTGTGAACAGCTCAGAGTGAGAAGCTTGATCTGTTTCACCTCTGCCATTAACCCCCAATTAATGACTGAGCCCTATTTTATTGCCTTCCCTCAGATAATCACGTTCTCAAGTGTTTTAAAAAACCAAACCACCCCTCACCTTGCCCACCACAAATCCCACAGGACTGAGGCTCCTCCAAGACACACAGAGGTTGGGCCCCCTGATCTCCCCCTGCCCCCAGCAGAATCCCTGTCCCATCAAAGACCCTCCCCACATTTGTTCCCAACAAAGCACAAGGTAACAGAGCATCCAAACCCTCTCACAGAACTGCTTCCACCCCAGACTCCCATCCAGGGGGTGGATCTGGGGCAAAGGGACACACTCTGCTCAGCACATCCAGTGGCTTTGCCACATCCAGTGTTCCCAGCTGCTCCTCCCCCTGGCACTCCCTGATCTTTCCCAAAGACAACACATGACACAGAACCACAATTCACATGGCATGTTGATGGCAATTTCTTGTATTTTTTAAAACCCTAATACCTTTTATTTTTTAGAACAGAAACTTGCTCTGGAGTTGCAAAATATCCCCAGTTTGCCTCTTCTCAAGTTGATGCTTCCTCCTCTGCCAGAAAACAAGCACAGTGGGTGCAGCCTGATGCTCATTCTGGGGAGGGGAGAGGTAGAAACCTCACCTGAGTCATCCAAATTCACTTGAAAGAAGAGAGCAAGAACACCTTGAATAATAGCATCCCTTTATTTGCTGACACCATTACAAAAACTGATTACATTAGCAACCAAAAAAAAAAAAAAAAGAAAAAAAGAGGAGTGTTTACTTGAGGTTGAAGTCAGAGGCAGCTAATCCCAAAAATGTAATTAAGTAAAACAGTGTACAACATCAGTATTAAAATGTCATTTCCCATCGGTGACTTTACCACGTTGGAGTCTTCTGAATAAGTTTTATTGAGCAAAATAAGATAAAAGATTACATGTTTACTGTCTCTCCAGGAATGTAAAGGTCTAATTATCCAAACAGGTTTGTTTTTATTATAAAACTAAACTCTGGAGGTGTCTACAGAGTTGGGTTTTTTCTTTAAATCAGTAGTCTACCAAGGATTAGAAAAGACAAAACTCTGTTCAGTGTTTCTGACAAAGTAGAAAGGGTGAAAACATAAATAAGGCTTTAATTTGGCAAAATATAATACAATGCCTTCTGCTATCCTCAAATGAACGATTCCCCCGTGACTTCACCCTGCAAGAGAAACACAAATCACAGGTCAGAGGAGCAGCCCCCAAGGGAAAATCCAGCACCCTGCCTGCATTTCCTTGGTGTCAGCTCACGAGGAAGCCCAGGGGAATGAGCCTGGGGGTGGAGGCTGAGCAGGAACAGCCTCCCAGAGCAGAGGCCAAGGTGCAGCAGCACCTCCCTCCCACCTCAACACCCAGCTATCCTCTACCAGCTCTGCTGCCCCTGAATTACAAAAGCAGGGACATAAAAACCACCTGAATCAGGAATACAAGTCCCCATCCCCAGCAGATGAAAGGGAGCTCTGACACTCTTTGTTCACTGCTGCTTTCCAAGACAAGCAGTTCCCAATTCAGACCCAAATCTGCATCACCTTCCTTAAAAGTTGAGTGTCCTGAACTTATCCAACCTTCAGCTAACTCTGGATCATTTAACTTTATCAGCACAAAGGTTTAGGTTTCTAAGACAGCTGTGTATTTAAAATTAAATTGTAATTTAATTGTAAAATTAAAGCCTTGTCCACGTGTCTGTCAATGGATGAAGAGCTCATGCCAGGCTGATGCTTCAAACACCCAGAGCCAGCCACTGCTGCAGCTCAGTGAAAGCCCAGGGGGTTATTTTATATCCTCCATCCCAAAGCAATCCGAGCATGGCAATTCAGAAAGTTTGCTGGTGGAGCAAAGAGGAAAAAAGGCACAGGCTCTGGAAGAACAAAACTTGGGGCACCCTGCTGCAGGAAGCAGCAGGGAGTGGAAGGGAGGGGGGGAATTACATTCCTACAGAGGGACATGGAGACTCAAGATCAGTCTCAGCTAACTGACACCTGCATACAGAGAAGAACAAATCCAGTGCCTACCAGGAGCTCTTTATGATTATGTGGAATTTGGATCAGTATTAGGAAAATATTCTTCACTGAAAGCATTACCAGGGTCAGGCATTAGAACAGGGCAGCGATGGAATCTCCATCCCTGCATTTAAAAGCCATGTGGGTGTGGCTCTTTGGGACATGGTCAGTGTTGGGCCTTGGCAGAGCTGGAAGAATGGCTGGACTCACAGTCTTAGAAGGCTTTTCCAACCTTAGTAATTCACTGATTCTATGATCTGATTCTAAAAAGTCTCATACTCTGGCGTAAGAGCTGTTAATTTGAACAAAGTCCCACCATAACACACCAGTGGCCTTCTCAACAGCTCAGCTGGGGGGCCACTGTCCACACCCACCTGGCTGTAGTGTCCTCATCCCTTTGACAGCATTTGGCTTATTGATGCAAGCAGCTTCTTGAGATGACCCACATCCTGGGTAAGATTCACTGCCACATTCCGCCTTTTATCACTCAATTCCTGGAAGAAGGGAAAAAAAGGAAATCATTAAAAACTCATTTACAATCTAATTACCAAGAAAGCCTAGATTTAGACCCTCTGTATAAAATTACAACTCATGGTACAGATGGGAACAATTCTTGTCAGTCGGAGGGTTATGGCCACGTTTATGGAGAACATGGCTCAGAGTCAGGGAGCCCTTTTCCTGTTCCAGGGTATCACCTGCACATCCAGCTCCTATCCTCCCTGCCTGGGATTCCAGCACTCCTTGCTCCCAGGAATTGTGCTGGTATCCCCATCTGATCCAGCCTCAAGGGTTATTTCCACACCAGCCTGGCTGAACCCCAAGATGGGGTTTATTACACAGGTCAGAGTGCACAGCAACCACTTCTGAGCCCACAGCTGGAACTGCAAAACTGGACCACCAAGGACTGGATGGGACTGAGGATCTGTGGGATGGTGTCTTCAGCAATACCCAATGCCCCAGCACAAAACAGCTCCAGCTATGAAATAGCATTTGGAACAGCTGCCTGGAAATCCACACCCTTCCCATGGATTCACCCTCTGCTCCAAACCCCTGGAAATTACCACTTGCCAGCAACACTTAAGACTTGGAGGAAGGCTTCACAAAGCAGTCCAAGCACCAGAAAACACAGAAAAAAGGAAAAATGAAAGCTACCACAAGCTACAATGTTTCCTGTGCTGAAATGAAAATGCTGAGCTTGTGTTTTGAAACAAAAATAAATGCCTTTTTTTTTTTTAGGAATTCAACAGTTTATTAATCAGGAAGTGTCACAGCTGAAGATGGACTCCCCCTTCTGCTTCCCTGCCTGTCAGCCTTGCTGGGCTAACAGTGCTGTGTAATCCCTGTTTTATTAGCTTTATTGATTACCTCCTCCAGAGATGCACAGAGCACTCCACATCTAACACACACCTTACTGCTCCTTATTCAGCTCAGAACACAGACATGCAGATCACCTGCAGGAGAGCTTTTCCTTGAAATTTAACAGCTTAAAATAAGCAACTCTGCCATGGTGCCAGCAATGCAGAAGTACCCAATTCTCCACAGGAGCACAGAGGTGCTTGCAGGCACTTGGCATCCGTCAGCCCCACTCTGGTGTTACCCACAGAATGAGACTGATGCATAATGCGGGTGCAAATCTCTCCCCAGAGCTCCAGGGAAATTAGAGAGAATTCAGGGAGGGCCATTTTCCCTGCTCCCATTTGGCTGGAAATGCAGAATGAGCAGTAAATCAAACTCAAGCACCTGCACCATTACAGAAACTACTCCGAGCTCAGAAAAGAGAACAAAAACCCACAGCAAAGCCCTTACTCCTGTGCAACTCATAAACACTTGTCTACTGTAAAAATATCATTGGGATCTGTATTAGGGTAGCCTTAACCTGTTTTACCCTTATTAAAGTAGAAAATTGGGTCTGTCAAGGCTGAGACTTGGCTTAGCAGTCTCATACAGACTAATGGAAGTGGAAAGGCAAAGGCAATTAGCAGCCCAGTACATGAATTAATCCAGCACTGACCAGCAGTGAGGCTGCCTGGGCAGCAGCACAGAACCAGCAGGAGCAAGCAAGGAGCTCTCCAGTCCACTCCCAGGCTCCTCTCTGGGAACAGCTCCTCCCTTCCTCCTTCATTTACTGCATCTCCCTTCTGTTTTGTGACCTCACTAATCTCAGGCAGTATTCACTCACAAATTACAGACACATCCCCAATCCCCCAGGGGCCAATCCTGCCTAGATCCCAATGGATTTGGGCTCAGCACAGTCCTCCTGCAGCTCCTGCTAACCCAGAGTGCACAGCTGCCTTGCACAGCCACTGCTGAGCCCCAGCCCTGTGCTCTCCATGACTTGGGGGAAAGAGGGGAAATTTAGGTCAGACATAGAGAAGAAATTCTTCCCTGTGAGGGTGGGGAGGCCCTGGTACAGGGTTCCCAGAGAAGCTGTGGCTGCCCCTGGATCCCTGGAAGTGTCCCAGGACAGGGCTTGGAGCAATCTGGGATAGTGGGAGGTGTCCCTGCCCATGGCAGGGAAGGGAACTATAGGGTCCATAAGGTGCAACCCAAACCATTCTGGGATTCTGTGACTCCACTTCTTTGGGACATGAGGATGAAGAGAGGAAGAGGGTGGTAGTGGGGATGCCCCTGTGATTTCAGACCCAGCAGCTAAAACAGGAGCTGAACCGTCTGGACAGATTCCCCTCTGCTGTTTCACACATATGGCATTCCCAGTTGCCAGTGATGGAGTGTTCTGCACTGAGATTTGGGGGGAAAAGCACATTAGATTTCACATAAGCCTCAAAATAAGCTCAGTGCCTAAGCAAGCTGCTGAATATAAATGACTTCCTTAAAGCATGCTAAAAAGCCCCCTTTAGTCATCAGCTGGTCCCAAAAGTGACAAAGCAGCTGATTAGAAACCCCAAATGGTCTATTTTTAAATAGGAAGAAAAGGAGTCTAAAGAAAACTCTGAGTGTGTTTGAGGGTTTATGCAAGTATCATTTTTCAATTTTGTGGGTTGGTTCCAGCACCCAGAAGGAACAAATATGTTCATTTTGAGCATGTGTTTTCAGGTCCTACATTTAAATAATAAAAAAAAAAGGCACTGTTGCTAGGTGGAAGTGGCTGGAAGACTTTCTTTTTTGATCTCAGAGCTATTTTCTGCTGGGTTTTTAGGCTTCTGGGGAGACAGTTCCCTTTTCTCCCCACAAAAAGAGAAAAAAACAAGGCAGCAGAAAAGGCTTGGAGAAAAGAAAGTTCTAATTCCAGCCTCTGCCAATGGCTACCTGTCAAGAGCACTGCTTAGACAATTAATGTATTTTTACTAATGAAGGCTTAATTGCAGGTTTATTAGGACTGTTTTTCCACACTCCTCTTTAGAATAAAGCCATGGATATTCTGGCAGAAACCTGGGCTCCACGATGTGCAGCAAGAGCAGAGCCATGCGAGAGCCAGAGGGGTTTTGTGAGTTAAGCCAATTAAGCCAAACGAGCTCTTTTGGGCCACCACAGAGCACTTCTAATGACAGCCCCAGCCCAGGAGGGCTGCCCAGAGCCACCAGCCACGAATGCCATGGCTGATGGCATCACTGTCCCCATGCACCACATGGACAAGCCATAAGGGCACAGCAGAGAGAGCTGGGCATTGGCTTGAGGGGGGCTTTTCTCCAGCCTGCTGCACACAGGGACACACAGCACCTGACTGGTCTCCCCCTGGCAACACAGGGAGGGCTCAGCAGCCTTCCCATCTTCCAGGAATCAGCTCTCAGGGTTGACACATCTCAAGTCTCACAGGCCCAGCTGCATCTCTGACTCAGACAGAGCAAGCCCAGTGCAGGGGTCCATCAGCATCCATGACTGATTAGCCTGGAAAAGCCATTTCATTCCTGCTCTTGACTACAAAGGTTTTTCTGCAGCTCTCCTCAGAGGACCCCAAACTTCCTCTCGCAGCTGATGAAGCCCCTTAAAGCCACAGCAGCTAAAAGGAGTTGCTACAGATTATTTGTCCCATCAGCAAGTGCTCCTCTCCCCCTCAAATTACAGCAGCTCCTTCCACTCTGTCCCTCAGAAGAAAATGGGTAATGAGTTCCAGTGACACCACTGAGCTGGGAGAGAATCCCCTTTGCCTTCCCAGCTGCCTTCTGGAAAGCCATTCCAGGGCTGGTGTGAAAGTTCTTTTCTCTGGAGATGGAAAAAGCCAGAGACAAAGCTCCAACCTAACCCCCCTTGTGCATGTGGTGTCTTCAGGGCAACACTCTGAGCACCAGCTCCACAACCAACCCACAGGCTCAGGTGAGTCACCTGCAAAACTGCCCACCCAATTCCAGATCTTAAAAGCTGGAACGCCATTGCTGGAGGATACAGGAACACCAGCAGTCTGCAGAGTCACCCACTCACAGCACTCAGGGCTGTTCCCTACTGAAGCTCATCTTGGCAAGATTTTGCTGCTGGGCTACATCAAGGTCAACACAAATTCCCAGGAGCCAGGACCAGCTGAAATCAAGTTCTGGCTCTTGGCCACAGCTGCAGAGGAGCAGAAGGAACCATGTTCTGGCAACACAATCTCTGCCTGAGTGTTACAGGTCATGCAAGACTGCCTTTCTTTCTGACATTACTGATGTCAGAAGGGCCAGCCCAAGAGTGTTTTTTTCAGCCCACTGAAGTCATCAGCAGAGTTATATTTAGCTTCCCTTTTCTCTTCTTGAAGGGACAAGCCTGAGGATCTCCCCACTTTTGCCCAGACCAAAGCAAAACCCATCAAAAGCCCAGAATCTCTTCCCCTCCCCCTCCTTGCAAATCTGAGCCACATGAAGGAGGTCACAATCCAGACAGCAGCAAAATTCCCAGTGAATCCTTGGCAGCCTGGCAAGCTGTAGCACTGGAATCTTCATAAAGCCCCAGTCACCCAGCAGAGGCAAGCATCCTGCTCCTCTGCTGGACCTCACTTCCCAAAGTTGCCACTTTGCTGAGATTTGTGTGAGCCCTGAGCAGGAGCTCCAGGGAACACTCACCGAGTCTGTGCAAACGTCGCTGTTTTCAATAACATTGGCATCCCCAAAAACCTTCCCCATTTCTCTCTCCAGAGCTGCCAAAGACTCCTGGGCCTGTAAAGGAATGATGTTATTAAAATAAAACAGGGGAAGCACAACAATTAGTAAATCCCCATCTCCCTGAGAGCACCAGAGACACAGGAAATCACTGCTCAGGAGGAAATCTGCTTTATGCCAGATTTGCCCCAGGGACCAACCCATTCGCCAAGACTAACATGTCTCCTCACAATCAGCATGTTGCATGTCAGCCTGTCTGCATCTGAGAGCAATCCTATAGGGAAGCTTTAATAGTTTCACATCAAGTTATTAGGTAAAAAATCATGCAATGAATTTCACAAGTGCAGGTCTGCAAAATCCTAACCCCAGCTCTGTATTTACATAGAATATACCATGAGCCATGGAGATCAGCACAGCTGGCTTTGTATGTCAACACCCAACATAACTGCCCAGAACAAAATGTTTTAAATTCTTTATTATAGCAGGTTTCCTTTAGCTTCTCACCTCCTCCAGTGCTTTTGTGATCATCTATCCCTGTCCAGGACAAGATATGCTCCCCCAGCAGCATTTCCCACTCCAACCCTGGAAGAATTCAGCCCCACTTGCTTACTATGCTGAAGCAACAAGGTGTTGTAGAATCTGGAGCCAGAGCCCAGCCACTCCACAGGCTATTCCTGGCTCCATTTATCAATTCTCCCATGACAGCACTGAGACTTTTCATGCCTCAAGATTTTCCATTCCAACCCATCTTGTAAGAACAGTCATTGAGGAAAAGCACAGGAAACCCACCTGTTTGCCCCACAGATAAAACTTTTAGGACTTGCAGTCTCCTGAGTTACAGTGGGTAAGTCACCATGTGCAAAAGGGCAGATGCTTTGTAAACCAGCTTGCAACCCTTTGCCATTTGAGACTGGATTTAAAAGCCTCAGGCTGTAGCATAGGTGGAGGGCTGTGGGATGGGCTTTTTGTTAGGCTGGGGTTTCATTTAAATAGTTATTTGTCAGCCCCAGATCACCACTTGTTCCTATTGGCATAAAATTATCATGAACAGAGGAGTCTTTCAAGAAGGATGATTAAACAAGAGCTTTTAGTTGCAGTTTCATCATTTCTGCAGACATGCAGCTCTTACAGTCCTAGCCAGTGGAGCAAGACACCCCACCAGGCAGGCAGCTCAAATCAACTTCCTCCAAATTATCATTTCCAGCACTGCAAAACTACAGACATTGAGGGGTTTTGCTAACATTTCTATGTGCAGCTGCTAAGGGTCTCTGCTTACCTTGGGCAAGTCACCAGCTACCTTTTCTCTCTCGTTTTGATCAACTTTGAGTTTTGATAGTGTTTCATTTAGCTGTGTTTTCAGCTGCAAAACAGTAACAAAGCAAATCAGTTCTCCTCACTCACACAGACCTCATCTGTCTGTCCCAGGGATTAACCCAGCGCACATGGACTGCAAAGGGAGTAAGATTTACTAACAATTACTGCACACACTGGATTAGTCAACATGTATGATGAGGTTTACAAGAACAGTCAAGGAAGAGAGACTCCATCTGTAAAGATAAAGAATGGAAACTACAGAAGACAAAAATGTGGTTGGCATTGGCTTCCTTACAAGTGGTTTTAATTCTGCAACTCCATTCCAGGAGAAGCATCAGCCTCTCCAGCATCCTTATCAAAGGAGTCACCCAGACTCCAACTTAATTCAGGGCAAATATGCAAAAATGAAGATTGTCATCTTCCCAGAGCGAGCTAAACAGTCTCTCTACTGCTGAGCAAACTAAAAAGCTCTACTTGTCATCTTAATAAAGCACCTCTTACTACAACTATGTTGACTTAACCAGTCTGTTAATGGCACATCAAGGCATGAGTCACTGACAGGGGGATATTAAGTTGTCGATTGTGTTTAGATTCAATCCAAAGAACTGAAACTATTTCAGTCAAGAGGGATGAATACATCCTATACTGGCTGCAGTCAGTACTTAAACTGCAGGCCTTCCAAAGGATACAGTTTTTTTTAAGGATATTTCAATTGCTCTTCAACACAGCACACAGAACCAGCCACAGCACTTGAGGCTTGAGCCTCAAACAGAAGTGCTAACAAGGAGCTCGAGTGCCAATTTTGTTGGATTTGTGCCTCTGAAGTGTGCTGTGCTAATGTTCACTATTCCTGCTGTCAATCTTCCTGGAAGGCAGCAGGAGATTAAAGGAGGGAACAATGGGCTACTCAGAGCCCTGAATTCTCACTGACTCCAAACCTACACATGGTTTTTGTCTCACCCTTGGAAGGCTTCCCCCTTTGGAGCACCTGGGCTGGTGAATGCTGGGCTTATACACATTTTGGGGAAGCTCCTCTGAAATCTCAGCTTCTCCTTGCTTACTTTTTAAATAGTGGGGAGCCCATTCTGAAATCCCATCATTTCTATTCCCCAGCCTCCTGCAAAAGCCACTCACACACACTCAGGACAGCATTCCT
Source organism: Cinclus cinclus (assembly GCF_963662255.1). Lineage (NCBI taxonomy): Eukaryota > Metazoa > Chordata > Aves > Passeriformes > Cinclidae > Cinclus > Cinclus cinclus. The sequence goes on from NC_085051.1 coordinate 59,178,893, forward strand.
GAGCCAGCTGCATGGAGGTGGTTGTTTAACACATCCTCACACTCCCATCAGCACAGCACCATCATATTGCACTCAAGCTGCCCTAGCAGGGAGCTCAACTTTTTAAGCTTTTGTTGGGCACAGACATAATAAATTGTTGCCTCAAAGAGGTTAGTGTTTACTGATTAACTTCAAGATATGCATTCAATTCTCATTTCCCTTGTTTTCAGAATGAGAGGCTTTGCTTGCTGAGGCTAGTGTACTATTAACTTAAGCAGATTGTTACTGTGGTGGTGGTGATTTGTCTAAATCAACTATTTCAACTCAGTTACATCACAGGCAGTGGCCTGGTTGTCCCATCATACCACAGACATGGTGACAATGACAACCCTCCCGAATTCTGGCTCAAAAGCAGGAAAACACTGGCCAAACACTAGCTGTGGAAGGCTCTGACTGCTCCTGCAGCCTTAAAAAAATAGGTCAGTGAAGGAAGTGAGAAGGGAAAGGGCTCAAAATGGAAAACCATGCATCCTCAGGTCTACCCTGTTAATCCAAATCCTTCTTGAGAAAGCTGCTATAGGAGCATTATTGGCTGGAAGCATTTCTAGCCAAACACATTGTAACACATGCAAGCACCAAGCCAGCACAGCCATTCAGCCACAGCAGGGTGTCAGCAGCTGAATGACTGAATACTCTGAATTAATCCAACTTTGGGTCTGGCCAATTTCTGTTCCTACAGAGCAGGATGGAAAAGGCCCTGCACAGTCAGAGCACGGATAGCACTGCTGCATCCTCAAAAGCTTTGGGGCAAAAAAAACCAAAACAAAACACCAGAGAATTATCCTCCAGTTAAACCAATAAGAGATTGAGCACCACTTTTGTTGCTCCAAGGACCATTACATTTGCTGCTGCATATGCCTACACTGCAAAATCTTCTCAAGAAGTTTCAGGAATTAAAGTCTTACAGACTTTGGGAAAAAGTCTTAAGAACCAGACATGCTATTGTTAGGAGCAGAGAAAAGAGACAAATTGTAAAAGTCAAGACTACATAAATGATTTCAATGGACAAAAATATCAAGCTGAAGAGGTTAGCAGAACAGACAGGATTTGAAATAAGTCTCCGCTTCATACGTATGCTGGGAGCCTCGTTTGTGCCCAACGGAGAACAAGCTTCTTACCAAATTTAACTCTTCATTCTGTCTTACTGCTTCAGAATATGAATCATCAAGTTTTTTCTGCAATTCAGTCAAGAGATCTTTGAGCTGAAATGAAGTTTAGAGTTTTAGGATTTGTCTCCTTAGTATGCCTGTTCTCTTCTGCTCAGTTATTAGTGTGCTGCTCTAGCCTAAGGTCACAAGCATACAAACTCCTCAGCCACAGAGGCTAAGCACTAGGTTAGTTTGCCAGCCAACTGGTAATCAAAAGGGAAAAAAAAAAAAGGTACACAGCTTGGACAATTATGTTTACCTCTCTGACTTCTGAAACATAAGTAGATCGTTCTATTTCTGCCTTTTCTAGTTCACTTTCCAAATGTTCTCTCTCTTTTTTAAGCTAGAAACAGAAAAACAGAATTAAAACAGATGTTTTCAGTGCTTTCTTGCAGTAGCATTTGCTTGATTTATAATTTGCTTTAAATTTCTATTAAATATTCCATGACATTTAGAAAGCATTTCAAGCCCAGTGATTGCACAGTGCAGATTTAAACATCAAAAATAAGATAAAAAGAATCAAGTCCATGATTGCCAACAAGCAGTGTGAACTGCTCGGTCTCACAAGGAAGAGCTCCAGTGGGTAAGTACAGAAGTAAAAACCAGAACAGTTTTTCAGCTTCTCAGCCTTGTGAAAACACTGCCCCAAAGGCTCAGGTTAAACTGCAGCACAGGCTTTGCCACTGGCAGGAGGGAAGCTCAGATTTAGCACAAACCTAAACTGTGTTTCAACAACAGAAAGCTTCAAAGACAAGAAGAAAAAACCACCTGCACGTACAGTTTCAACTTCTTTGTTTTCTTCCTTTAACCTCTCCACCTCGTGCTGCAAAGAAGTGACCACGGAACGCATCTGCAGTTTGAGGGGAAAATAGAGATATTTATTTGGGTTGGTCTATGACAAAGTATGCACAAACAAACAAGATTAGATCTTGTAGATCTAAGAATATTAAGGATGAAATCAGAGTGGCTAAATAAGATGCTCACTCAAATAATTCAATATACTGAGCCTACACCATTCCTACCTATTCCCAGCCCAAGTTCTTTGACATATTTAGAGCCCACATGCCTGAAAGATTTAGAATATAAGCCCTAGTCCAGTTGTTCATTAGCCATGGTAAGGAATATAAACTTCCCCAGACTGGGAATAGCCACCATCCACATACCCAAACCCAGCATTTTAACCTTTATTTGGGGCTGTGTAAGTGCAGCAGATGGCAGCACATCTATAGTTGGAGATCTGAAAGCCTTTATAAGCCCCTCAAACAAGATGTTTATAAATAATCTGTTTGCTGCCAGGCTCACACAGTGGCACCCGTATTTACTAAGCTGAGATACTTCAGAAATTACTTCTAAAAAAAAAAAAAAAAGGCAGTTTGACCTATTTTAATTTGGGATTGGAAAAGAAACATAAAAGCCTTTTTTCTTCCCACTTTTGCTATCAACAGAGCCTTCCTAAAAGGAAAGCCTTGCAGCCAATTTCAAGTGTAATTAGTTGACCATAATGGCTTGAGCATTACTTTAACAGCTTTCAAAAAACTGTTATGATTCCATGATACTTCAATTTTAGCACAAAGAGCCCATACCTTCTCACAAATATACTTGGGGGGGAAAAAAACAATAAAAAGAGAGTCCAAGTTACCAGGATTAGAAAAATATATATTCCTGGACACATTAATGGGACACTTGTACACTGAATCTTTGGCTTCCTATCCCATCAGCATTAATATTACTTATTATTTGGCTGTTTCCTGCAGCATCTGCAAAGGATTCCTCATCCCTGGAATTGCCCAAGGCCAGGCTGAACAGGGCTTGGAGCAACCTGGGATAGTGGAAGGTGTCCCTCCCTATGGCAGGGGTTGGAATTGGATAAGATTTAAGGTCCTTCCAACCCAAACCACTGTGATCCTGTGACTGTGACACAGATTTATCATAATGGTCAAAGACTTTATATCTGTGCTATTTGTTTTTCTTGCTTCTGTAAAAATGGCAACAAGAAGTAGTGACACAAATCTAAAGATATCAACAAATCCTCAGTTTTTCAGTCTATTCAGTGAAGATACACTCGTCCAAAAATGAAAACCTGGTCTTTATGGCCTTTAAGTAGCAGAGCACCAAAATACCACTGATAGAGGAATTATTCCTATTATACTTGTTGCAGGCTTCACCTTTTTCATCCCCTGATCATGCACACATCAAACCAGGCAGCCAGGGCTGTTCCACACCTGCCTTCACAGAGCTCAGACACCCTCTGTGACTTTAAGCAGAACCTGCCTGGCTGCTGAGGAAAAAAAAAAAAAAAACAACTTCAGAAATACCTGTTTAAGTTCCTTCTGTGATTCTTCAACTTTTATCTTCCATTTGCTTTCTTCCTCTTCCACACTCCTCTGTAGCCTTTGTAAAATCCCCTCCTAAGAAGAGAGAGGGATTTGAAAGCTCAGAGCAGAAGAAAGGTAGCTGGAACATCACAGAGGTGACCAGGCATCCCACTTACTGTCTCTGCCAGAACAGATTTGTATTTTTCACACTCCAGCTGCAGCAGGATGTGCATTTCCTCTGCCTCCTTCAACTTCTGCTCCATAACCTGGCAAAGGAGGAAAGGGACCACAAGAGTCACATCTCAGTGGATGGATTTCAGTTCTATTCATCTTATTTCAACATGCTGCTATCACTCCTGGGCAGGTCTCTCTTTCCAACCCATGAAAAGACAACAGCACATGCAGTGCTCACCTACAGTTCTCAATACCCAATAACAAACTTTGAGTTACTGGAAAAAAGCCCAGTTACTTAAAAAAAAGAGAGTGGAGACTTTCAATTTCACAAACTCACAATTCTACAAGGTACTTATCAAAGATGCAAATACATTTCTGTCAATATATAAACAGCAGGTTGCCCAGAGAAGCTGTGGTTGCCTCATCTCTCAAAGTGTTCCAAGGCCAGGCTAGATGAGGCTTGGAACAACCTGGTCTAGTGAGTGGCATCCCTGGGCAAGGCAGGGAGTAAGAACTGCATGATTTTTAACCCAAACCATTCTAGAATTAATATAAAAAAATTTTCTTGTGACTTGTCTGAGAACCCGAACTTCCCAACTCACAGCACCATTTGTGAGATTTATACTGGACAAATACATTATGCCACACACCAGCTGTCCATCTTTTGTGCCTACCTTGACATCTTCAGATCCTGAAGCCTCTCTTAAGTATTCTTTAGCCATCTTTTCAAACCCACATATCCATTCGCTGTGGCTCTGTTGGGAAATCATTCAGTAAAGGCTGAATAACCTCAGGAGAACTCTCCTCAGGACATTTGGCTCCCCAGTGCAGGCTCAGGGAGCAATGTCTCAGTGCCCCAAGCTCCTGGAGCTCACACACAGCCTGATGGTTGTTGTTCAGCCAGTGCCACACACAGCTGGCAGCAACCCAGGAGCACGAGGTGATGAGACACACACAACAGTTCAGGGGGGCCTGGATGAGCTGAAATACAGCTGGATGACACAGGACTCCCTGCAAGTGTCAGGGCTCTGCATAAACATTTGAAGATTCTAAGGAATTTTTCCCAAAATCCCTGAGCACTTCAAGCAGATGCCGTGTAACTCTAAGTAAAGGTTGTTTCATAACCTTACAGAAATTCATTTTGAAGACTAGTTTACCAGGACACTTACTTCAGCACATTGGGGAACAATTTTAAATATGAATACTCAAAACTTCTGGAGGCTATAAATGAAATGCACCCATTTTTCCAGGGTCACTTGATGTTATTCACCCCATCTGAACCCCATGACCCCAGGGCATTTTCCCTGCAAACCACTGAAAGCCACCAGAAATATAAAATTAGAAATCTGTGCTTGGGAACAAAGTAAACCCCCCTTAAACTGTATTAACTGTCACTGAGGCACTGCAGCTCCTCTGGAAAAGTTGGGAATATACACATCCCCATCATGCCAGTCAGTGAGCAAACACAGCAGGCATTATCCACCCCTGAACATCCACTATCTCAGTGAGACACAAGATATCACAGACAGGTAAATCAGATGTTGGAGCATAAAAACCACAAGATAACTTTTATTTTGCTCTTTTAACAGTTCTTGAAGCAACCTATCTGCAGCTTTGCCTCCCTGTGCAAGTACAGGCATCACCAGCAAGAGACACTCTCACCCCACTGCAAAAACCTTGGGATAGAGGGGCCGTGAGGAAACACTCCAGGACTGCCCAGCACAGCAGCAGGTTAAGAAAAGCCACTTCTCTTACCATGTTGGAAGGAAGAGAGACTTTGGGGAAGAGCTTCTGGAGGAGCTGGCGCGTCTCCACCTCGGCAGCTTCCAAATGCTGCTGCTTCTCCTAAAGCAAGAGGAGGGCACAGGTGAGACTGGGCACCACTCTCACCCACCTGGCAACAGCCTCTCCTCTGCCTACAGCTATTTGCTTAACCCAGGAAGTCTTTTTTTCTAAGTCAAAAAGGTGCTACAGTCTCTAAAACTGCCAGTAAATTGCATGAGAAATGGGCACGGAATAGCTTCAGAATTCACATTTGTTCTCGCTTAAGCTTTTATTTGCTGAAGTTCTCCTCCAATCTAACCTGTACAGAAATTGCACCATTGTTCACCTGTCCACAACACAAACTGCACTGTGCTGAGTAACTGCATCCACAGATCACACCAGCCCTGCCACTCAAGTTAAGTGAGCTCCAAATCAAATAGTTTGGTCAATCAACTATTTTTATTTTTTTAATCTGTACTTTTAAAATAATTTTAGGTGTGAAAAAATCACTGTAAGGTAATGTCATCATATCAAAAGCAGAGAATTAAAGTCAAAAGGAAACTTTGTGTTAATGCACATTTGAACCAGGCCAAGAAAGTAAGACTTTTAAACATTACTTTTAAATACTTAGGAGGAAGCCACTTACATCCTCTTTTCCCAACCCTGGATGCAATGGGAAATAATTATTAGAGCTGTGTGACAATCTCCAGGTGCTTTGTTTGTTAGTGCTCTGCAAACATAAATACCCAGAGCCACAAGCACCAGAGACATGTCCTTCCATGTATTTAACATTAAAAGCAGAGCAGCCACAGGACACGTTCTTGCTGTGCTTGTGGCAGATTGGGTTACTTTAGCCATACAACACTCGGGCTCCCATTTAAAATTAAATGTAGAAAGCCTGAAACACTGCACAGAAGGGCAGCTTTCAGCCAAAATCCTCCACTGGTATTTGGGATTGTTCTTCCCTTTGACATCAGTGCTACTGCTTGGCTGCTCTGAGTTCCTCTGCTGCAAGGTACCAGTGGCAGGTTGAGATTCGGACACAGAAACACAGGGGTGGTGAAGCTGTGCTAAGTGTGTTAGCTGGCAGCAATTTAGGAGCCACCATGAAGTGGCAAAAGGCTGTTTTGCTGAAGTTTTCCAGCTGCAAGAGAAAGCAGGCAGGTGTTAGCACACAGCAAGAGCAGGGACAGGCTCTTCTCAGAGCAGAGATGGCCCCAAAACACAAACAACCCCAAACCAGAGCTCCTCTGCTCCTGGCTGGTGTTCTGAGAGTTAGATGGATGCTTTTTTTTATTTTTTGAGTTCTGCACAGTGGCAATGAACACTGAATCAGGCCCACAGCAAACACAAACTCCTTTCAGAGCAATTCATACCCTGTATAATTTTGAACATTCGTTCAATAATCCCTGTCAACTTTCACATGCCTTCAAGGAGGAAGCTCACAGCTGTGGGCACATCATTTTTCTGAGAAGCTCCCAGGTTTATCAGTAATAATACTAATAATAATTCAGTCCTGGTTCTTCCCAAGTCCAACAGATTTGTTCAAGCACAGCCAAAGTCCAGTAGAAGAAAGCATGTTGCTCACCAGCACAGCTTTTAATCTGGAGCTCCCCACAAATCAAAAACAATTCACAACAGCTCTAACAATTAATTTTGCAAACAGAAATCAAAAGTCAGCATGCCCACAAACTAACCATTTAAAAAAACCAAAAACAACAAACAACCTAAAGACAACAGGAAGCAGCAGAGGTGAAAGTATATGAATGATCACTCAGAAGAGATTATACTTAAACTGCAGTAAAAGTTAAACGTCTCCATTTCACTTAGAAAAACCAGCTGCAGATTTGTTTCTAGCTTAACGCATCATTTCTAGCAGTCAACATTACAACCTTGGCAGTCTTGTTCACTTTGTCCTGCAGCAATTTTTCAGTTGATGCCAATGCTTCCATTGCTTCCCAGTTTTTCTCCCGAAGGTCCTAATCATTTTTAGAAAGAATGATTTCAGTTCAGCCAATATTCAAACTGTTTTCGCTTTTTACTTCAGAGAAATATTTTGCATTACATTCCACCATTTGCATTTAAATGCTGGTTACTGCAAGGTGATTTTGCTGGGGAGTATGACATACACTAGCAAAAAACAAGTGTGATGTTCAAAGAGTCTGAATGAAAAGTTGGGGGGAAAAATGCCAATTTCTGCCCAACCTGTCCCAGTGTCCAAAACCGATGCAAGTGTCACTGCAGAGCGTTATCACTACTGCGACCCCACACTTTGACTGCACTTGTAAGAAGAAAGAGGGAAGTTTTCAAAAGTAGTGAGGAACACAGACACCAAACCACAGATCACACAACAGAGTGTTAGGCATGTTGCAGTGCAGAACCCAGCATGGACCCAGGAGACATGGAGGTGTGCACAATGATCCTGCAACCAGACCTCAGCCCAAACCCGCTGCTGAGCCGCGGCTGATTTCGGGAACACGCAGCTCTGTCTCCACTGCACCCACAGAAAGCTGGGTTGGTGCTCACCAACCCTGCTGGGGAGGCTCTGGGATTTCAGCAGTGGTGAGCACATCCCAGATCCACGTGGGAAGGCCACGGTGCAGTGCTCCTGTGTCTTTCTTGGCGAGGTCGTCAAACGTGTACTCCACAAGATGTCAACACAATCAGCTGAGCTCCTCTAAGAGCAACCTCACAGCTCTTCTCTAGGAAGGGTGATGGGGCCTTGCAGCAAGGAGATTACAGTGCTTGGGATTTAGATTTTTTTCAACCCTCTGAGCAAATCTCCTTTAGCAAAGGGCTATTTTGGAAAGGTTGCATTTTAAATTCAGCAAAAGCCTAGCAAGCACCTACACTAGTTTTACTTTACCACTTCTATTTGCCCACAATCCTAAGGGCTGTTCACAGAATATAAACACAACACTGGATAAAACTGAGAAAAAGCTGGGACCTACAGGCCTGGTGTGCCTTTAGCAGCAGCCAGACTTCAGCCTGCAGCACAAGGGGTACTCAGACCTTGTGAAACCACGGGAAACAGACCTTCTGTTCTACCTTTCCAGCTCATCTGTCTTCTGAGACTACTCAGCCTCTTTCTCTCTATTTTATTACAGCTCTTAAACAGCACTCCTTGCTCAAAAGTTCTCAGCATTTTCCTTGTGCGCTTTCCTTAGATTGTCTGACTATTTAGAAATCAAGCTTATTGCCTGGAATTCATTGCATTTTACAGGGTATCAAGGAGAGACAGGTGAGATAAACACCCCGTATTTTACTTTCTTCCATTTAACTTAAAAGATAACACTCCCCTGCCCTGCACAGGTACTGCATTACGAGGAAGTAACTCCACAGCTCTTCGATGGAAGATACAATCTTTAATTCCATCTACAAACAACCCACACTGCACCATCAGCAGCTGTTGTAAAGGAAGGCTCAGTCCTTCACTTCCTTTGGAACACCAGGATTAGTCATTCTTAGGAATGGGAAGAGCCAGATGTGAGCACTCTGAAGGTAATGCTTCCCCCCATATCATCACACAAGGACCAGAACCCCGTCAGAGCACAGCACCTTTCCTCCTCCCATCATCCCTGCCCTTGGCAAAGGACACATTTCTGAACAGGGTTAACAAGGTTTGAACCCAAATCCAAGAACTTGCTGTGGGATGTGTCCCCTAGCAAGTCTCCCTCCTCTCCCCCAATCAACAAATTGTGCAGGAGCTGACACAACTCTGAGCAGGGAAGTCAAGTGTGCTGAGTCACTCCCAAGAGGAAAGGAGTGCCCAGGGACAGCAGACAGCTGTCAGAAACACTCTCTGCAAAATGCCCCAGCCTTCAAGAGTGCTGAGAACACAGGTTTGGTTGTTTTGAGGGATTTTCCGGGGTGGTGGGGGAAGAATTTCCTTACGTTGTTCTTTTTCCTCTGCTGCTCAAAAGCATTTCTCTGAGAGGCGAGCTCGCTCTGGAGACTGGCAATTTCCTTCTCTTTGCCTGCAACCCTGAATTAACAAAGGGAACCACAAACAAGTCAGGAGACATTGAAGAAATTTCCAGTGAAGCACTGACACCCTTTCCCACACACTAACTTGCCTTCCCTTCCAACAGCACGCTCTCTCTGAAAAGCTGTTTTCACTGACTTGGCAGCATTGCCTGCTTCCCACTGCTCCCTCAACCACTCTGCCTGAGCAAACCCATTGTAAAGCTGTTGTTTGCCTACAACAGGCATCTGCACACATTTATCAAGGCCATGGAAAGGCAACACATTAGCTGAGGGTAGAGTCAGCCAGCCCACACCAGTACGACACCACAGAACAGGCACTGCCTGCTGGATGAGAGTGTTCCTTTCAAGCACCTAATCCACAATTTGTAAGTCATTTAACTTGAAAGACAAATAATTCTGCCAGCCAAAAATGCATGACAGTGGCAATTTGCTTAGCACAATATAGCATTAGCTTCCACATAGTTATTTAATGTGCTTCAGCCTCACATTATAACACACTTTTACCCCTGAGATTTTCCCCTGGAAGAGATTCCTGGATGATTTTATAATAGTAACAACTCTCTGCTAAGCTGAAGTTCCAAGAAAAAAGGCTGTCACTTTTGCTTGAAACACCAACATTTAACTCTTCAGATGGCATGCATTCAAAATAACATCAATCAAGGCTTGTTTCTATGGTGGGCACAACACACTGCCAGCATTGTCTGTCTGCAGGAGATTACACCTGAGGATTAGCAGTGTGAGCAGACTCTCCCAACTTTTATTCGACAGGAATTTAATTTTTTTTTACTGACCACTTCACATACTCTGATATTGTACATTTGGCATTTATTTCTAAATTTCCTGAGCAATTAAGTGAACTGAATCAATTCTCTAATGCATTCAACCCCTGGCAGTACTCACACTTGCAGAAGCTCCTCGCTTTGGACAGCCAGAGATGCCTACAAAGAGATCAGAGATGTGTTAGGAGCAGAGCAGCAGCAAAGGCAGGATCTGCCTTGGTCACCAGGCACTGATGCAACACCAGAAATCTGCACTCCAGGCCTCTGAGGGAACACAGCAGGCATCAGAAAGAACACAAGGCTGCAAATCCATATGAAAAAAGAAAGCAGGAATAGATATGCAACAGCCAGAAAAGCTGGCTCAGTGCAACCCAACCCCAAAGGCGTCCCTGGATTTCCATGGGCAGTACAATTCCTGGTTTTCCATGCCATCTATGCAAGCTACCACCACCCACTTCTGACTTCACTCAGTAACACTGCAACTGGAAGCTGTACCTGCTTGCAGTTCTCCTGCTTTAATTCCTGTATTTGAGCTTTGAAAGATTCATTTTCTTTTTGCATATCCTGTTGAAAGAAAAATGGCAATATATACTCACGTATAAACAGAGATATACACTCACAATATACACACTCCTCAACAAAAGTTTCTATCAAAACTTTACCTGCAACTGTTTTACTTGGTTTGCAATTTCTCTCTCTTTTTCTTCCACCACAGCTTTCAACTTCATTTGCTCTTCTTCACCTTTCAACCTGCAGAGATGGTTTAGAAAGTAAGGAGAAAGGGTTAAGGTAGGGAAAAAAATGTTAAAGTAAGAATTTATGCTAAAAAGGGACAGACACTCAAACTGTTACAGTTTGTGCAGTAGAAGATAAACACATTTTGTGCGTGGAGGCTGCCTCAGGTACCACACACCGGCTGTACCAGAGCTCTGCTGGGACAGCAGCACCTCCCAGGAGCTGCTTTGAAGACAGAGCACAGTCTGGCACAGTCTCATACAACCTTCCTCTGACTTGGAGCAGCCAGACAAAGCAGAGTAAAAACAGAGGAAAGTCTGGCAGCATTTCTCCATAATACAGGAGCAGGAGAATTGGCTGCTGCATCTCAACCTGAAAACGGCACAAACCGGATCTGTTCGCTGCTGCTGCCGACTGAGCCACAGGCACTGCAACCCTTAAACATTGCTGAACAGAAGGAGAAATTAGCACTAGACACGAGAAGCAGCAGCAGTTCCACTGCTTAATAGAGCCCTGGGTGCACATTCCCAGCGTGTGAGCAGCACAGCTCAGGGCAGGCACTCCAGGCACTCCAGCAGCCGCGCTACAGCCACCGGCACTAACCGCTTATTTTAGCAAAACCCATGAAATTCCTGACACCAATTCAAACATTCCAGCTGAAGATAAACTCAATGCATGTTCCCAGCAGGCACTTGAGGAACTGCTACTCTGCATACTCACAGATTCTCCACGTCCTGGACTTGGGATGCAGCAGGTACCTGAAAAAGTAATTCCCGGTCTCATTTTGATGGCACAGTTTTCAAATTAACAGCAGCTCTTTGCATGAGAAGGAGCAACACACAGCTTGCAAGACACTTGCCAAGGAAATATGAGGGATTTTGCATCAGGCATTGCTCCAAGAATATCTAAACATTTAAAGGATTTCAGAAACAGAGCTTACACCAAGCATCCCAAACTTCACACCAGCCAATTGCTCTCCATTCCATCTTTCCCCTGGGATAAATGCCTGTGTCTAGACATCCACCCAAACTAAAAGTTCAACTCAGACTCCTCCTTTCACCATCAACAAAAATCCAAACTCAGCCAGAATACCACCTTATTGGAAAAATTCTTCCATTAAGTAACACCTGGCTTCGAGGTTGTCCAGTTGTCTGCTCTCAAGTCCAGTGCAGGAAATCAAAAGCCAAAATATTGCAGCCCCAGGGAAAGGCAGGAAGGAATCACAGCACAGCCTGACCACTTCAAGAGATGCTGTTACATTCAGTTACAGCCAAAGCTCTTGCATGACCAGAGCCCTGCAGAGATGCTGCTTCAGCCTGGCAAGGAGGTGGCTGGGACACAGCTGGGACTGTCTGTGTGCTCCAAGGCTTTCAGACCATCAAAGCTCCTCTTTATGCACAGTATCAACCCAGTTAAAACCTCCCATAACTTGCTATCCATGTAAAACCTGTTTTGGATGAACACAGCTGAACTAGTGGGCTCTCTGCATTGCAAACAGCTTAGTCAAGCAGGATTTAAAACATCGCTAAGTTGAAGCCAATGAAAATCCTCTGTGTGAGGTAGAGGAGAAAAAACAGCTTCCTGTTCAACCAAGCAGCATTCCCAAAACACATCTACTCTGCAGGCTGTACCTGTTGGAGTTGTTGCAGGTTCTGTTGTTCCAGCTCCTGAACTTTACTGGTTAATTGTGCAATTGTGTCCTTCTGACCCTTTGGGTAGATAAAAAGCAGGGTCAGAAGTGTGAATTTATTTTTCCCAGCCAGAAATGCTGCAACAGAACTTATTTCCCTTCAGAATATTAAAAGCAGCTTACCTGCAGACATTCTCCTTTCTTAATAACCTCTTTCTCCTTCTCTTCCAATAAGACCTCCATGGTTTTCAACTGCTTTTCCTTCCCCTTCAACCTGTGCCATTGAACACAGACACACAGCATAAACCCCCTGCTCTTTCATCCATCTGAAAATAAAACATCCTATGCTTTGCAACACCCAACAAAAGCAGCATCTGTGATCAAAGGCACAAGCACAATTCACCTACTAAAAATCAATGTGTGAACACTTCCACTTCAGCCTGGGTTAGCAGGAGATGCCCTTGATCAATGGCACTGCTCATTAAGTGAAAGCAAACTCTGTGCTGACACATTGCAGGGGTTTCACAAATGTGTGTTCTCCTCACCCAAAAATACTTCCTTGCCCCTCCCCAGCTGAGGATACACAAGGGACTGACTGATCACTTCCCCACCCCTAGAGCTCAGGTATTACCAAAGTGGGTTTTCCACTATGCCTTGCCTACATTCCTTCCATCCTGACTTGGATTTAAGGGGTCAGTAAGGGGTGCACAGGGCAGATCAGACACTAACAACTGCACTTACAGAGACTGAAGTTCTTTGACTTGTGATGTTATTGTCACCTAAAGAAAATAATCAGCACTTCAGTTCAATGCACATGGAAAAGGCACATAAATGCTAAAAATTGCTCTATGAAAGAACAGGGAAAAGCTATCAGACATTATCAAAATAGGCACCATTTATTGCAATAAGCATGAACACACTTTTTTAAATTATAAGGCACTGAGTGTCTCCAACTATTTACATTTCCCACATTTAAAATGTGACTTCCAGAGCAGCAAAGGAAACAGTGCAAATGGGAACAAGCAGCAGGCCCACAGGAGACACAGAGGAAGAAGCAGAGTGTGACTGTGACCACCATCTCACTGGCAGCTGCAGCTCCAAACACAGAGATCATCCCTGGCCATTGAGACCTTTGCATAAGAAAGTGCTTTTTGGGTCCTCTCTGAAAATTCAGCACTCCCTTAAATTCCCATTCGAAGGCTGAATGTGGATTGAAGACATTTGATTTAGTAGGAATGTTACTTTTGAATGCTGTGTGAAAGCCTGACACTGCTTATGTGTCAATCCTCTACCACAACATGGCAGGAATTTCAGACATTCCCAAAAATCTCTTCTGCTTGCAGGAGACCAAAAGGTGCACAGATACACCACCTTTAGAGCAAGCATCCCTCACAGAGCATTTCAGACACAGCAAACCTAAACTGCATTTTTCTCTGGACTCTGAAAGTTCCAGGGAAGAAAACACAAATAAATAACTCCCTCAGGTCCTGGAAATTTGCTTTGGAGGAAAAGCCCAAGATGGAAACACATTCTGTGAAGCCTTGACTAAAAAAGGACAAGATTCTAACACTGAGAAGGGGGTGACATGTTGGAATGTAGCTAAAGGCACTGAAAAGAGTGCAGACCAAGAAACACAACCCACACAAACAAGCAAACTTCCTGACAGCACGATGGATTAAGCTGCCTGCACAATGGGCTCCCTAAGGAAACGTGGGCTTCCCTTGCTTTGGATTCCAGACAGCAATCATGCCAAAGAAGCCCATACTCCTCCATCCCTGCATTCCTGATAGCTAAAGTAAAACTGACTGTGCCAAGACTGAACTCTTTTTGGGCACTGAGAAAAAAAACAGTCCTTGGTTTACCTGGAAACCAGATAGTCTCTGGGACTGTAAGTATTGCTCCAGCAATATAGAAAGGCCAACAATAGGAGCAGTAACTTCAGCACTTGAAATTTCCAAGTTGCCAGCCCCCCAAGGATGTCCCAGGGTTTCATGTTTACTGCAGGGACAGTGTGCCCAGGCAGAGCTAATGTTACAATGCATTAAGTTATAGCATTTCTTGCCAAATTTCATACTAATGATCCAAAAAGCTCAGGCTTCCAGAGGTGTGTGGATTCTGAAGGACAGCATGACTTATCCTACATTTTTATGGCTTAATATCCAAGAACAGTGTAGCTCCAGCACTAAAGAGTTCCCTGCCCAATGACATTCACCAGTGAAACAGAACACACTAGAACAGAAACAAGTGAGCAGCACATCCAAGGCAAGGCTGGTTCACACTGCTGGCACTAAAGTATTTTACCTGTTTTTCCATCTCAAGCTGGGAATTTCCTACTTCTTCTTTCAGAGCCTCTATTTCCTGTGTCAAAGCCTTTTCAATGACAAAACAAGACAGGGTTGGACAATGGAAACACAAAAACGCCACAAAAATGGATGCTACAAATTGATCACTGTAGAATGCCATGCAGTAACAAACAAATGTGGTTGTGGCATCAACACAGAAAGGAAGGCAGGGTTTGCACAGAGAT
Organism: Cinclus cinclus; assembly: GCF_963662255.1. Taxonomy (NCBI): domain Eukaryota; kingdom Metazoa; phylum Chordata; class Aves; order Passeriformes; family Cinclidae; genus Cinclus; species Cinclus cinclus. The sequence continues at coordinate 59,193,991 of NC_085051.1, forward strand.
ACCTGAACAGTCTTCTCCTTGCTTGCTACTTTTAGGATTTCAGCTTGTAGGAGTTCTTCCACCGATTTTATTTTTCCATCCTTCTCGTGGATCCTTAAAAAAGGAGCAGAGAAACAACATTAGCTAGCTAAAAAAAAAATGTGCTACTCAAGCGCAAACACAACATTTGGTTCTGCTATCCCATCACCAGCCTCAGGGTTCCACAGTGGGACCAGGCAGGAGGAACAAATAGGAAGAGTAAGACTGGAATTAGTGCAGAACCACCTGGCTTTATATAGCCAATAGTTTACAACCTAAATCAATAGTATTACAGTCAAACAATGCAAATTAAGATATCAAGAGTGCCTGGAATGACACACACCTATAATCAGCCTTCACTGGACATTCCAGCAAAGTACTTACCAACTTAAAACACACAGGGGTCAATCCCACTCCTTTTTAAGTGCCTACTGTACAAAAATGATTATCTGACAAATCAGAGTAATTCCTCATCTAGTCAAAGTCAGGTTTATGAAATTAACTGCTTAGCAGAGAAGCAACTGGATTTTCAGCAGGTATTGATCTGGTGTGACATGTTTCAAAAATGAAAATGCTTCCTGCCACACACACATACTTCACCCAGTTAAAAGCCTATCATTTCAGGGAAACAATACACTTGTAGTGATGGAATAAAGACAGACAGAATTAGCAATCAAATTGTTAAATTGTTAAATTAAACCTGTGCAGTAACTTACACTTTCTGCAGTTCCTCCACCAGTGACTGGAAGGAAACCTATTAAAAACAGAGCTTCATCTTAGGACAAACAGAACAGAGTAAAACAATCTGAATATTGAGGGGTGAGGATGGAGAGCTGGAGTTCTCTGGCACTGGATGAACTATGTAGCAGCCTAATGATTTCATTTATCTGGCTGCTCCTGAGAAAATTAGCTGTCAGTCTCCAGTTCCCAGCAAACCAAAAATACTAAGCTTGCTGCAAGTTTCAGGAAAACAGAAGCAAACCCACACCATCATTAGCAGGAGAGAGTGAGGTTCAGGACCAGCATTTCATCAGCTACCCTTTAATACTGACACTACTGTACATCTCCTCAGGGTCACTGTGCCTCCCCTCTCCCATAAGTGATTTTCTAGGAACTAATTGCCCTCCTGAGGTGTCCAAGCAGAGCTGGATGTCAAGGAAAGGCACCTCCTGATCAGCACATCAAAAGTGACAACACTGTGACAGTGGCACTGATCAGACACAAGGAGAAGGGGGACAAGTGACACCTGCAGAGTGTGGATTGACACTGGGAAGCTCAAACATCCATCATGAAGCTGAGGCAGTAAAAACTGCCCGCCAGCCATGCCTCCTGCTCCAGGCTTCTGGAAAAGGAGATCCACAGCCAATTCAGGGCCTGGCAAACTCAAACCAACCCCCAGCCAGCACCGACTGGATCCTGTACATCTGCCCTGCTTCTGACACTTCTGCAAAGGAAATATTTGACAGAAGTATCAGCTCCCAGACCAACGCTGAAAGAAAACAGGATGCTTTGCCAACAGGCTTCAAAGGCATCTCCACCTTCTTCCCTCGACTTTTGCAACCACAGCAAGATTCTTTCAGATTGAGTTTAGGTGTAATAAAAGTTTTAGATGAAAAGTACTACCTGCTCCGATTGCTGAATTTGCAGGCTTTGAAGTTCTTTTCTGAGAGATGAATTTTCCGTTCGCAGGGCCTTTGAAAGCAGACACACAGATAATGAAAGCCTCATTTGTGGGGGAAAATAGTGTTAAGCTTGACAGAAAAGTAATTTCTTTTAGAATAAGTGAAAGACTTTGAAAGTCTGAAAGAGACCCCACCTCTGCAGCTGTTGGAGGCAAAGTACTCAACAGATTAATTATTCACCATGGATAACTTGGAGTGGGCACTAATTTATAGGAAATTATAGAGCAAGGTGGAAATGCTGTAACTGAGCAGAGAGGTCAGAAAGGCAAATGTAACAAATCATGTTACAGACCACCTTTTGAACAACCCATTTATTTATATATATTTATATAATAATTGGATTCACCCACAGACAGGCTTTTCACCACTTTGGGAATACAAAAAAAAATTTATGCAACACCATGGGCTTTAACAGTCTAGATCCTACTCTGGAGTCAATAACAACATCCAAAACATGTAAAAATTCAAAGATGCCTTTGTACAGAAAGGCCCTACAGGAATAAAAAATCACATAATCTAAGCATCACAGTCAGCATTATTAAAAATTGTAAAGTATTATTTCCAGCAAGTAACTTGCAAAATACCAGCATCCCTGGAGGGATTCAAAAGCCATGTGGATGTGGCACTTGGGGACATGGTTTAGTGATGGGCTTGGCAGTGCTGGGGAATGGTTGGACTCGATGTTCTCAGAGGGCTTTTCAGCCTAAAAGAATCTATGATGTGCTCACAGCTCTGGCTGCTCAGTAACCTCAGGGTTTACAACCCCTCCCCAGCACAGGGGTGTCAGCAATGCCCCTGGAATTTAGGCACTTTAAGAAAGGGAACACTGTCTTGGCTATGCCCAGGTGGACACAGCTTTCCAGCAAGAGCCAGCTCAAAACAGGGATTTCTGTACTGGCTCTCCAGGCTTCTCTTATACCTTCTTTATAAATGAACAGGAAGGAAATAACTTTATCACCATCTCAGAAACTAGTTTATAATCCACTTAACCCTTCAGATTGTCAACTAAGCCAAAAAAACCCAAGAGTTTTATAATACCAAGTTTTTACAAAACACCCTTTCCTAAAGGGAGATTTATTGGAGATTAAACCAAATGTACAGCTCTAGAAATATACTCCCATTATTCCAAAGGGCATCCTAACAAAATCTGCCCTAGACTAAGCAGAGAGAAGCATTTATTCTACCCCTCTGATGCTCATGCTTAGTCTATTTTACAGAAAAAGTTTCAACCTCATCTCCACGAGGTGCTTTACCTATTCAGAAGAAATTCAGACTGAACTATGAGCACTCTAACATTCAGTTTGCACAAGTGCACTTCATCTCTATTTCCCCATTAAAAGAAAAAGCAAGGAATTTTACCTTCAGCTCCTCCTCTTTAGTAGCCACCTGGATGAGTCCTGCCTCAAGCAGCTCTTCAACTGTCTTGATTTTATCATCCCTTTCTCTCATGCTGAAAAAGCAAGAGTGAAAATTAAGAAAAAAGCAGTTGAACTTTGAAGGCAGTTAGCTATCAACAGTAACCTTACTGCCACAAAAATCTTTATTTTAGCCTCTGATTCAAAATAAAGTTTTTTACCTTTTTTCCATCTGCTCTATCAAGTCTTTGTTTGTCTATGAAGAAAAAAAAAAATAGGGCCATCATTAATTGGATCAATAATGGTTTAGGATTTAAAAAACAAATAATTGGAAAGCATCAACTTAACCAGAAGCTTGGTTACAACACTAATCCAGAAAAGAAAACAAAGTAAGGGAGAAAGTCCTCATGGCATATGTGTCTAAAATTGATGCTGGAAAGAAGACAATCTTTCAGGGGAGGGACAGATCCAGCCCAAATGCCTCGATGGTTTTACACTGATGAACTTGCAGCCAGCTCAGCACTTGAAAAATCTGGCTCTTTTGAGCATTTATCAGAACCACAAGCTCCACCTGAGGCTCACTCAACAGAACAATTACAGTTCCTCAATATTATCATACTGTGAGAGACCACGTGGGAAACATAAACCAGCTTCCAAGAAAAATCACCTCCAGTCTTGCAGACAGGACATCAGATCAGTCAGACCCAGGGGACCAAGGGCTGCAGATCTGCTTCTCCACCAGAGGAAAGGGAGCAGTTCCAGACAGGGAGCTCCTGCCTAGCAGGAGTACAGGGAAGTTTCCTGTCTTGACAGTCTTTTTCAGGAAGTTTTCTCATTCCACAAGGTTGAAAAGTCAGGGACGTTCATATGGGCTCTCCCAGGAAACATCCCAAAGGAGATGGAGCTGAACAACACAACAGCTTTGAACCTGCATCATCCTGTGAGCACCAGCCTAGCTGCAGCAGGTGAGCCACGGACAAAAATACAGAACAGGAGGCAAAAGACATACCCATGTAAAGAGTTTTCTATTTCCAAAGGTCAGAGTGGTTGCAGAAGTAAGTTCTTGCTTGTGTTAAGCTATATGCATCTTCAGGAGTGGAAAAAAAAAGTCTAGATTTTGTTTGGACACTCCTGACTAGGTCTACAAGACAGTCACAACTGCCTCATTTGATCCTCCATGTAAGAGAAAATACCTAAAAAAGCATCAGGTTTTGACATCAACCAGCTCAGCCTACAGCCAGGTTAAGAAAAAATACTTAAGAAATTAAAAGCACAGAAGATATTTGATAAAAGCTCAACAAACACTGGCTGTACCTGCTCAGACAGGAGAGTCTGCAGCTTCTGAACTTCAGCTTGCAGAGCTGCGTTTTGATCCTTCAGAACCTGGGAGAAAATTGAGGCATTTTATCAGTTCAGAACTGCAGAGCCAAAACACAGCTTTTCCATAATGGCAAAGAGGCAATTAAATAGCACAGAAGTCATTACACAGAGTTCTTTGGAAGCTTCAAGACTACAAGGAGTCCTTTCCTTCTCTGTCTTGCTCTTCTGTATTATAAAGGACAAAAGTATTGTCCTTATGCTCTCATGAGAAATTCAGCTGTTACCATCTCTATTCCCTGGCAGAGAATCAGACAGTACCAAATGTGAGAAGCTCAGGAAAAAAAAAATACATTTTCCTCCTAAAGCAGCACCAGCATCATTTTCAGACTTGATAACTACCTCTTACAAAATACTCATCTGGCAAAGCAAATGGTTCAAGACCCCCTTTTTGAGTTCCTTTCAGCTGCCTCAATGCACAGCAAGGGATTGGCAGTCCAGCAGCAGAGAGGTTTGCACAGCTCCCACACGTGGTCCCACTGAAAGCTGGGAACAGGTGGATGGAGAGGACAAACAGACTTTGCCTCTCCTCCTGCATTCCTGCTCCATACAATGGTCACAGCAGCCCTTAACAGACAGTATTTTAAAATCCTCCTCTATTACTGCTTTTTGTCTTTTTAAAGTCTGGCTTGGTACTTTACAAAAGTGAAAAGCAGGACACGTGCTCTGTGCCCCAGCCCCAAAGCCTTACAGGGAAAACACAAGCAGGAATGGACAGCAACAGTGAGGATTAAATGCATTGCTCTGTTCTGAACCTGGCTTTTCCCTCTCATGTGCCTGGGAAAAAAGCAGCACTTCCTTAGGTGGAAGCATTTAGAACAGCACTGCTCTGGTTTCTGCTTGGGATCAAAGAGAGGAGGAAGGAAAGAGCAGTGCAGTGCACATAATACTCATGCTGAGAGCACACCGTGGATTTCTGCACCATCACAATGATGATGATCTATATTCACTTCTCTATTCACTTCCCAACAACTGCTGGAACTGCCTGCAGCTGATTTTTGCCATTACTTAGCACTGAACTGATTACAGCACATAACCATTCACAACACCTCTAAGGCCTTTTTTCCTGGGAAACAGTTACTACAGAAACCATCACACTAAAAGGATGCTCACATTCCTTCTCACATTCATTTTTACCTCACCTACCATTTTATAATGTTCCACCACACTGAAAGCCCTGAGATTGTCACTAACTTGAGACTTGCCTACCTACCCCAGCCTGCCACCTTTCCACACTGTTGATGCACCTGTGACCCAGCACACACTTCACTGAAGATTAATCAACTGAAATTGTACTTTGTCTCCTAGTTCATTAATCGAAAAAACTTCTTCCCTCTTATCCCTTGGCAAGGGACTCTCATCAAAACCTCTTTGAAAGTGTCACTTTAATACAAGAATCAAGTTTACTACCTGCTTCAAAGAGCTCCAGGAGACTCCAGAGCTTTCTCCTACAAAAGCATCCTGCCTCTGCCACTGCCCACTCGCTCTGTTCCTCACTAGCAAACTCACCAAGGTGACAGTGGGAGGTTCAGAGGGACTGACCTCACACCAGAAACATCAGAGGAGCAGCAGCACCCACCACGGATTTTAAAGGAGTTAAAGGGATGGAGTCAGCTCCTCTCTTGGGAAGCAGGGCTGTTTCTAACAGCCCAAGTTCAGAAGAAAAAGGCCAAGGTGGCAGAGGGCAAGGAGGAATTAAGCTGCTGTCTGCACACACCACCCAGAAACAAGCAGCAGCTTTGCTGTGCAGACCCCAGATGTCAGAACAAAAGCTACAGCAGTTTAGCTGCAGCCTTATGAGAAAATGTGGAAAGAGGCAGAGTTAAAACAAGCATTTTTACATTTGCCTGTCAGAAAACAGAAGCTTGGCATGATAATCCAAGCAACAAAGGCTCCAAACAGAAGCACCAAGGCCTTGAAAAGGCACATTTGCAGGTGGAATGCGAGGAAATCACAACAGTTTTTACTGCACAATCTTCTCTTGCAGAATTCAAAGCCCTCTCTCTCCACAATTGCAGACACTGCATTTAACTTGTGCTGTCCCCACCTCTCACTCTGCTGCTACTACTATCACATCCCACATTGCTGCTGCCTTACAAGCACAATACTACAATTTACCTAGGCACCCAAAGATCAGTTTTATTTCACTGTTCTACAGTGAAGAGAAACTTGAAAACTTACTAAAAACAAGCACAAAAACGCCTGGTCTGTACCTTACCTTGACTTCTTCTTTTGTGTTTGAAATCTGAGTGAGTTCTTCTCTAAGCTGATCTTCAAGAGTTCTTATTTTGTCATCTTTTATGTGAATGCTAAGACACAGAAGAACAGTTAAACACGTTTCCCCATCCAAGTCTTACAAAAAGCATCATTGAAAAGAACATAAAAGACTGATAAACATTGTTTATCAAATCCCAGAGCTATTTACCTTTTCTGCATCCTTTCCAGCTCATGTGCAGCAGCAGCCTAGATATAAAGAGGATTAACACAGACTTAGGACACATCACATGATTCAATCAACCTTTCATTCCACATTATTAAAAAGCTAGAACAAGTCATTTGGCCTCCCATCACATGCCTGAAATCAAGAGTGAAAGGGGTAAGCTTGTCTTCATGCACTTTTACACCACCAATCTACAAACATGCAATTATACAAAGGGAAGACGATCTCCAGGAGATTCATTTGACAACTGGGATTATCTCTAATTAAACACTTCATTTCCACTTCTGTAATGAACAGGCCACATAGCAGCAACACAGGGACAGCATTTTGTTTTAGAACATGGCTCTAAAAACATCTCCATGGTGAGACAGGGGGAACATGGGCTTTGGGGGTTTTTATCAGGAGATGTTTATGAGTCTTGTATGCAAATCCAGGCCTGCACGTTCACAGACAGCCATGGTCACTCATGTGAAGTGTCCTGCACTCTACACCTGAAAATCTAAACCCACCAAGAAAAATGCTTTAATAACTTGGATATCCAAGTACAAGTCTTTGCTGGTGAAGGAAGGGGAAGAATTAGGCCTCCCACCAGCTCTAAGAACTCCAGGGAATCAGATATTAGCCCAATCCGGAAGCCTCACACCATTAATGTGCTTAAGCAGAGATTGCTTAAAGCCAACAGATCTGCATTTGCATTTATGACAGAATAGGTACTGGGAAGAGAAGAAAAATCAAAACAACTGCTTTACCTGTTCATTTGTCAGAGCCTGTAACTTCTGTACTTCTGATTTCAGGGAGAGGTTCGTATTCTGCAAGACCTAAAGGAAGGAAAAAAAGAAATGTATTTGCAATTCATACACAGATAGTCTTTCACTCTCCAGGGTGAAATTTCAGGGGACTGTTTGAAGGAAAATCCTCAGGTTTCCTTATCAACAGCCTTCCCAGCATCTATCATTGTCCTTGCCTAGAAGAGCAGACTTGTAGCTGAAAAGGCTGTTTCTAGACCCAAAGGCAGCAGCCTTGGGGGCTTCATTTTGTACATGCAGCCAGTGAGCCTCTCCCTGGATCAGCTGGCAATTGAACAGGCTTTTATTATACCTTGAGCTCTTCCTCCTTGCTGGATAAGTTGGCACGTTCATTGCCTAGTGAGTCCTCCATCTGCTTTATCTGTTTGTCCTTCTCTGCAATCCTGCACAAGGGAGGAACAGTGACAGATCACTACAGAAGATTTGGGTTTAGCCTGATGCTTCTATCCACAATACACCCTGGCCCTTTAGTCCAGCTCCTACTCCAAATCACGCTGACTGCACACTTTGGGTTCAAAAGCTTTTTCATTTTAGATGCTGTCTGCTTGCCAAAAAATTTATGAGACATTCCCTAGCTCTGAAACACAACTACCACCCCATCTCCCAGAGGGAAAAACCTCCTGGCACAGCCCCACAGCCCAAATAACAGCAATTCTCACGGTCACGCACATTCCTGCACGCTGCACTGACCCTGCACACGGGCAGGGATAAACAGCAGAGGAGATGCTGCTTTCTCTGGAGCTCAGAGCTACAGCAGACTCCAAACCTGAGGGCAGGCACAGAAGGGAAATCCGTAGGAAGCAGTTTTCCAGCTCCCAAGTTGATCTCATGAGAAGTTAAAAGCACAGACAGCAACATTTCCTTCACCAGTCCCTCCCATATGCTCTGCGCGTGAGTAGAGGGAAGGTGGCAGGCACTGAAAGCCAGCAACACCTCCCAAATCCCAGGAGAAATGGATGCTCACACTTCGTGAAGTTCTTCTGCCAGGACTGAAGCTGAGGTCTGCAGGAAGAAAAAAAAAGAAACACGAAAAACAAATAACTGGAAGTAAAGCAAGTCAAAGAATCCTCATCTACACTGAGCCAGGAATAGCATTTGTCTGGTTATTTTAAACTGGCATGGGATGCTTCCAACTATTTCCTGGCTAAGGAACATTGAAGGAATACCAGCACATACCAATGTCCCTTCCTCTCTGGCCTGATGAAAGATGAAGGGAAAAAGGACCCCTATTATTTGCCTCTCACTGGATTCAAACAAGCCATGAGGCTCACCAGCAGCTCCCTCTTCATGAACTAAGTGCTTTATGGGACATTCTGCTGACAAACACATTAAAAAAAAAATTTAAAAAAGAAAACCCTGCACAGTGCATCAGGAACTGTATTGTGAACAGAAACAGCACCACAAAATGAGCAAGTGGCATTTTTCCCTCTGAGAAAAGCCTTTCTTTAAGCTGTCACACACATGAGGGCAAGAGAGACCCACCACACTGGTTTTGAAAGCCTCAAGGGACCTCTGCAGACTGTGGCAGAACTTTCATGTCCACAATTCCAGGCCCTCATAATAACTAAAAGAGTTTCATCACCCCTGATATCCAGAGCAACATACAGCCCCAGCTCACTTCTCCAAACTGCCATTTTCACACCCACTGTCCATGGTGGGAAAACATCCCTGAATTTTCATGGCCAACTGAAGCTATCTGGGGAAAGCACACACTTCCAGCATCCTCCCTGGGTAACTCAGAGCTAAAAAGTAGAATTTCCCTGGGAATTTATTTCTGAAGCCCTTAAAGGGATGAGAGGAGCAGGCCATGAAGATGCTGTAAATCTAGAGTGGCTCTTCCCTCACTACTCACCCCACCCAATGGGTTAAAGTACTTCAAGCAAAGCCATATTTTCAGCCTGATGTCGAATTTAATCAAATTCCATCAAGCACATCCATGATTAAAAGAAGGCAGCACCCAAAGCACCCAACTGCATAGGAACAGCCTCCACCACTTGTGCCCCCAAAGCCTTTCTGAGCTGATTTCTGTGACCTTCCTCTACATGGAGACAACTCCAGTCATCTTGAGACTTTACACAGTGTTTACAACAGAAATGATGTCTCAAACTAGTCAAACCAAAATTTTAAAGACTAAAATAACTGAGAAAGGCATTGTGCAGGTTTGGTTGGGTTTTGGTGTGGGGTTTTTTAATTTGTTTTGGGTTTTGTTTTGTTGGGGGTTTTTTTGTTTGTTTGTTTTGGTATTTTTTTGTTTGCTTTTTTGTTTGTTTGTTGGGGGCTTTTTGGTTTTTTTTTTTTTTTTTTTTTTTTTTGTTTGTTTGTTTTTTTTTTTTTTTGCTTCTGCACAGAAATCAGCAGTAAAATGAACAGACAGCTTGATACAGGAGCTACCACAAGGGAAAAAGCACAGTCAGGTGGTTCACCAGAAGACTGCAGAAAGACCAAAAGAACCACAAGACAGAACTGAAGACATGCAAAGCTACAGGAAATAAACCACTGAAAAAGGTACTATATCCTTCAGTCACAAATTAAAGCCACTATGGGAAGAAATAAGTGGATTCCCCCCCTTCCCCCCCAAAAAAAAAGCTTGAAGTTTTAAAACAGTTTAAGGAACATTAGAAAAAGAGGATGCTAACAAGTCTCTGCTTTCAGCATTACATCTCATACCCAGCTACAAAAAGTCTTACTTTTAATGCAAGTTCACAAGTCATGACTACAAAAGAAAGTGTGAGAACATGCTGTACCTGGGCTGCCATTTGTGAATGAAACTTCTGAAGCTGAGCATTCAAAACATCATTCTGCTCTATCAGCTCCTTGTAAGAGAGCACAGAAAGAAAAGCAGGCTGAGATCTGCAGCTACTCCACTTTTGCTAGGATTAGCTTTTAGCCATGATCATGTTAGTAAGAACAGTTTCGCATTTACATGTCAGACACTTTACAAAAGATGCTGGTTTTTTTTCTCCCCACTACAACCAACCAGTTGGAGTAGAAGCACCAGAACCTATTCTGTATCAAGGAAAAATATTCCCTGCTCCACCACAATCCATCTGGTTTCCCTGAAGCCCTCAAGAGTTGTGTCCACACTGCCTCTCACCACCTGATGCCAGGAGGGAGATCCCACAAACACCAAAGGTTCGTGGCTGCTCTCCCGGGGTGCTCCCCAAACCATGGAGCATTTCACAGCTTGGGAAATGGGGTCAGCACCTTTTCCTGACTTGCCCCAAGTGCTTCTCAGGTGTGAGGTGGCCCCACACCTCCTCAAAGCACCACACACAAGGTCTCACTTCACAAGCAAGGTTTTTTTCATCCTTTATTCAGTGGGAAAGCTTTACTGAAGTAGCATTTCAGGGATATTTCTGTGTTTCCACAGACACTAAATGAAAGAAGAAACCCCAAGCCCTTAAAACACTTGAGGAATACTACCTGCACTTGCATTTGCATGGAGTCCTCCTCAGTAGCTCTCTTTTGCTCAGCCTCCAATAACTGCAGCATCCTCTGCTCCAGCTGCTGTTTTGACACCATTGTATCAGTAAGTTTACTGTGCAAGCTCTGGATTTCATTGTCTTTGGCCACAAGCTTATTCTGCACATCTGTAGCAGAAATGTCAGGATTTTAATTCAGAAGTCAATATTTAACTTTGGGGGAAATCATTTTCACTGTAAACAGGGAGGCTGAAGGTACAGCTTCCCCATCAGCATTCAGACTACCTGGGATCCCAAAACACTTTCCCCAGGGTGCTGAAGCAGGGTTGACTTCACCTGAGTTTTATTTAAGAATTTTACTCAATAATGCCCCTTTTTTACAAATGGCAACAGCCAGTTCACTGCAGCAAGCATTACTTGGGAATTTTGTGATACGTGCCTTGTTGTGCTGCTTCGTGTTCTGCTGTTCTTTTCCTGAGATAAGCCTGGATTTCTTCCCATCTTCTCTCTGCTTCCTGCTGCTGGACCTTCACATTGAAGAAAGAGTTGATGAGAAGTTGTCTAACCTTTAATTTATCTTTGAAGCATTCAGAGTGCATCTCCTCTGAGCTATTCCCAAAACATATGGCAATAAAGTGAAATTGTTTCTTGCTTCTATTAGGGCACATCAGAGAGACAGAGTGCTCTGTAATCCTCCTCCTAGACTAGTTTAGCCTAATAATTTGAAAGGCAAATTGTGAACAGGATTTCATTATAGGCTCTTAACAGAATGGTTTCTGTAATATGAAAATGTAGCATCTTTGCCCTGATAGTTCAGAATTAACACTAGAAGCCAGACCAGCCAAGCATCACATAAATCTGCATTCAGTAATTAAAACATCTCAACTCTAGATACCAATTCTCCACCTGCCAGGGCAAAAGGAAAGGAGAACTTCTGGTATGTAAGACTTAATTGTAAATATTAAAGAAATCATGAGCTCTGGATTGACATTCTCACCTGAAAACACTTTTTATTCTTAAAAAAAAAAAAAAAAAAAAAAAAAAAACCAGAAAAAAATAGGCAAAAGCCTTTTTCTTCCAAAGAAACAGAAAGATTTATCCAGTAGCCCATCCACTTACATTTAAACTCTTTAAAAAGTATATTTCTTTTCAAAATTAACCATACATTTAAGAAAAAGCATGTAGATTCAAATAAAAACCACACAAGGACAGTGCCACCTGGACGAATGGCTCTGAAGTATCAAATCCTGCTGGAATTGTACTCTCACAGAAAGCAAAGTAAAAAGCTTAACTGGTGATGTTGAAAATATATTTACCTGGAAGGTAAGTTTCACTTCACAGGGAGGTCTGTAATCACTCAAAACCCAGTGCACTGAATAAAAACATTAAACAAACCCCTAGGCTGCCTGAGCCCATCTGAAACGAGCAGCTAAAGCAATTCCCACACGCCTCACATCCCAGCTCAGATAAAACCCTGAGCACAACCTGACAGGCAGAGAAAACCCCAGGCACCTTGAGCTGAGCCACTGCCTGCTCTGCATTTTTCTTCTGGAGCTCCTCCTGCTGCAGTTTGCTGCTTTTCTCCCCCAGCTCATTCATCAGCCTCGCGTAGTCCTGGCGCAGCTTGTTCAGCTCGGCCGACTGCCTGCAAATAAAACATTTCCACAAGGGTTTGCCACTCCAGTGTCAACACCAAGCCCTGTACTTGCAACCAAATGGCTGTACAAGGTGGGTTTAGGGTGTTTTCCCCCTCTAAAATTGTTTTATTCTAGGAAAGGGAAGAGGGTCAGGTACTCCTGGCCATAGCAGCAAAATCATCGCTCCTGGTCATCAGTATAAGTCAGTAGCTACAAGCCAGGGTCAGGAACAAAAGGTCAGCAATAAGCCACAAGCATCAGCTCCTTGAAGAGGTCTGCAAGCTGACTGGCAAGATTTGGGCAGGCTGATGTAAACTCAAGAGGCTCAGCATCGAAATTTGTATTTTCTTCCTCTTCCCATAAAGGATTATTGATCTCAGGCTTGCTGAGGACTATTCCTCCTGGACTACTAACTGAACACATTTCTTCAGACTATCTGTTGCCTCCTGGCCTTGACCTGACTATTAACTTATAGAGGTATCTGATGCACTTTCTCAGCTGGGAGAGAAGATGCATTTGCTCAGCCCAAGGGAAGAATTTTAAGAGGCTCCAAGTAAAAAGCATTTCATTTTTACCTCAAGTTTGCTTGAATTAAAGCTTTTCCAGGATAACTGTCTAAAAGAGACTGATACTTCATTTATAAATGAACAGGACGCCTTAAAAGAGGGTCCCACACCCTTCTCTGAGCACTTGACATTCAGTAACAAATATCTGTCATATATCTTCTCAGAGAGAGGATATTGTGTCAGTTTTGTCTTTTATACACTTCAACCAGGGTGCTCAGCTTTTACCTGCACAATGCACAAAATCCTCCCTGCCAGCTCAGGGGTAGCCCAAGTCATAACTCATAAAAGACAATTTTGTTTCTCCAAACATCTGCACCACCAGCAGATAAATCCCAGTACCACCACAGCAGTATCAGTAACTGCAGGGTATTGATACTGTAAGTTTAGAGCTGCTGTTTTCCCAAGAGGCCACAACCAGCACCTCTCCTAAAGCCCCAGGGGAAGGATACACACCTTACCAAAAACACCAGAGGTGCCTGAGCACTGCTGCACTTCTTCCTCTTAAAGCCTCAGCACCACAGCCTAAAAGCTCAGGCTTCCAGTTGAAAAAAGGTAATTATTTGTTCTGAAAGCCCTGACTCAATGCAAACACCACCAGCTACCCGTTCAGCCCAAAATATTTGTGTTCCCAGTTTAACCACTAATTCAGAGACAGCCAAGGACTTGGAAACAAAAGAAGCAGAAGCCAGAACAACTCTTCAGGGGAATCTCAAAAACACAGAGAGCTCCAAATAGCTGCCAACATACTTGCTCTCCATTTGATTGGTGGAAGTGCTGACAGCATCTCTCAGGATACCATTTTCCTGCTTCAGGTGGCTTATTTCTGCCTCCATCTGCTCACGGAGCTGCTGGAACTGATGGGGAAAGGAAAGATCAATTCCATAAAAGATTAAGCTAAGGAGCAATAAAAACAAAAAAAAACCCAGCTTGTAGAAGTAGGTAAGATACCACAATAGTTTCAGTAAATAAAACTAAGTGGATTTTTTGGGAGAGGGGGAGCTTTTTTTTCTTTCCTCACACACCAATTCTTAAACTAAACTGTGCTACTGAGACCCTCATGATCAAATCAAAGCACAGGTTTCCTTTGACATCAATGCATCAATCTATTTATCAAGGCAACCTGTTTTATTGTTTAAAAGACTGTTTAAGTGTTACTCAGAATACCAATTGCTCAGCTACATAACCTGAGATATCTATCAATAACTGGATACCAATATACTGCTTTTCCAAAGGGAAATAAAAAAAACATGCTCTGAATTATCATTAGATAATCCTTGTTTGCTGGTCCTTTCAACAAACCAGGAAAAGTAACAAATAGCTAACAATAAACAAATTACAGCATGCAAACTGCAAAAGGCTAGTCCTCGTCTAATAGTCTGATTTTCAGTAAGGTTCCAAAGCTGAGGCAGAAAGAAGCCATGATAACTCAAGGTTCAGAACAGTGTGAATAAAATCAAGACAGGATTTAAAGAGAACAAATGGACTCTGCATATGCAGACACAGCAGAGCTGGTCTTGGAGCCCAAAAGTCTGCTCTGAAAATCCTCAAGCACACACAGCACTCTTCCTTTATCAGTGCCAGTTTGTAGATATGGCTGACACCATTCCACAACCCAGTTTCATCAAGTGGATGATTCATCAGTGAGTATTTCTACATTAGAAAACCCAAATAAATGTTTGTGTAACAACTCAGCAGCAGGGAGCAGTCCAGTGTAGGGTAGCCACCTCCAGTTGTGCCCCAACAAACATAACAAACTGGGTCTTGGATATTTATTGGGGAGTTCTTTTCCTTGCCTGTTTTGTTTTTTAATGCCAACAAGATCCCAAGAGAAGCAGGGGCAAAAACTCCACCCAACTGGAAGCTGGGACCATTTCCAGCTCCTCTGCCATGCTGCAGCACATCAGCAGAGGGAGCAGGACCAGAGCACTGGATCTTTTGTATTTCCTGTCTCCAGCTCAGCCTGGGACAGCAGCACTTGCTAAAGTCTTCCGGGTGTGCCCAGGTGTCCTTCCCCTTCCCCAGACAGCAGCAAGACCCTCTCCTTGTACACTTATTTACACAGGTTCCAAGGAACTTTGCTCCACAACTGCAGAGATGCTACTCTCCAAGGGGCCAAGACAGAAGATACAATTTTGAGGTTGGGAAGTTCACCTGCTGGGCTTGATGATGTGCTTTCCATACAGGAAAGAATGACTAGAATGAAATCTAAGCATAAGATGGGCCAATTTCCTCAGAAAAAAACAAGTTAAACTTTTTAATCTCATGAAACAAACCCTTCTAAGGTCACTCCATAAGGCAACTAAAATAGAAAGCAACAAGGGTCTTAAAAAATACGAGTGGCTGCTCTTCAAGCATTTCCAGCAAAACACTGCCTCAGGCAATGATATTTCATGTGTATTATGCTATGTTGTCAACTCTCTACTGTAATCTTAGTGACATTTATCTGCTGGTAAATGATCATCAGCATTAGTGGCTCCCTTAAGCTGAGGGTTTCAATTAGACTTTACCCTTTAATTGAATAACATTTCAGCAGAACACCAGGAAGGAAAAGTAACAAGATCAGGGACCAGCTGCTTGGCCAGCACTGGGCTTTACACACCACAGAAGTCACCTGTGAGAACTCCCTATCTTTCTTTTAAACCAGGAAGCTGCCACAAAGTTTTGCAGTGATTCCTCAGCAGTCATCTGCTTGTGCACGAGCAACAACTCCAGCAGTTTTGGCAAAGCATTTACCTTGATTTTCATCTGCTGAGACTCCTGGTAGCTGACGTGTATTTTGCTCTGGAAGGTGCCGTGCTCCTTCTCCAGCGCGTTGATGCGCTCGCGCATCTTGGCCGTGAGCAAACCATTCCTCTCCTTCTCTGCAACCAGCTCCTGGGGTGGGAAAGACAGCAAAAGGGAAACAAGTCACCCACTGCTGCTTTCTAAAGGCTGAGAGCCTCCAAGATAACTACAAATGCAGCAAGCGTGCATCAAAGCGAAGTCAGCATCTAATCTTCGTTCAGTGAATTTAGAGAACCAGATCAAACTTACAAAACCTTACCCTGATCCTGTATCATCATAAACCTCACGCTTAATAAAGTTTGTCAATTTAAACACTGATCTTGTGCTGTCTCAGAAGAGATGGGAGTCTCATTTCTGTTAAGTCTGGCCAAATCACAGAGTCCTAACAACTAAAACCACGCATATCACACAGGACAAAGCTTAGATTTTCATCCCAAGTTTAGCAAAATTGAAGAACGCAGTTAAAGCACATACAAAATAGAGTACTTTAGAGCAAAATAATTGCTTTGTAGCAGGTTGCAAAGCCAACAGCTTTGCCACAGGAGATGGGCTATTAGTGCACTACAAAGGCCAGAGAACCCCTGAATCCCACCAGCATGATGCCATATTACAGCTTTCAGATGAAAATACACATTGCTTTTTAATCTTTTATTAGCCAGTAATTCAACCCAGACACCTGAGAAAACCACAGAGCTTCTCCTCTGCAATATAAATGCACTTGCTGTAGTAAGCAAAAAACATTAAGTGCAGCTTTCAGCAGCTCCCATCACACCAATAGGAATTTGTACCACCAGAGCTTCAGGTGTTTCCAGCCACACAGCTCCTAACACTGCCAGGGAACCCTGACAAAATTTAAGTGCTCTAAATTATTAGCCTGAATACCCTCCATCTCTTTGGAGTAATTACAGTCTTTTTCACCTTTCAGTTTAAATAAAAGCTATTCTGTCTTGTAGATCAAACTCCAAGTAAGCCACTTCTGCAAATATAACACAGACAGCTTGAAACAAATCTTTCTCCATGTTTTTTTAACTAAGATGCAATTAAAAGAAGGGAACCAGGACACACTACAGGCCACTTTCTCTGTCCCTGCACCAATCCCACCATTCACTTGTTGTTCTCTGTAACTCGGCTACCCTGTCAAGGCAGAACCAGAGATCCTGGGAATATGAACTTTTCCCTAGTTTGTGGTTTGCCAAATACCTCTGAGTCTTGAGGTACTCAGCTCTTGCTCTCATTTATCCTCTTCAGGTATTATCTTTATCAAGATCCCTGCAGGAATCCTTCTGCACCTTAAAGCACCTTTAGATTTGACAGTGCTTTCAGAGAAACACATTAACTGGAAGATAAGAGCTTTTATCAGTCAAGCTGAGCTTTATCCCTTGTTTGTCCTGATACTTCAGCATTGCAGCAACTTTGCTTTTATCCATTTTCTCCCAGCTTTTCCCTTCCCCAGTTCAGATGGGAAAAACCTTTGATGACTTCTACCTCTCTACAGCTCCTGCCTCTCCTTTATAAGCACCACTTTGCAGATGTTTTTCCCCAACCACATCTGCATTTCCCACTCAGATTCCTTCATCTATTCCCTCTGCTCCTTCAGCAGCAGATCCCCCTCACCAATTTGACTCTGCAGTCCTGAGCCAATTTCTATTTTTCCTCCAAACACATCACAAGCCCCTTCTCCCTGTATTACACACTGACTATCCCAAACCTCTTGATCCCACTTGTAAACACCTGTGCCCAGCCAGGAGCTCACACAATACCCACTCTCTTCTTCCCTTCTCATCTCCCAAGGCTCCCAACTCCTGCATCCTCTGGCCACTCTGCTCCCACCCTTAGCAGCCCAGCTTTCTGTGCCCAAATTATGTCCCACAATGTGCCCTTCCAAAGTCTAATGCTCATATGCTTCCAAACCAGCCAAAACACACAAATCTGTATCCCAAGATTCCAAAATTCAGTCTGTATCTGCCTCATTATTTGGTCTACTGTAACTGTTTTCCTCTGAAATGTTCATAAAAAAGTAAATTTTCATCAACTAGTTTTAGTGATGCATCAGCATCCCTCTAAGTCCAAAGCAATCAGAGCTGCACCTCCAGGGGCTAAGCAGGCACTCTGCTCTTTCTGCATCTTCCTTCTTGAAGAAAACCAATGATTGTTGTGCATTCACAGGCACGTGAATGCCACAATACGGCCCAAAATTAAAAGTGTGATGCAGGAAAGACATTTAATACTAGCATCCACAGAACAGTCTCGTAGTACTGAAGGAAGAGCTTTTAAAGTAACAATTTGAAAAGAAAAACAGGCTCAGCTTACAAGTCTCAGTAAATGAAGTCCCTGGAAAAACTACTGGAAAGTAACTGCATAAATACATTTTAAACCAAATTGAGCTTTTACAGTAAAAATATTCCACCTTTTGGCTTATACTGAGCTCAGTAAATCAGCATTTGCTGCCTGCTAGTCCTACAAATCCCTGCTCCTCTCTACACCAATGAACACCTCAATATTTACCTGGGAGAGCTGTTTGCACTGCTCCTTTGCAACAGCTGCCTCCTCCTTCATTGCTGAGAGCATCTTCTCCTTGTCCTGAAGCTGGTGCAGGGCTGCAGCTGTCTCAGCCTTGCTGGCCTGCAGAAGAATGACATAAAAGTAACAAGTAGTGCCATAATACACTAAAAGGCAACAGAGCAAACCTGAGACGAGGAAACACCCCCTTCCTGCCACATCTGCAGTGCACGTGGCACCACCAGTATCCAGTTCTGCTGCTAATGGATCCCATTTCACCAGGGGAAAAAAAATGCATTTTCAAAGCATGGAAACCAATTAAGAGGATAAATGGGCTCTTAAGGTGCTTCCCACTGGAAGAGAGCTGCTGTGGTGGCAGTGGGGAAAATAAAGAACAGCCATTAAGAGAAATAATGGCAAAAGATTCAGGGATGCTGGATCAATCAATAACTGTGGCTGGAAGGACTTCCAAGATCAGCAGGTCCAGCCCACTCTCAGAGCAGGTATAATCCAAAAACAATCTAATTGCTTGAAATATCTCACCACAAAGGGAAAAGGAAACATTTATCTGGTGTCTCCTTCCATTTCCCAGGAGAGCCTCCAGCTGATGTAATTATATTTCTGCTGGCACACTGACACAAAGTTTCAGAGAGACTCCAGGGAACAGACCTAAAGAAACAATCCCAGTAGTCCTCCAACATGCATACTGGTCCTACAAATGAAATAAATGTAATAAAGAGCACAAACTCTATGTGTTTGTGCTCAGATCTGACTCAGTGAAGTGTGATGGCTGCCCAGAGTGGTTGTGCAGCCTCAGCCCTTGAAGGTTTCAAGTCCAGACTGGTAAAGCCCTGAGCAGCCTGTGCTAACCTCAGAGCTGGTGGTGTTCTTACTTGGACTTCACTCATTGAAGTCTGGTAACTGAAGAAGGAAAGAAGTGCCAGTTCCATAAATGGACCCTGAATTTGTTTGGAAATTCTCCTTTAGTGATAATGTGCATGCCTGCAGTACAAACACACTGTGACTTGCATGAGCTATAGAGAGAACACAATTCACACTTCCACCTACAGAAACCTACATTTTTTTGTTGTATACAAACTCAGGAATTCGTTTTCATCCTAAAGATTCAGCTTTAATATCAAACCTTCTTTTAAAAGGAAAAAAAACCAAAACCACATCAAGAAGTGTGGATGCTTGAACAGGCAACACCACTCCAAGGGTAGCATTACTGGGTTTTGTCCTTGGAGGTTTTCAAGATGCAACTAGACAAATCCCTGAGCAATTTGTTGAGAATTCAGTGTTGTATCTGTTCTGAGCAGGCAGCTGGACTGCAAAGCCTCCTGAAGCCCCTCCCAGCCCAAACTGTGTTATTATGCTGCTATATTGCATTAAGTGGACTGACACGTAGCCAGTTCTGCATTTCTGCTCTGGTACAGTGTCTGCAGAGGAGCACAGGACTGCAAGGGTTCAAGTGTGACACACAGGATGTGACAAGCACAGAGTGACACCCACAGTGAGTCACGGCAGGGAAGAGTAGGTGTGTGCCCAGCAACAGGACCAGGAGCAGTGGCCACAAACCAAAACACAAGTTTCACCTCAACATGAGGAAGAACTGCTTTCCCTGGAGGATGGCAGAGACCTGGAACAGCTGCCCAGGGAAAGGGTGGAGTTTCCCTCTCTGGAGACATTCAAAATCCACCTGGACACACTCCTGTGTCACCTGCTCCAGGTGACCCTGGCTTGGCCAGGGTCTTGGACTGGATGGCCTCCAGAGCTCCCTTCCAACCCCAAGGACTGTGTGATTCTGTACTGGCAAGATATTGATGGACACCATTCTCTTCTCTCTTGACTACAAGAATTAAGAAGAACGGCCAAGCACTGGCACAGGTTGCCCAGAGGGGTTTTGCAGTACCATTCCCTGAAGGCTTCGAGATATCCAGACTGGATAAAGCCCTGAGCAGTGTGGGCTGACCTCAGAGCTGGTCCTGCTTCAAGCAGGAGGCTGGACTGCAAACCCCTTGAGGTCCCTTCCAATCCTGAATTGCTTTACAACCCTATGAAAAACATCCAAAGAAGTCAAACTACATTGTACAGACTCGCAAAACACAGAATTAGCTGATCAAGTGCTACAGCCAGAGCAGCTTGCTCTGAATTCCTCCCATAGCTTATCCTATTTACACATTTGGGAAAGATCACTCCCAAAAGTCATCAGCCATCCTTCCCTGTGCCAACACACGTGTCAGCAGCAGCATTACTGCTTTGCTCCTTGTCCTCCATGGCCATGCCTGCTCTTTCCAAGTGGCCAGAGCCACCCCTGGCATGGCAGATGGCAGCACAAAGGCATCTGACAGCTCATTCCTGCATGCAAAGCAAGCACAGAGCAGCTGGAGAGAGTCTTCCAAAGACAGATCACAAGAGAACGCTGACAGAGCTCATCTGACAGCACCTCTTCCAATTTCTGTTTGTTTAATAAGCTTTGTCTTCCCCCCACACTCCACAGTCATGCACCTTTTGCAAGAAATCATGAATTGCACCGGATTTTTCCTTTAACACCTCCACTACACAACGAGCCTCGTCTTCAGAGAAGATCATATTCTTCATGGATGTTACAAAATCCTTGAATTTTACTTCAGCATTCTCTGCAACACAGAAAGGAGGATTTATTTACTTTGGACTCCATACAGAATTATTTATTTTGCCTTGAAACAGCATGTGATGGGGTATCATTATGCGTTATATTTAATTCCAGTCTGAAATGCCAAGAAGCAAGAGGTCATGAACATTCAGCAAAAACAACATCTCTCCAATTTAAACCCGATAACAATCTGCCAGCTGATAATTTTGAGAAAAGAGAAAATCCCACCACTTTGTTTGCACAGTTGGTAACATTTATAGCGTTGCTAGCAAGAAGACAAAGCATAACACAGATTTTAGAGGAGAAAAATAGCATAAATGTGAAAAATTGAAGAGTCCTTTCCAGTGTATCATGACAGTAATTTAAACTGAGCTCTCAATTTGGAGGACAGCCTGGCTGCACAAGCAATATGCACATGACAAGTTAATTAATTTTAAAACTGGCACATTTTTGATTACAATATATGGAAGACAAAAATATTAACTTCCAAATTTAGATTGAGGGAACTGCTGCAAGAGGAGTTTAGCAGGAAGAAGATCAATCAGTAAGATCCCTCTTAATGGCTGACCAAGTGTTTAAAAAGACACACACAAGGAAAAACAATTCAACTGAACTATTCCCTGACAAAAAAGACTGCTCACAAACAGGCTGCTCATAGACAGGTCATTAGGTGGCCCTCTGACTCCAGGAAACAGGAGCACAAGACCAAGGCACCCCATATCCCTGTCAAATATTCACCAGTGCCCAAAAGTATGTGAAGGGATGGGATGAATTAAAAAAAGTACAAGCTTAGAAGTGATGCTTGGTCAGAACTTGTCCCATAGATCATGAAGACAGGTCTGGGTTTCTCACCACAGGTGCTAAACATGCCCCTGAAATCAAGTTACACATCAAACCCAAAGATCTGTCTGAGAAATAAATGAAGAACAAAGAAGCAGCAGTGACACTGTGCCCTAAAAGAAATTATCAAGCATAAAATCACTAAATGACAGAGCATGGGGAGGGAGTGCTGAGGAATTCTAGCACACTCTCTCCCAGTTCTAAATCCAACTTAGTCTTCACTTCAGCTCACATCAGTGCTGCATTGACATCACCAGTGATGCTGTTACCAGGAATATGCCAAAATCCTGAGAGCACAGCCCAGTGAGCCAGGAACTGATCACAGCTGGGCCAGGACCAGCCCCAGCCCTGTGCTCCCTGAAGGCACAGAGACCTTCCCCTTGCATGCAAGAGCTTACAATTAGAGCAGGGCAAGATTTCTATATTGGGAGGGCAAATCCCAGCTGACACAGGAGAATTAGGAGTTCGTGGAGAAGGTCACAGGGTGCCAAGGAAATGAGAAGGGACGGGTGCACGTGAGGGGTTTTGATGCTGCAGGACAGTAACATGCAACCACTGAGCCAGAGGCTCAAGAGAAGCCTCAGAAATGTAGGAATCCAATTAAAGAGCTGCCAGGAAGATTTCAAGGGGGAATTTCAGAAGACAAGACCAAAAAGAGAGGTTCCAAGTGAAGTGAAGAAAGGCTGAAGAAACAGCCTTCTGCCCAAACCTGAGCTGGCTGTCACTGCTCAGCTGCCTGGCTTCTCTCTGGCTGCTCACAAATTTGAGGTCTCACCTCATGGCTCAGTAAGTTTGTCAGGCTTTCAGATGGTCAGAGGCCTATTTAAAGCTTCAGGGTGGAACACAATGCTCATTAATCACTCCAGGCATTTGTGGGAGAGTATAAAGGAAGTTCCCCTGTCCCAACCAATTCCAACTGCACTGAACGGAAAATTCAGTCTCCCTGGAAATTGCCAGACTTTCTCCACTGACAATCTGCTTCAGGTCACTCTGTACTGCACTGGGTCAGCCTCAGATAGCTCCATGAACAGCCCTAGAGCATGCAGGCTGCCCTTCCAGCCTCCAGCAGACCCCAAGAGCTTGTGTTGAAAGCCCTGGGTTTGGAGTCCATCCGTGTGAGCAAAGTCTGAACTCTACTGTGAACTCCCCCGCTGCATCTGTGTGGTCTGTGATCACCCCTTTGCTCACTGGGGACACAAAAGCCTAGTCAGAGCAGAAAGGATTCAGATGGCACAGAGCCCTTCCCACAGTGCCAAAGACAAGGAAGAAACAAGCACACGCACAAGAACATCCTGCAGCCACAAATGTTTTCCTCAAATCCCTTCTTCACATTACATCTGAGAGGATCCCCTTCCCCACACATCTTCCCTGTTCAAGTTTGAAAGCAGGCTATGCTAGAAACAGACTGAATTATCAGTTTCTTACCTTTATCTGTTTCATTCTTCAGTTTCTTGCCACTGCTCTTCTGGATGCCCTCATTCACATTGTGTTTTATAACTTCAACCGGCTCACGCTTTTCCAAAGTGCCTGAGTCAGAATTATCCATCAAAGGAATATAAGTAGTTGCTTGAATAAGAGGTTCATCCACCAAAACTGTAATCATAAGTCCATAGGATGGGTTAAAGCTTCATAATAACTGATACTAACATTTTTAGAAAAGGTGCCTAACATATTCAGAGTTGAAGTAAAGCATCTCTAACCTCAACAATTAGTTATAATCTCCATTTCTATTATCCTTCACAGTTTAACTCACTAAAGCTCTTCAGGTAAGTCCATTAAATAAAGGCCTCTAATGCATAGTAATTTAATAGCTTTAACTAAATTTCTACTTCCAAAGCTGTCTTTTAGCATTTTAACAGGAAGAGAAGAACCTTTACATTTGACTCTCATTTCACTTCAGTAAGAAAGTTGCACATGGCATCAATGAGATAGTTTTACTTGTGGCTGTGGAGGAAATCATTCAGCACCCCTAAAATATCAGTAAAGCCTTTTGTCCTTATTCTGTTAAAAGCTGGCACTTCTCTGCCAGCTTTTTCATGGATTACATCACCTGTGAACCCAACCACTTAGGCAGAACATGCAGCAGGGGCAGCAATCGAGTTTACTTTGCATGCAGACTCCACTGCACTTAATGAAGATCTCTCATCTGCCAGGGCAGGCTTTGGGCATCATTAACATGCAGAGAGGTACCCAGAGGTCCTGCCCAACCTCAGGTCTCCACTCCCACACCACTGGATCACCATGGTGAGGAGCAGCCTCTGTCTACAGAGCTCTTCAGCAGAGACAAAAGCAGGCAAGGGAAGAGCACGAGTGACATACCTGGGGCAAGAGGCACAGCCAGAGCTGCAGCTGCTGCTTGCCCAGGTCATGCTCCACACTGCCTGCAGGATGCCAGAGGCTGTGCATGGCCCAGCAGGCAAATCCCTGGCCCAGCCAGCCCAGACTGCAGGGCTGATGGGCAACAGATGCCAGGCAGCAACACAGAGAGAAGAGGAATTGGGTGGAATGCAGGATTTGGGCTTCAGTGCAGAACAAGCATGCTCTCCTGGCTGCCACAGAGACAGTTATAAAACACTCTTAAATTCTGGCTGGTGTAAAAGGAAGAGAACAGGCCAGAGGGACCTTTTTGTGTCACCTGGTGTCTCTCCATTTAAGCAGCCAGCAAACACCTGCAGGTACACTGCAAGCTCAGAAGAGAGGAGAGCTCTCCTCTAGCAGAAACAACCACCATCTAGTCCTGTTGCTCTCCTCATATTTTCCCTTCTCCTTATTAACTTCCCCTCCTTTCAAAACCCCTTTAATATCAATGAGACATTCTGCAGTATGAAATCCCTACAGTCATGTCTTGGCTAATCCTGGTGTCCACCACAGCTCATTTTTACTCTGTCATTTTGGAGAGGAGGCTTGAAAAGAAAACAGTTTGCATTCAAATAATTGCTTGAGCTATTGCCCTGTAGCACTGACAGCTCAGCTCTGCTACTGGCTGAGCTTGTACTGACATTTACTGCCACGTATAGACAAGTTGTGGCCCCTAAAAAAGTGCAATGCACCCATTTCCACCAGGAAAAGCAAACATCCTGAGTTCCAGGCTTTTTCCAAGAATCATTTAGGTGTTTTTCAGTTATACAGGATCCCTACAGTGCTTGGAACTCCATCCTGGACTGAACAGGGCACACGACAGATCTGCCCCCTGAAAGGCTGACCAAAGTATGAAGGGGACAGTGGGCAACAGTGTCTCCTCCAGGAGCAGCCCATCAGCTTCCAGCTTCATAGGTGCCCCAGAGAAGAGTCTTGAGAAGCTAGCAAGGTGGCCTCAGAGAACTTCATGGTCACACTGTGTTCAAAAGCCAGACACAACAGCACTCATTGTAAAAAAAAAAAAAAAAAAAAAAACTGAGAAAAACACACACACACAGAGGCACAGTGAGCCAAGAGGACACAAGAAGCAGCATCTTGGCAGAGAACAAGGGATGACAAACAGTGAAGGCCTTGACAGCAAAGATGAACAGTTTATGTTGGAGCAAGAGCCAGCCAACAAAAGGACAATAAGAGAGGAATGTGGTCAAAGCAACTGGCTGAAAAAACTGCAGTCTTGTTTGGGGCAGATGACTGCAGCAGTTCTAGACATGCCTTGCTCAGAGCAATGTAGAGCCTGCTCAGCTTATACTCTTAAGTCTGCACATTACTCCTCATTCAAGCGTGGATGTTTGGATCCAAGAGAGCTCAGAAAGGTTCACAACATCCATTATCCTGTGCTCAGTGGTACCAGATTTAATAAGATCCCAGGCTCAGCAATCTTTCCTACCTGGAATTCCTGCTTTGTCAAATACAAGAGTTACTATTCTATGAGTTCCTTTTCCAAAGGAAGAGAAATTGAAGCATGGATGGCCAAAAGGGTTTAACAGTCAGGTTTTCCTGAGCAGTGTCACAGACTCAATTCTTACCATTATCAACTTTCTGCTTCTTCGCAGACACCTTCTTCTTCCCTGACACATTTTCTTGCTTTATCTCCTGGTGGAGCAGCACTGGTTCTTGCTTTTTGGCAGGGGACACAACAGAATCAGTCTTACTATCTTGATCATCTGCAACAGACAATTGGAACAAGAAAATATACGCTCTTCTGTATATTCTCAGCATTACTTTTCAATCAGCAGACCTGTAATAACCAAATTCTCCACTACCAGGAAAACAGACTCACATATTTTACATTAGAACAGAAATTTATCCACATACACATACAGAGACTCACACACACAGTTCCCAGATCAGGTGAGACCCCAAAGCAACAGGAAGGTTTAGCAGAGTCAAGAGCCACAGCACCCAGTGATTTTTAAGACAGGAATCTCATGTGCAAGCAGAACATACAGCAATGCAAGGAACAATTTAACAACTCCAATCCAGATTTCACTGTGACAGAGCAGACAGCACGTATTACCTGTATTAGTTTCTTATTTAGAAGTGTATTTTCCCCTCCATTAACCCACTCACGCACTTTAAATACACACCCCCAATAGCTACTGGGACTGTGAGAAGCAGAAAATAAGTGTTTCCCATTAGGGAACTGTTCTTTTTAAAAGCAGTTTCTAGTGTGATTTTTCTTTTTATCATTTTGGACAGCCTGTGCTATATTAAGATTCTTGTCAGAGCTGACACGCACAGCACAGGGCTCTGGTGTCAGCTCCTGTAACCAAGGATAAGAGGTCCTTGTGGCTGCCCTCAGAACTGTGCTTGGAGACCACATTTTAACTGTGCCACAGAGATTTTCAGAGAACACCCACAAACAAGATTGGATACTTTCTCTGTTGGAAGTGGGTGGGTCTTTTTCCTCCCTTTCTTTCTTTCAGAAAAAGAAAAAAATCTACCACATCAAGCAGCAATGTCATTCTTTTTCCTCACTCCCTGTGCAGACCTGCTATGCCTGCATCTCACAAAAGGACCTGGAAATATCTCAGATTTCATTTATTTCTAGAACTGGGCATTTTTATTCTTCTTTCACTTCTATTCCTAGTCAAAACAACTACACTGAGACACGTTAGCTGCTAAGGATACGGTCAAGACAGTTGGAAGTGATTCTGACAAGTTTTTTGTCTGTCCTAGGTTGGATATTTCAGTCACAACAGCCAGACCAGTTTTAGCACCGCTTCCATTCGGTTAAAGAGGTGTAGCAAGTGGGCAGCAATGAATCAACCACCAATCCATGAATCAGCCACCAAACACCTCTCTGTGCATTAAGGCTGCACTTAAATAGTGATTTATTTCGCAGACTGCTATGAGGTTTCTTGAGATGCCCTCCCTTATCAGAGCAACCACTCTTAGGACTCCACTTTTTCACAGCCTGGCTCAGAATGCACACAGCAAAAACCATCTACTGACTTCTCTCAGGTAATCAAAATTTTGATTGAGAGCAAAGTAGCCAAACCACAGAGCAAAGCACAGGAACAAGCTACTCTGTTTCACTTCATCTTTAGTAGAAGAAAGCAAGGACGGGAGGAGGAAAACCAGAGCACTGCTGCCAGATGAAAAACGGGGGGAAAAAGCATTAGCTTGTAAAAAAAGAGAAGGTGAGAAGGGAATTTGCCCCGCAGAGATCAGGCAGAACAGTTTGTGAGAGACACTCTGTGGCCTTGCAAAAAGCAGAACACGGTTTTGGCGTTCTGTTCAAGAAGCATATGCAACATCAGATACCCATTCCATTTTTCTGCTTCTTCTGCCCAGGCTTCTTCTTAGTTGCTGTTGGTTCAGATGGTGGAGTGGGCTGTTTTGTAACAGGGACTGGATCTACTTTCTTGCCTGAAGACTTGGATCCTTCCGAGTCCTTAGTTACGTGATCATCTTGGTTGGCCTTGTGCTTCTTCTCCTTCTTCTTGCGCTCCCTGACGCCGGCGGTGGCCTCGGTGACGCCCGAGGGGACAGCAGGGACATGCTCTTCATCCGTGCCCAGGGCATCAGACAGCTTAAAGTCCCGAGGGGCACTCTCCGAGTCAGACTCGTGGACGTTCCCGTTCTGAGCTTCTTTCTTCTTGTTCTTCTTCTTCTCAGTTTTCTTTTTGTCAGCCTTGGTAGGCGCAAATTTTAGGTCCCGTCTCTGTTTGGCGAGGACTTCATCGTATAAAGTCTCTTTCATGAAAAGCCAGAAGAAGAGGAAGATGACTGTAATAACCACAGAAGGAATGAGGATGATGAAGTAGGTAGACTCGTAAAACTCCATTGTGCTTTTTCTTAGCTATGATTTCTTTAAAAACCTATAGGAGAAAGGAAAAAAAAAATAGGTTTTCAACCTCAGTGTTATCTCCTTCACCAATTATAATAATAAAAGAAAAGATTTCTCTTTGCTATGGAATAGACTCAAAGTAGCTTTAATAAAATTACCAAACTACATCAGCCATGGAACAGCTTCTGGAATCATTTACAACTTGCTCTACAGCTGTTGGCCTGGATAGGAAGAAGTGCAGTTTGCCAGACTGCTGATCTGGGAAAGAATAATTCCCTTCCCTCGCTTTTCTTCATCTTCCTCACTCTTCCTTCCCAAGTGGCTTTCATCAAGTTAAAGCTTTTGATTTTAGAAATACATGAATGACACAGCACTTCCAGAGGCTGTGAAATAAGGACCAGTCTATGTGGAACATCACTTTTTTTTCTATTTTTTTTCCACAAATCAAACATAATGAATTAAGATTCTTATCCTGACAAGTGGGAGTTAAATTTCACCCTCCTTTTGTTCCCAGATTTATAACAGCTTCAGAAGAGGAATGAGGAAAAGACAGGAGAGAGCCCTGAATTTTAGTCAGCCATAAAGAATCAGGTATTTCCAAAACTGCTTTTTGAAGTCTAAAACCCAGCTTTACACTCACAAAAATTCCATACGTTCATGGGGAAACAGGAAGATCTGTTACTTATTTTGAACACGTGATGGTATAAAACTTCCAGGGCGCTTACACAAACCAGATGATTCCAGGATAATTTGCTGAAAACAGTATTTTTGTCCCCCCCAAACATTACATGTATTTTCTTTTTAAAAAGCAGGAACCACGGAGTTAAAAAAAAAGGTCAAAATTATGTTAAAGCGTCTAACTTTGGGGTCAAAACAAGCCAGATTTTCCCATTTCACAACTAATTGCTATGAACAGACCTGGATTTTTGCAGGAAGAATCCAAACTTCTCCAGACTGTTTCAAGAACGAAAAACCCCCAAAAAAACTAACCACCACCTAATACAGAAAAAAAATCCAAACATAATCCAAACTAATTAGGCAAACACAATTCCCAATCCACCAACTCAGTTTAAAACCATCATGGGAAGCACATGCCATAGCTACATTTTCTTCTACAAGAAAAAAAATGACTCCTCAACTCGAGTGTCCCTTGGGACACTCGACCTCTTGGGAATGAAAGGCAAGGGATTTAACCCAGGTTGCTCAGAATATTTCCACTGCTGCTTGAGAAATAAAATCAGATATGCCCACCGAGGGCACAGGGAATAAAGTCCATGGAGAAGCTGCATGGTGCAGGGAGAGAACAGGCTCTCCTTGCCTCTGGGCAGAAAATGTACTCATTTAAAGTTGTTTTACCTCAATTCCTGAGTGTTTTGGAAGCTGCTATCACAAACTGGCTTGTGCCATCCTGCCACACTGCAGAAACTCGGTGTGGAGTCTGGCTCTGGCTCAAGAGAGAATAGTTGTTATATAGAATAATTTCTGGACACAGAGGAGTTACTGTGATAATATATTTGCACAGTGCATTAAGCAGCACAGAAAGCAAGGCTTGGGAACTCTAATTTGGCTATTAAGTTATCCAAATAAAAGACTAGCACTTCAATTAGCTAATTATTCATCAGTTGTCTTAACATTAAGTCTCCTCCCAGTTTGTATTTATTTTCTGCATGCACAAAGCTCACTGAAAATTACAGGGTCTAAAATTACATCCAGCACAGAAAGTTTTGGAAGGGCTGAGAGGGATGGGAAGAAAAGCTTGTCTTTTGGGGGGGGAAAAAAAAAAAGCACAGATGCTTAAAACTAAGCTGGAGCTTTCAAAATGATTAATTACAGCTACTTGATAAACCCAGCTCCATGCACTAAGTGATCTAATATTAGTCATCTCTTGAAGGAAGCAGATCTTGAAAATTTGTCTCAGCCAAAGTCAATATTGAATGCTTACAGGGAAAAGCTAATCCCCAAAGCAAATATGTAATTAAGCAGATTTTTCACAAGTGTAATTAAGTTGATCATTACAATACATTACTGTACCAGTTAGAACACAAGGAGCCCAGCACAGCCCAGCTGATGACACCAGCACACAGCCAGACATGAACTCATGGCATGGACAGTCACACCCTACACATTTCCCAGCATCTGACACCAGATGCTCAGAGGAAACCCACAGGGTTTGTGCTTTAACATGTGTTTTAACATGTGCTGGTGAAGGGGTTCAAGGCTCCAGGGTCAGGAGGGTATGATGGCCATGGAGGCAGGACATGTTCCACAAAGTGACTGCTGTTCCTAGGCCAGAGAGGAGAGACACTTAAAAGCTACAGCTGCTTCCAGAGGAGCCATAAAGACATAATTACGACAGCTAGTCCGGGTGGGGAACGTGTGCTGGACTAGCTGAGGTCTGATCTCAGAGCTGGACAAGCTCTGCTGAGCCTCCATCCCCCGCCCTGCTCCCCGCACTTCACCAAAAACGGGATCGTCTCCCACATCTGGAGCACGACACTGCAGTGATGAGGTCCAGAGCCTCCCCAGGCTCCATTCCTGCTCCTCAGGGCAAAGCCAAACACGAGCCACATAGACCCTTCCACCCCAAGACCCTTCCACCCCTTCCACTCCACACTGAGCAGAGGAAAGGAGATCTGATCTCTGAACTCCATACAGAAATCCGGTTCTGTCACATGAAAGCAGAGTTTAAAAAAAAAAAACAAAACTAAATCTAAATGAAAGTCTCAGGGTATAACTAGAATTGATTAAGCACACAGGAACATCAAGCAAAAGCTCTGCTCTGATGGCAGCACACTAATTCCTCATCTCAGCCCAGCAAGGGCATTTAAATCTCACTCTAGGAGGATCTCACTGCTGCTGGCTCTGTACAGAACAACAAAACAACATCCATCACACCACCCCCTGTCAAAATATCTTTATAAAGTGGCATCCCTGCCATGAGGTAAATTGGCAGTGTTTTGGCTCACGCACAGTTTCCAGTTGTCCTCCGACAATCTACAATTACTAAAACAGTTCCATCATTTCCATTTATATTTCTGTATTACGCTGATAAGCCACCTAGGAAAAAACAGAACCAATCTATGGGGGGGGTTGGAATTTTATGCTATTCAGAAAGAAACAGGATGAAGAAACTCATTCTGTTAAAGCACAAAAAAAGCAAATGCTCCATTGACACACCTTCACATACCAGCTTAACTGCTCATTTAGTTTTACCATCCTGGTTAGGAGACACTGTCACCAAAAAAAAATAAATAAATAAAATAAAATAGATTCTCCCCCAGAAGTGCTGCAATGGGACTTTTATGACTAGCAGCTCCTTCAGAGAACTCTCCAGGGCGGCTGCACTGTTCCCACAATCCCAGGCAGGGCACTCCCAGCAGCAATCACAGTGCACTCCCCCTCCCTACTGCCTACAGAGCCACAGCGACTTTAGCTACACTTAAATTTCAAGGTATTTGGTTAAATACTCACCTTTCATTCCTATTTGACACTCAAACCTGCTCTTGATCACGTTTCTTAGAGTCCAGCACCCGTGCCAGGCTCCCGCCTTGCAGACACGCTCACCAGTAAATTCCAAACCTCACAACATCCCTTTAGTCATTCTGAAAAAGGGGAACAAGCTGCATCTGTCCCAGGCCGTGCATAGCCCCAGTTACTGTTCCCATCCTGCCTTTAACAAAAGAATTGCACTTTTGTTCCCTGAACAGAGCCCGTGCCACAGAAAAATAACTATTTCTAATCTCCAGTGCCCTATTACTGCCTGCACCTGACAGTTCATGCTGCCCTGGATTTTCTAACCCACCCTCTGCCTTTTCTAATTTAAATCTCAAATTTCACCCTGTGCAGATACTACATTTCACAGGATATTCATTCAGTTTAGGTCCAGGGGATTAACTTACTTGAGAAGATAGAAATAAATTATAGCTCCATCTGGTTAATGAGTCACTCATAGCTTAGCCCCAGCACATGAGAAACGGCTTCTATAAATGCTTGGGTCCCCAAATGCACATAATCTTCAGGGATTTGTGCCTCTTTGAACAACTAACACTAAAGGGGGGAAATACAGGTACCAAGGTGTCCTTTTTAAAATACTAAGCAGTTTAAGAGATACCACATTTGATTTACCCAAGGCAACAGCTCCTTTAATTGGGATATTTTCCTGGGATTTTTCTCAAGCTGGCAAGCAGACTCTCATCCAACAGAACACAGCAAGAAGTCTCAGAGCAGTATCTGGACTCAATAAATTCCTCAAACAGATAACACTATTTTTGTTCTCCCTAATCTGAACGCAGTTTGGAACAGGCTCCGTATCAGCCAGCTGCAAAGAGGATCCTCTTGCAAACAGCTTCACTCCCAAGCTCATCCTCCCCCAGAGCTTTTCCAGAGATGGTGCCCTGCAACTCGGGCAACTAAATCCAGATCTGCCACAAGCAAGGTATGAAATTATACAAGAAGTTCAGCCACTCCATGCCTATTCCACATTCATACAGAAGAGCAACCAGCTCTCTGTGACCTGTTCATGAGTATTACCTGATTACAGCCCTGCTGGGATCATGCTCTAGGAAGGGGGGATGCCAGAAAAACCTCAGGGTAATTCATTTAACATCGGTGTTGGTACAGTGCATGGGAAAACTGCAGATTTGCAGCTTAGGTTGGTCTCGTTCTGGGCTTTTTAAGCAGTGCTGCATATTACTGAAAAAACAAGATGGGTTTTTCATGCCCCAGTACAAGACACAAAAGGCCACAGAGCTGCTGCTAGGTGACACAAAAGAACTGTCAGAGCAGGCAGGGATTTTAGCCCCTCAAACTTGCTTGAGTTCATTAACACCTGGCTAACATCAGCAGGTGAGCCACACTGGGAAGGAAGGAGTCCCTACAGTGCTCAGCCTTCCCAGAAACACCCAGTCCAGAGAACACCAGCAAGGAGCTGACTGCACCTGAGCAGCTTTTTCACAGGAGATATAAGGTACTGCACATCAACTTCACCTGACACCTATGTAAAGAAAAGGCACAGCTTCCAGTAAGATCACACCCAATCTTCTCACGGGTCACTTTTAAAATGGCACAGTTTAAAGTCATACATGAGGTACTCAGCAATCAGAAACGCTGAAGGTCTAAATGGATGTGTGAGTGTTGATCCCAGTAGCAAATCAGAAAATTACAGAGGAGAGTAATAGAATACTCGAGTAAGAAGGGTCAGAGTCCAACTCCTGGCTCTGCACAGACACCCAACAATCCCCCCCCCGTGCATCCCTGGGAGCGTTGTCCAAATGCTCCTGGAGCTCTGGCACCTTTGGGAATGTCACCATTCCCTGGGGAGAGCCTGGGCAGTGCTCAGCACCCTCTGGGGGAAGAACTTTTCCTGATATCCAACCTAAACCTCCCCTGGCACAGCTCCAGCCATTCCATCTGGTCACCAGGGAGAAGAGATCAGCATCTGCCCCTCTACTTCCCCTTGTGGAAGCTGCAGACCAGGATGAAGTCTGTCCTCAGTCTCATCCCCTCCAGGTTGAACAAGCCAGGTGACCTCAGCCACTCCTCTCAAGGCTTCCCCTCTCAACCCTTCACCACTTCCACAGCCCTTGGGTACTCTCCAATACCTTTATAACCTTCTTATAAAATGCACACATTACTCAGCGTAAAATTTATGTATTTGTATTTTTTCTAAAGAACACAGTCTTAGTATTATATCTGTATTTCCATGCTCTGTTTACTCCAACCCTCCCAAACCCAAGACTGGGGGGTAAGCATAATAAACAGCATTTCAAGCTCTGAATTTTTCATTTCAATACTTGCCCTGACAGCATGATTTGTGCAGCCACAGGAGAAAGCTGTAGACACTCAAAAACACCAACTGAGCCATTCAGGTGTTAAAACTACTCTTCCCAGGAAGGAGACCTGTTCAAGGGAAGCTCAACAGTGCTTGACACCCCCTCCAAGATGCTGACAGCAAGAGCAGAGCAAAACTTGTCAATAAATATTGCTCTCCGCTTTATTTCACTGATACAATTAAGCCATTTGCAGAGCACAAGCTCAGTGCTTCAAAACCCCTCTAGGTAAATATTTTCCATTCCAAACATGCCGCTGTTTGTACCATCTGTTGGGCTCTGTCTGCTCTCAGTCGCTTGATGTTAGTTAACACAGACAAGCTCTTTATTAAATTCCAGAAAGAGTAGCTTTGCTTCAACAAAAGCCTTTACTTTCACAGGGTTTTTTTTTTAATACAGCTTCAGAGCCAACACCTGACAAAATGCAGCAGCAGAGGAAGCCGGGGGTGCAATACGGCTGCCACCAGTACCCAGGTGATGTCCTTGATCTTGTCCCAGTGCCCACAGCAGGGAGCACCCAGGTACCTCCTGCAAGAGGTTTCCACCACAGCCAGGCTGCTCGGGCAAGTTCCTACAAGATAAGGCAGGGCAAGGATTCACCAGGTGGCAGCTGACGCCCTGAAACCACCTGGGCTGTAGGATAAAGCCTAGAACTGGAATTAGCACCAGTGAAAGTGGAGGGAGCATTTAGCCAGGGATAAATGCAGGCACACCTGCTGCTGCCACGGAGTGAGGAAAACCATGCTCAGCATCCCTGCCTGGCAGCTCACACAAATATCCCAAAACTGCACAGACCCTGGCACAGCAGCACCCCACTGGGTTCACCAAAGCATGGGCACAAACACACTGAGATCAGGAATGGTGTGGCAGCAGGATCAGGACAGGGATTGTCCCCTGTGCTGGGCATTGCTGCAGCACCTCCAGTCCTAGGGGCAGTTTTGGACCCCTCAAGAAAATAAAAATGTTGAGGAGCTGGAGCTTGTCTAGAAAAGGGAGTAGAGCTGGGGAAGGGTTTGGAGCACCAGGGACAGCTGATTCAGCCTGGAAAAAAAGTAGCTCAGGGGAGACCTTCTCACTTGCCACAACTCCCTGGAAGAGGGGGCAGCCAAGGGGGCTCAAGCTCTGCTCCCACTGAACAAGGGACAGGACAAGAGGAAACAGCTTCAAGTTGTACCAGAGGTGGCTTAATTTGGATATTAGGGAAAATTTCCTCATTGAAAGGGTGGTCAGGCACCGGCACAGGCTGCCAAGGGCAGCAGTGGAGTCTCCATCCCTGGAGGGATTTAAAAACCGTGTGGATGTGACACCTGGGGACATGGGTTAGTGGTGGCCTTGGCAGTGCTGAGGGAATGGTTAGACTTGTTCTTACAGAACTCTTCCAATCTAAATTAATCTATATTGTTCAGCATAGGAAAGTCTTAGGAAACCAAAACATTTCTTGCAGTATTTGTGAGAGGCTGTTACTTGGGATAAAAGCCAGCATGCATCAGGACCAGCGAAAAATGTCCTTGGCTCCACCAGACTCCAGAAACTGCAAATTTCCCCTTTAAATCACTACCAGCTAACACACACACCCCTATTATCTCCAGAGTCAGAAGATAACAAATTATCTTTACACTACCTTTTTCCAAAGTGCCTGTAAAGAATCAAAGGTTTCTTTCTTCCAGCAGGAATTACTCAGCAAGTCTGCATCTTCCCATCACTACTTCCAAGGAGTCCCTGAGGCTTCCCCAGCTCCTTCCTTCACACATTCATGTACAGACAAGCTCTGCCCACATCGCCATGAACTATCTGAGAGGCATTTCAACTCCTGAGCAGCCAGCTCAGGCTTTTGGGTAAGCATTTCCCCTTTCCCTGCTCTCCACGCAGGCAGGGACCAGATCAGACGTTTGCTCTTCAATCACCACCCGCTTCTGTGCACAGGGAACTGGGAAGTGATACTTCTCAAAATAGAAAGGCATTAAAAAAAAAAAAAAAAAATCACAGAATTTTCTCAAAATACTACTACAAATAAGAGCCAAATCTAGCAGACTTATGGCCAAAGCTGAGCTTAGGTTCCCAGTCTGAGCAGCAGTTCCATATGTCGTGTAGTTTTTGAGCATCAAGTGATCTCCTGCAACATGAGCCCATCCAAAAGCACAAGCCAGGTGCAGATTGCAGCCAGGACTCTTGGGTCAGACAGGCAAAAGTATTAAACACACACAACCACACCTGAAATCTGCTTCTGCCCAGCACCTGGACAGGAGGGAGGGACCAGGCCACACCTGGTTTTATTCTAATTAGATGTCTGGGAAGTTTACAGGGGTTTGTACAAGTTGCCGTGACACTCCATAGCAGCTCAGCTTTACCACACACAAAAGTCATTTACACAGCTTTAAAGCTGCTGTGCACCTCAACAAAGGCTTTAAGACAGCTGTTGTGGTCTAGTGTATAAATAGACATTCACGGTATAATCTTCACCGTGGACCCACAGAAAGCCTCAGGGAGCAGCTACCAGTCCCTAAAAAGCCTGGGCAGGTACAATACAGGTCTGAGCCCAGCTGGGTTTGCTCACTCTAATACAGCTTAATCCCTTTGTGACGCAGGAAGAAGTTGCTTTAGCGTAAGTAGGCTCATTCTGCACCTACCCCAGCCATGCTCTATTACTTTAACTCAATTAAAACAAGGTTTGCAGCACTCATGGGAATAATGCACTTGACCACCCTCTGCTCACAAATGAGGCAGAGCCCCAACTTCCAAGTGAAACAGAAAAAATTAAGATCATCACTTGAGAAATTTAGGGCTGCTTCAGCCCTTTCATCCATCTCCTTACACCCAATTCCAAATGTGGAAGGAAATTCTTGGCAGTGAGGGTGGTGAGGCCCTGGCACAGGTTTCCCATAGAAGCCATGGCTGCCCCACTCCTGAAGAGTTCAAATACAGTTTGGATGGGGCTTAGAGCAGCCTGGTCTAGTGGAAGGCATCTCTGCCCATGGCATGGGGTGGAAATAAGATGGTTTTTAAGGTCCCTTACAAACCCAAATCATTCCATGATTCTGTAACAGAGGAGAGCAGGTATGAGCAGTAGCTTCTCAGTACTCAAATTCCTCTCATACCTTCACAGCAATCTGCAAAGAGAAAACAGCTGGAATGAAACATTTTCCCTTTCCCCGTGTATATAGCAAATATAACTATATAAATATACATTCCTTTATAATGAATTCTTGTTAACATTTTAAAAAATAAATGTAAAATAAGAGGAGAGAAACAAAAGAAGATAAGGCCTTTGGTCCAGCTTTCTCTTTTTTTTTTTTTGCCTTAGTAGATTCTGTGAAAGTATGAATGGCATCCGAGTATTGGGAGGCTAATGCTCATTCAAAAAAAAAAAAAAAAAAAAAACAACCCAGGATTTTATATACAAGAGCTACAAAAAAAATCAAGGAGAAGACTCAAGTGTATTACCTGCCTCCTGTGTACCCCCGGAGAGGTAAAATCCCATAACTGCAAGCTTTGCACATCCCAGCACCAGAGTTTTGCCCCAGACTGTGTGGCAGCAGCAGCCCTGCTGCCCAAGCCTCACCTCCCCAAGCAGGCACAAGCTGTCCTCCATCTGAATCCAGGGCAGAGCAGACAGGAAAACCACGACAGATTGCTAAAGAGGATGGCATGTTGTTTATGAGTTGTGTTTGTAAAATTTGGACATAACTGAGAAGAGACCAGTCTTAATTTATTGCTTTATTCTCCGGATCTCTACTCAACCTTGCCCTTAACTATACTCACCAGGCAACTTTTTAGCTTGTTCACTTGAATTCCTCCACACAGAGAAGAAAGTTTTAAACCCAACACTTGTTCTACAGCTCTCCAGACTGCCTGGTGCTAAAGCTTTTCTCCCCAATTTCTCACTAAGGCAGCCACAGCAACAGAGAAGCAGAAAATATCCAGCCTTCAGGGTGAGCAAGTCACTCAGAGCAACTTTAGCAGGTCCCTATAAGTTGGATTTATTAACCTTTATACCCCTACACCCCGAGGTGTGCCAGAACTACCCCCAAACTGAGCCATGCACAGCCCAACAGTGTGACACTGCTGCTTTCACCAAGTTTGCACCCACACTGAATGAGGTCTCACAGGAGCTCAGGGAAGGAGGAATGTGTGCACAGAGGTGATGGCACAGGAGGAAGACAAGAAAATAAATTAATTTGGAAAATTTCTTATAGCAGTGTATCACCAAAGGTCTTCCTGCAAGTACATATTAAATTCATGGTAAGAATATTAATCTTGTTCATATTAGAATTTCCTTCCACTACAAAAATAAATCACACAAAGATATTCTTAGTCTGAACACCATAAAAGTGACTTTATCCACACGTATTTTTGAACATATGTTAAAGGGATAAGAACAGAATTCTTCTGCCAACAAAGACAGGTATCAACCAAGAGAATCTATTTAGCTTCAGACTTCTTAACCAGGCAAGATCTTACTCAAGTGTGCACAGGCTGTCCTTTATGCTGTTGCGAAAGGAACAAAAGAAGA
The DNA here is from genome assembly GCF_963662255.1 of Cinclus cinclus. Taxonomy (NCBI): domain Eukaryota; kingdom Metazoa; phylum Chordata; class Aves; order Passeriformes; family Cinclidae; genus Cinclus; species Cinclus cinclus. The sequence goes on from NC_085051.1 coordinate 59,232,601, forward strand.
GGAAATGACTAATCAAAGCACCAGCACATTAATATATTTTGGTATGTGGAAAGGGAAAATTGTAGCTGGTATTTTTAACATTCCCAACAGGAGAATGCAGGGCCATGCCACCTCAGAGGTTCTGCAGCTCCCAGGAGGGGAGAGAAAAATTAAAGAGAGAAAAAAAAGTGAAGTTGCATCCCAAAGAGGAATTCTGTGTTTTCCATTTTTTTCCATTTTTCAGCATGAGCTCTGCTGGAATGAGAGCCTGGAAAGGAGGCATGGCTGGGGCCAGCAGCAAAGCCTGAGTGATAACAGGTGCACTTTGCCTGAACTGTAGGGAAAACCCAGCCTGGAGAGGTGCTCTGGAGGGAAAAGGTGAGAGCTTCTTGGAGCACTGCCAGCAGCAAACACTCCTGTAAATCCCACTGCCACCCTGCTTTGCTGGGTGCCCTCATCCACAAGCTGATAAGAGATAGGGCAAGAAAAGTGTCCCAGGTGACACCCAGCAAGTCGCAGCTCACCTGTGTGCCACCTATCCCACACCATCCCAAGCTTAATTCCCCCTCAAAGCTCTCCATTCCCTGCATAAGCACCTTCACATCTTTCCTTGCAGTCCCTTTGTCACTGAACCCGCAGGAGCCAAGCCACTGATGTCCCAGTTCAAATGGATTTAACAACTGGATTTTAATGCCACGCTCTCCCCTCCCTCCATGGGAAGTTCTTTGGGGCAGCCACAGTAACAGGCTTGCTCAGAGCAACAGGGCAGGAGCATGACTACTGTGATAAACCCAAAATTAGAGCTTTCAAACCCCTTCCTAAAAGGGATCAAAATCAGTCAATCCAGCAACTGCCCAGCATGGTCATTTGTGCAGTGGGATGGCACAGCACAAAAGCTCTGCTCACTCAGGAAGAGGAGCTGGACTGCTGCCTGTCTGTCCAGCTCCAATTGTTCCCACACTTCATAATTAAGGGCTACAATTCACCCTTTTTCCAAAGCCAAACCCCAAAAGGCTCATAACAAAACCACTCTATATACTAAATGGGAGCTACTGCTGAACTGACTGTAATCATTCAGATTGTCTCTCCTTGCTCCAACACTGTTGGATGCAAGGAGACACACAGAAACTAATATTTAATGCTCTTGCAGAGGGATTTATGCTCAGCCACCCCTTAACACAGCCAGAAGCCTGAAGCTTAAGCAGGTCTTTACCCTGGTATCACAAAATGACAACCAAGGTCATTCCAGCAACAAGATTTTCCCATTATTTCTGTTCAGTGTGCTGTTCCACACAGCTATACAAAGAGGCTGGACCACTGACAAAAAAAAAAAAAAAAGCTTCATTAACCTCTCAGTGACTCAACAATCCTATTGTTGAACAGCAGTGGACAAAAGGAGAAGCCAGCAGCAGACGGATGCTCTCATCTATCCAAATTCCTAGAGGAAAATGAAATTGAGCTGTGCTGGGAACAGGCTGCAAGGCAGAAGAGAGTTGTTAGCTAAGAGAGAAATCAAAACTTCAGTGACTGTGAATCATATCAGATCTAGATGCTTTCATGTGGTTTCTCCTAACTACCTGGAGTCTCAAGATATTATTCACTGCACACATTATGTCTAAGCAGTTGAGTGATTTCAGTTGTCTCTAAAGAGAAAACATGCGAATGTAGTCTCAAAATTACAGTCAATGTGGCACAGATGTAGCTAAATGAGAGCATCAGAAGGCAGCAAGTGAAACAAGATTGCTGTACCCCATCATCAGACTGAGTCCTGATAATTCTTCAGCTGCAAACAGAGAGGAATCAACAAGGAAGATCTTTCCTTTTTTGTCACCGCACACAGTACAATAAAAGAACAGGGGAAAAAAAGGTATCCACCAGTTAAACAACCAAACCTCACAGAGTGATAATCAATTTTCAAATGTGCCAAGAGCTTAAAACTCAGGGGTATGCAGTTAGTTTCTCAACCCTTAAAAGGGCAGCTTCAGTTTAGGCCGAATGACTAGAAGAACAGAGACTAAACATAGAGAAGTCAAAGTTCCTGTAAGCTGACAGAGGCATCATAAATTAAATTATCACTCACATGCATAGCTACCAAACTAGAATTTAGGGAGTACTATGAGGCTGGAACTCCCTCCTCTTCTGCCTACACCTCCTGGTAAGCACTGCATCAGCAGTTCTATTTTTACTTTTAGTACTCTACACCACAGTCGTGGGTCAGAAAGACACAAAAACACTGGAAAATCCAAACAGCCAGGCTTGAGCAGGCATTACTTGCTACCCTCCCTTCCCCTGTGCACAAACAGCTCTGCTGCCCTGAACTGCACCCAAGGAACAGGACCCTGCCCAGCTTCCTCTGCTCCCACCTTGCAGGGAGGGGCTGAAGCCAGAGGACAATGCTGGCGTGGGAACAAATGGGCAGCAATGGGCCATGGCTGCATTTTGGCTGGAAGTCGGGAAAACACTCTCAATTGTCAATCCAACAAGGTGCTCAGGGCTGGAATGGTGAATCCGCAGCCTGTGCATGGAGCGGGGCACTGTGTTTTATTTCATTCTTTTGCTGGTAACAATGAATGAGTTTTAATCCATAGTCACATTAGGAATGACACCTCCAAAGAGGGCTGGATTTTATTTCAATCGTGCATTAAATTTCAAATCGTTAGCCAGACTAAAGCATTGTTCACACTCTACTTAAAAATCCTCCAAACACAGGGAATGTTAAGAGGTATGCTCAGGACTGAATTTGGACCACATCACTGCTGGTGATGGGGCTTCCTACTGCACTGATATTTTGACTTTCTGCTCCAGCAGAAATTTGCAACAGCTGAAGGTTGAACAAACTTCCATCATGAAAACTTCCATAGCAGATACGAGTTAGTTTGACAGCTCCATAGAAAAAGCTGTCCTTCAACATTTATCCTAAAGCACATTACCATGCAGGCATAAAGACAGCACTTCTATATCCAAGCCAGATCCCTCATGTTGTAGAATATGGTGCTGTTAATACTGTTAGAAATAAAATTTCAAAATGGTTTAGGATCAAAAGAGGCTTTAGAAGCAATACCTGCAGCACTAGCATCATACAAGCTACACCAGTGCATTTCAAAGTATAAAGTGCATCATGAGCTGGAACTTCTAACGCTATTTAAAAGCACAATATGAAGTTTTAGAAATTGCTGCTGCACTGTGGTTGTCCCCCTGCTGAGGCAGGTGAAGTGTTAAGGCCTTTCTCTGCTCTCCTTTGAGACACTGCACATATCTCATTTATCAAGGACAGCACTAAGAGCTCACATCATCCACCCAAAACACCTCCTGCACTACAACAAGAATTTCACTGGCTACAGCTCCACTGAGATGCCATCCTTTCAGCTTCCACAAGATGTGCCCCTGAACAGCAGCACCACCCATTCCTCCCCACAAGGCTTCTTTTCACCTTGTTAACCTCTCTGTGCTTCACTGACCAGTCCGCTGAAGGCACTCACAGCCGAAGAAATGATACACAGCTGGTGTCATCTCACTGTGTCATCACCCACATCCTTTAGGCTCTGGCAGGCAGCTTAAGAAGGTCACATGTTCTCAGGAATCAGTGCAGTGTTTCAGCACACCCTGAGGCAATATTTGCTTCTTAAAACCCAGAAGAGGAGACCAGACTCCCCTCCAGCAGCTCCACAGACTTGCTTAATGCTTGAATCACACCTGAGGCACGCGGTGAAGAAGCTTTCTTTGCTGTTTTATCACCTTCCTCATGCAGCTGTTCATGTCCCAGGTGAGTGATGCTGAGGGCTGCTAATGTTCCTCTGAGCAACAGCAGCTACCCAGGGGATACCACAACCCTCCTTACTGGTCCCAGTTCCACAGTCCAGCTCACCGGATAGCCCCACATACAGTGGGATTTCGAGAGCTGGGCAACACCACACAAGAACCCTGCAAAAAGTGTGTTCAAAGCACATCTCTAAAGGTTTCCTGGGTCTTTTCCACTTGTGACCATAAGGACCAAGACTGCAGAAGTCTCCTAAAGAAACTAGAAACTGTGAAATGCATATTTGAAGAGTTTGGAGTTCAAGTCAAGAACCCAACATCCCAGAGTTCTGCCCCCAAAGCAGCCTCCTAACACAAGTATACACACCCACCCCAACATTCTCAGCACTGATCTGAACTCAAGAACATGCCAGGTTGTTAAAAAGGCCTAAAAATGCTCAGCAGCAAATGCAGAGTAATTGAGGTCATTTCTCTCACGCTTCTCTGGTTCTCACTCCCTTTGCTTTGCTGTCCCACAATCTGCTCCTCCTTTGGCTGCAGAAATTGAACAAACACTTCACTGCAACCATACAGATCTAAACTTGCCTCCAACTTAAGGTATATCAACTATTACTCCAGTAGCCTGTAACGCCAAGCAGGGATTAAAAGATCTACTTAGAAACAGGCACAGCAGACCTGAAGCCCCCCCCAAAAAAAAAATCTTCTTTTGGCACACAAACAGCATAGGAAAAGAGGCAGAAACTTCGAGATGGAGGGTGGGGGGGCCAAAAAAGGCAGGATTGCAATGGAAACATCTCATCAAGAATTTTCACAAGCCTTTAAAACTTCTGAAACCCAACCCCATCGCCAGCACTTCTCACATGCCTCATACTGCAGACCATGTTATGCAAGTTCTAATTGTGCCTCCACAGCCCTCCCTGCCACCCACGGGCTCTGCACCTCAACAAATCCCTGTGTGGAAGTACACTGAAGCAGAGAAGAACCCTCCCACACCTGGCCTGGGGTGCTGCTATCTGTGCAAAGAAAGCCTGGCCTTGTTGGGCATCTTGAACCAGGCTCTAACCCCTTAAAAGCTGCTAAAACCCCCTCTGGTTTTACATACACAAATCAAGCTGAAAAAGCTTCACTAAATTTAGCACGCAACCCAATCCTAATGGTAGTGTAGCACAGGCTGAAGATAGGAAGTGACCTTAGGTGAAGGTAATAAGGAAAAACTGTCAGTGCTGCCACTGAGCTGCCATGGGAAAGCCCAGAGAACCCAATAAAATCCTAAGAAAACCTCCATAAATCCTCTGGGCACCTTGGTGGTTTCCAAAGCTTTGAGATGCCACCTCTGCCTCTCTTCTGGACAATGCTGCTCATGGTCCATGCTGGGGACAGGGCTGGGAGGAATCTTCTTAGCACACTTCAGGGCAAACAACTCTCCATGAGCTTGGAGAAGTAAAGCTTGATGGACCTCCACCACCACTGCTGTAAACACAAAACCAGGCAGTATGAAGAGAAAAAGCAGCACAGTCCTTTGTCCTTCCATCACACCTGGAGCCACACGTGCTGCCTAGAGGTGTTAAACCAAGCAAAGGTCAGTAGGTGTGACAGGAGATACAGCAATGAAACTCCATTTCTGTAAAAACTGTAGAAACTGTAAACTCTATTTTCTGCCAGTTCCCAGCACCACACCCCCTGAGAAGTGCAGACACTGCCTGCTCCAAAGACAGGACACAGTCTCCCTGGAGAACAGCAAGCCAAAGCAGACAAAAGAGTTCTCACCTAGTCTTGGGGGAAAGGGCCCAAACTGGCACAGCACCCTAAACTCTGATCACTTCCCTGATCTGAAAATGCCCTGTAAAAGCTCCAGTGGCTATGAGCTGCTGTAGCCATGGTGATGCTTTCAGGTACACCTGGAGCTGAAGCAGAGAGGAGCAGCAGAGATGCTGCAACTGGTTTCATGTACCTGTTTTTAGGTCCTCACACAGAATTAAAGGCAACGCCTACGTGAAAGCCAAGCTGGGATGTCCACTTGTAACATTAAGCGATGGCTTAGAGGGCAAAGCAGCACTAAACACCAAGGCTGCCTTTCAAACCAGTTTGGGAAGCAGGAAGCAGTATCTCTTTCTGGGGCCAGGCTTGGCCTTGCACCCACACCAGAAAACAGACCCTGAAAGGAAGGGGCACATGGGAACAGTCCTGGTTGCTGCAGGAGAGCAGATTCATGCTGTATCACAGAATGGTTTGGGCTGGAACCCAACCCTCTGCTATGGAGTAACTATCCCAGGTTGCTCCAAGCCCTAGCCAGCCTGGCCTTGAACACTTCCAGGGATCCAGGGGCAGTCACAGCTTCTCTGGGCACCGTGTGCCAGGGCCTCACCATCTCACAGCCAGGAATTCCTTCCTAATATCTAATCTAAATCTCTTCTCTCTTTGTTTAAATACATTCCCCCTTGTCTTGTCACTAACTGACAGTGCAGCTCAAACACACCAGCTGACTGCCAGGGGTTCAGGTCACAGATGGGACTAAGAAAAAGGCACCACCAGCTGCTCTTCTGGTGACCTGGCATCCTCACCTGCAGGTGCTTGGCCTCTGCTTTCCCTTCTGCAATATGGGCAGGTAAGTCCAGGCCAGACACCTGATGGAGAAACACCTATGTGAGCCAAATGCAAGACATCAGCTTAAACACTCCTGCCATGCAACACTTCCCTCCCAAGGCCTGGGAACCATTTGCTTCCTCCAATAAATTGGACTTTTTAATTTGTTGTCATCAAGTGTAGATTTTCCAACTTAAAACCTCACAGCAAATTGGCTGGGAAAGAGAAGTAGTCATGGCCAGTGGTCAGTTCAAACCAGTAATAATGAAATTAGGAGCTGCCTGATATTATAGGCTCTCTTAGGAGTCAGTCATGATCCAGTCCAATCCTGGTGAGCTCCCTGAAGAGCTGCACCTTGTGCAATAGCTTAGTCATCATCTTCCTTGACAGCTACGAACTTACAAATAGATTTTGAGTCCACTCACATTTTCCCATGAAAATTTTCCCCTCTGCCCTACTACAGGCAGGACAGAGCAGAGTGATACCAGCCTAGGAATGGGCAGCTTGTTCCTTGCATGGGAGGAGATAAAAGCTTTTATCTCTCAGACTCAACAACTTCCTTCCTGTGTGGTAGCAGGCGGACAAAAAAACACCTTTTCACACCACAGACAGGAACGAGATGTACTAAAATTTGTCACAACCCTGAAATAAAATACCCTGCTTACCGTTTTCATTCCACACAGGAGTGTAGAACAGAATTAAGCCAGCATTTCTTCTAAAAGGAACTTGCAGGGTGGGATTTGGAAGCAAAAGAATAAGGAGCCCAAAATAACTCGGGTTGAGTTTATATTGCTCTGGCAGCTAAAAGCTGATAACACTGGACTGAGGTACTTCCCCTCTGCAGGATGAGAACTGGATTGTTTTTGGAAGCACCATGAATCACAGGCATAAATATACCAGGCTTTAAGAGCCTTTGACACCCACGTAATTCTGAACTCCAGCTTGCTTTTCCCTGGGTCATTCAACACATGCTCAGCAAGCTGGACACCAGACAGGCAGGCTGAGAAGGTCACCTATTCAATTAATAGGTGTAATCCCAAAATCTCAAGTTGTGTTTTGCTGGATAACATCAACACACCTCTTCCGAAAGAAAAAGAGCCTTCCCGGATGCCCCGTTAGTCATTCAGCTGCAACTTGAAGGAAAACAGGAGTTTTGTTCTATTTCCTAACTTCACAGCATAAAAGGGCTTGAAGATGCTTCCTGCAGCAGGGGAGCTGTGATGCAGCAGCTCCAGCAGAGCAGCATTTTGCAGGATTGCCTGGTGTGAGCAGATCCAGGCAGGGAAGCCAAGCAAAGGGATCAGCCAGAAAGAAGAGTGTCCAATGGAAAAAGAGAAGAAAACCCTCAAGAGTCGTTCCCCATATTTCACTACCACTGAAAATCCTGCACACCTGAGAGCAACCACAGCAAAGAGCTGTGTATGCAAGTAGAGGACAACACTATTTATAACAGGGATTATTAGTGCAAGAAAATGAGTAGCTTGTCCACATGACTGATTTACAGACACTTTCTCCAAGTTACAATGCAGTCCCAGTGATGCAGAAGCAAAGATGAGGCTTTGATTTGGAACAGAAAAAATGCTATTCCTCTAAATAAATCTTCATGGGAAGAAAAGGGGAAGAAACTACTTTTACTTCTCTTCAGAACAGCAATTTAGAGCTGCAGATTTTGGTAAGCAGGGTGGCCACATAGCGCTAAGAAAAACAGAACATTGCAGAAAAGAAGGAGAACTGCAAAGAAGTAACTCTCTTGATTACCCACAAACCTTAGAGCTCCTGCCCCTCTCCTCTCCCTCCCAGCCCACACTCATTCCACAGCAAAACTCAAGGCTTAAAGCATCCAAATTACTTCTCTGCACCGCATAGTGGCAAGGAGATAACGGTCTTTATTTGTGTTAGTACATTTAGAGATTGTTTCCAGAGTTTTCATGCAAGGGATACCATTCCTCTTTTTCCCTGTTTTCTACAGTATCTAAGGACTTAAAAAAAAAAAAAAAAAAAAAAAAAAACCAAAAAAAACCCCCTCACCTCTAGTTAAATTGGAAGCATTAAAAAGGATCATGAGATTTGCATTCTTTAGCACCTCAGATTATTAGAGTTTCCACTGCCATGACTTCCCCTTCCAACTCTGCACCAAGCTTCAATTAAAGAATCTTCATATTTGGATGGACTTCGGTATTTCTTGTACCAAGACACTGGAGCATCTAGGCTGACAAGATGGCCAAGGCAGCAGAATTTATGCACTCCCAAGAGACCTTTGTTACATTTTGCTGTATGGAGAGATCCTGCACCAAGCCTGCCCTCTGTCCAGGACCTATATTTAGGGACTGAGCTGACCCAACAGTGCCCCCGTAAGCTCATTTATTGAGATTCACTTACTCACTCTAATATAATCTAATTAGATGCAGCACTCCTGTACACAGGCATGGCAGTGACCGAATTCAAATACAGGGGATGCACCCCAGGTGCTGCTTAGATCTCACAGAGAGGGGAATAAAACCCCTTCCAGAGGAATGGCAGGAATTGCAGATGCCTGTGCATTAGCTTGGAGCAGCACCTAGATTTGCTCTGCTTCTTCCCTTCACCAGGTAAAAAACAATTCCTCAACTGGAAGCAGCAGCAGCAGAGTCCAGATCAATGCATGGTGCTTATCCATGAAAGGGCTGCTGTTCCTGCTCTGAAATCAATGGAAATGGGGGCAAAAAAAAAAGCAGGAATCAGTCTGTAAGGCAGAGCCCACGCCAGCAGGCACAGATGCATTCCCGAACTGCAGGCCACAGGCATCAGCCTGGAAAAAGTGCCAGAGTCCCCATTGTAAGAAAATACTTTAAAGGCTCCATTCTGGCAAGAAATAGGAAGTTTTCAAAGCTCCCAAGTACCCTCTCTCCTGCCACCAGCTGTAGTTCAGGCATGCGAACAGGAAGAAGCTTTTACATTTCTAAAAACATAAATAAATGCCTTTTTTTTTTTTTAAGTCCCCATGCGTTTTATTTGCTTGGACATCTTGTATAACGATGAGAGGAGAAGCAGATTCCTAGGAGTCACGGGCTGGTAATTCTCCAATTTATCATCTCCATAGTTTATGCACAGTCATTAACAAGAAGTGATTTGTCTGGGACAGATTTAGCCCAGCAACTCCCTGTCTCGTTAGCCTGAAACAATCACCCGAGGAATGTCAAAAAGTTTGTGAGCTTAGTGCAACAGTCAGCCCCTTCCAAAATATTCCTACTTTTAAAAATAGTCCAATCCTGCTGCTTTGCCAATGCAGAGGAGGAAGTTTAAGAGCTAAACACAGATGCATAAAATTCCCTTTATATTAAAAAGATTCTGATGGGCAAAGGCAAAAGGTTGTCACTGACAAGGAAATCCTGAGAATATCGATAAGAGAACAACTCAAGGAGACTTAAAGACTTTGACTTGTTTAACCTATGAAAACAAGGGGTCAAGAGGGGATCCGATTGCTCTAATTACATCAGGGAGGGAAAACAATCGTTTAAACCAAATGGAAACACTAGAACCAAAAACAAGTTACACGAACAGACCATGAACACAGTGAGGATGGAAATTCAGCAACTGCTGGAGACTTCAGCGAGGTTCTCCAACAGCTCTCCTGCGGAGATGAAGAAAGAATAAACGGATCAAGTTTCACCTCGGAAGTAGCTATGTTATGAAAAGCATCCACAGCACGGATGGGTGCTAAAAACAGGGAAACTAAACTTGATTTGGGTTGCTGCCACAGCTCTTGGAGTGAGGAGCGGGATGAAGAATTACCTTCTGCTTCCTCCCCATCCCTCCTAGATGGCACAGGGGGCATTCACACTATTTACTCAGGCACTTCACTGGGATATGACCAGGGAACTAAACTTGGGAGCTGAAGCCTCACAGAGTCAATGGTGAGAGATGGGTGCCTTGGCAGCAGCAGGGGAAGGGATTAGGAGCAACCAAGTTTGATGCTTAAAATAAAACACATGTCCTGTCCCCTGTGTCCTCACACTTTAGGGTCTTGGGTGTAGCTTAAATAAACACAGACCTGGTCATCACCTCTGAAATTCACAGGGAATTTAAGCTCATAAGGGGTTTTTTTAGCCCTTGGTTTATAGCACCCAGGGTCAAGAATGATTAGACATTTTTGAGCCATAACCACCAAATCTCCAACAGCAGGAGCAGATGACGCAAACGAAAGCTGTTACAGAGCTAACCAAGCAACACCACAGCTTTACACAGGCTTGAGTAAGTCTTTCCCTTTTCTTCAAGGGGTTTTAAAAACAAAAGTAGTCATCAGGTCTGCGACGGGTTTTGTGATTGGGGGGGGGGGATAAAGGACAAAATTAAAATCTCATTGTGTCCTTCAGATCCTACTGCTGCTGTTTCTGAAAGCAGCAAGCATCTAGCTGAGAGCAGCTAGAAAAGGGGGGTGGTAAGAAAAATCTACCGAAAAAGGTATTTGGTAATAACTCTACCAGAGAATTAGTGTTTCCCTCCAATCCCCAACCTTTCACTGCTGCAGTTACACACAAAAGTTATTTTAATCACAGTATGCAGAAAGCAGCATCAGCATATGAGGCAAGAGAAAAAATATGTGGTAAAGCAAGTTGCATGGCCTGTTCGCGGGCAGAAATTACAGCACAGTTACAGGCAAGAGGTCCACGAGGCAGAGAAACACTCTCAGCCCAAGCCAAACAGGAGGATGACAGTGATCCACCGAGAGAAAAGGCAAGGAAAAACATTTGAAAGGAGGTGGAACACAGGAATTGAATCCCTTCTCAACTTTTGCAGCAACCAGTTCGGACTGCCCAGCGGGAGATTTTTGCCTCGTCATAGGTAAAGAGATGTCGAATAGAACAGTTGTGTCAACTAAACACCATTTGTGTTGGTGCACAGAGGCAGCAATGGAAACACTAAAGGAACGGGGAGAAAAAAGGGAGAATTTTAAACAGAAAAGAGCTATGGCAGGGTATCAGCTCAGCTCCTCTGCCACAAAGCAATACATTATCTTTGAGATCTTCTAACAGTGACCTTAAAATACGCAGCCCAGCCTTTGAGGGGATGCGGGGGGGAAAAGGTTATAAAATGACAAAGCTAAAGCACATGGGTGGATGCACATCACTAGAGAGCAGAACTTGTCACTGTCTAATGCAGAAAAGATGCTAAGCTACGTTATTCTTAATAACCACCTACTCAATTAAAATACTTCATCAGCTGAAGGCAGCCGGGTACAAAAGGTGTAGCTCTGCCACCTTAACACCTCTTTCCTTCTCCAGAACTTGCAGACTGGAAGGAGCGAGTCAGCCGCGAGCAGAGAGGTGATGGGGGCACGAACACCTCCAGGGTTAACAGAGCTGCACACAACCCATACCGGGGCTGTACCAAAGGGCACGGGCAACCTCAGAAATTAAACACCACCGACAATATCACCTAGGGGGGTGGGGAGCAGCACAGGCACCCAAGGCGGCCCAGACCGTGCTAATGAAGCGCAAGGCTCATTAAAGCTCCTACGGCCACCCGGGCGCTGCAGCACCCGCCTCTCGCCAAACCTCACCCGGGGCTCCGACAGCCGCCGGGAACGCTCCGAAATCACAATTCGGGCACAATTCTCGCCCAGCCGCCCCTCGGCGGGCGGTTTAAGGCAGCGGGCTCCGGGAACACCGCGGACACGCCGTGTTCTCCCCGCTTCGCCCGCCTCCGGGGCAGCCCCACGCGAGCCCCACCGGAGCCCCCCACGCCCCGCCGGCCCCGGGGCAGCGGCCTCTCCCCGGCGCGGAGCCGCGCCCGGACCTCCCCCTTCCTCCCTCCCCGGCCGGGCCGCAGCCCCGGGCCCGCCGCGGCCTGGGCCCGCCGCCCCTCGCAGGGAGGGCCCGGCCCCGCTGCGACCCGCGGCGCTCCCCGGGCGGGACTCACCGAGACGGCGTCGGGCAAGGCGGGGCAGGGTAGGGCAGAGCCGTGCCGGGCCGGGGCTGCGGGGACGGAGCGGGAGCGGCCGGTGCTGCGCGGCGCGGGCGGCAGGAAGGGGAGGAGGCGGCCCCGCACGTCCGCCGCGCCTGCGGCCGCCCCCCCGCGCGTTAAAGGCACCGGCACCGCCCCGGCCGGGAGCCCCCGGCACCGCCCGGCCCGGCACGGCCGCTGCCCGGCCGCGGGGGAGCCCCGGCAGCGGGGAGCGCCCGCCCGGCTTTGCCGCGTGTGTGGGTGCGTCAGCCGGAGCCGGGCGTGCGCTGGGGGATCGCCCCCCGAGCTCCACACGTGGGGAATCTCTCACGCGGTGGTGAGGTTCACCCATCCAGACTCCCCCACACCGGGAGCCCAGGAATCGCCCACCCAGACTCCCCCCACGCGGGAATCCCCAGGGATCGCCCACCCAGACTCCCCCCACGCGGGAATCCCCAGGGATCACCCACCCAGACTCCTCCCCCCATGGGGATAACCCAGGGATCACCCACCCAGACTCTCCCCACACCGGGATCCCAGGAATCACCCACCCAGACGCTCCCTACTCCCAGGGATCACCCACCCAGACTCTCCCTACCAGGTGATCCCACCACCCCAAGCTCCCCCACGCTGCAATCCCTGACTTGTTCCTGAGGATCACCCACCTAGACTTCCACCAGGTAGGGATGCCCCACCTCCAGTTTCCCCGTTATGGGATGCCCGGGGATCTCCCCACCATACCCCAGGCATGGACAGGGATCCCCCAGCCAGACCTCCCGGAGGTAAGGATCCTCCCATCCGGGTTTCCCACACCCAGGGAACACAGGTACATCCACACAAACCCCACCCAAGCGTGGGAATCACCTCCCGCACATAAATCTCCCCAGGGATCTCCCCACCCATGTGTGGGGACCATTCTCTCCAGACCTGCCCGATGCAGGGATCCCACTGCCCAGACTCACCGGGCACAGGGATGGTCCATCTAGCCCCCCAGTTCCTGCTATATCCTCCTCCACCCCTTTTCCCAAAGCTGGAACAATGGGCAGGTGTGGCACCCCAGGGGCCCAAGGGCAACAGACAGAGCACACCCCAAGGCCTCCTCCAGGACATGAAAGAGACGGGACACCCCCTCATGACCAGGAATAGGGCTTCTCCTTCAATTTATCTTAAATGTCTTAAAAGTGCCCGGCAGCCCTGCCTGCAGCACAGACATAACAGGGGCTCATTCAGTGATAACCCAGCAGGCTGAGAAGGCTGCAGGGAGGGAGATTAACTGGATTTTTTCAGCTTTGACTTCCTAGAGCCTCAAGTTCTTTCGTCTGACGTGGATCCTTCCCTAAGTGCTCACAGGGCACATTGTTTTCTCCTGCCTGAGCTCAGTGGCTGACCACGGACCTGTGGGTACCCACGGGGATGGAAACTGATGCTCTGTCAGTTACTTGGAGACAGCAAAACAGCCCAAGAAGCCACCGAGGGCACCCGTCCAGCTCCAGCTCTGGGGAACTGACATTAACTCTCAGCTTCCTGGAATCCCAAACATATTGGGGAAAACAAAAGAAAATGTACAGTTTTTGGCTCGGCAGGATGGCTGTGCCAGCGGTAGCTGCAGGGAAGTTCTGGTGCTGGTCAGGTATCCACAGGATCCGGCTGCAGCTGGCAAAAGGGAGTTATCCCAGCATAGCATCACCCCAGGGCTTTGCACAAATCCTCCCATCATTTCTTCTGACCTCCAGCAATGAGAAGCCTGGTTTGACCTCCAGGCCCAGCTGCTCAGAGCAAGCCATTTGTTTATTTGTCCCACAGCATCTTTGAGAAACCACCCGCTCCGCAGGACTTGGTATCAAAGCAGGACTTGCATGGAGCTGCGGGGAGAGTTCAGCATTCCCCTCCTGGCCAGCCATGCGTGTCACTCAGCTGCAATCCCGCCACATTCCCAAACTCTCCAGAGCAAACAAAGGCAGCAGCATGGATGCTGATGAAAGCTGTGCTTTTTCCTGGGAGGCGAAGTGGGTCTGGAGGCGAGGCATCACTGGAGTGAAGGCCACAGGGGTGTGGAGATGGCTGGACACTTGGAACGTGTGACCGGCCATCAGCCGTGGCCAGGCAGTGTTTTGCTGCTTCATCCTGGAGCTTCCCTGGCTCAGCACATCCCGGTTGGTCACTCCCCTGCTGAGAGCAGCACATGATCCAGCCAAAGGAAGCATCCCAACCCTGCCATTCCAAGGGGAAAATTTAAGGCCAAATCTTCCTAATACGAACCATTCCAGGAGTGGTGGTGGCAGGGCTTGGCAGCAGCAGATTCTGCAGATGTTTCATTGCTTTTGTCCACAGTAGGGTTTTCCAGCTGGCATCAGAAGCAAACCATGGCTTCCCAGGAATGGGATTTGCTGCCTCACAGACAGCTGGTGAGGGTCCTGCCAACAGAGAAAGACTGGAACCATAAGCCTGGGAAGGGCATTGGAGGGACAGAGCTGCCCCTCCTGCCAGGAGTGGAGCTGCAATGGAAAAACAGAGAGTGCAAATCCAGCTGCTGCAGCTACAGAAGGGACAGGCACTGATCTCTGCACTCTTTGACCAGTAACAGGACCTGAGAGAATGGCTCGAGCTATGCCAACGGAGATTTAGGTTGGATATCAGGAAAGACTCTTCCCCCAGAGGGTGCTGGGCACTGCCCACGTTCCCCAGGGAATGGACACAGCCCAAAGGTTGCCAGAGCTCCAGGAGTGTTTGGACAATGCTCTCAGGCATGGGGTGGGAGTGCTGGGCTGTCAGTGCAGGGCCAGGAGTTGGACTCACAATCCTAGTGTATCCCTTCCAACTCAGGATATTCTCTGATTCTATGATTCAGAACTTTCTCCTCTTCCTGCTTCCAGGATTCAGAGTTGATTTCCTTGCTGGGTGGTCACTGCTTCTTTTGGAAGATTTCAGCTGAGAATATTCTACTTGCTACCAGCTCAGAAGTCTCTGGTCCTTCACATCTTACAGATTTGCCTCAACTTCACAGCATAAAGGACCTGAAAATGCTTTAAAATTCCATGTCAGATACCATTGCCCAAAACACAAGGCAATAAACTCTCTCAGTTGTGTGGATTGGGAAACCTGGGAGAAAACCTCACCAGAGAGCCACTGCTGTGCCAGGCAGGCTAATGGTGCTGAATGTCCCGACTGCAGGGAGGGAATAATGCAAATTTTCAAAAAGCCACTAAAATCCCACTCACATTAGGCAGCCACTCATGGGGGGAAAGAAAAGGTTTTAAAATGCCACAGGAGCCCCAAGTTATTAGTTTTGTCAGGAATTTTGCTTTCTCAGATCACAGGGAAAAAGTCCTCAGATCTGTGGATTCAGAGGAAGCCCGAGAGAAAGGCAAGCTATGCACTAAGCAGGGCTGTAAGTGGTGGGGGGTGATTATTGTTAATTTAGCATTTTATATAAGAATGTGAGAGATCCTTATCAAAGCCTGAAAAAAACGCCCTGAATGTTTCAACACCTCACTGAATCCAACTAGGAAAAAAAAAATAACAGATGCTGGATTTTCTCTCTCTATTTGCATTAAAATCTTTCATACTGTTTATAATCATGAATCCCTGCAATTGACAGGAAGTTGAAATTAATAGATTATATAGACACATGCCAAAAAATATTTCAACTGCTGCTAAAGAAGGTCACAAAAATGGCTACAATTTTCTTCTCAGAGTAGTCAGCTAGGAGTAACTCCATTATGGAAACTTGAGCTATATGGAAAAAGACTTTTGATCCAATTCAACTGTAAGGGAATAAAAATAAATCTGTCCTAAGCAGCATCTGTCAGCAGAAATGTCACTGGAAACTCTTGCAAGAAGAGTAAAAGCTAATAAAAAAACCAACAATCTAAACCATGACATTGTATGTGAGCACGATGAAAATCCATCAGGCTACTACCAGTCTCCAAATAATCCCCACACTACCACAGTGTAGATATGCTGTTAATTAAATTGAGATGGTCACATTTTGTACTGCTGGAAATCCAACTAATTAAGTGAATTGTTCAAAACTGTTTCAAAGCTCACTGGAAAAAAATATTTATTTATAAACTACATTCACCTTCCATTTCTGGATTCCATCACTGTAACAGAGCACTGGAAACCCCAAAATTTGGTTTGAAACTATACTGCTGAATTTTATCACCCTCAGTATATGACCAAATATGAGCAGCCCCATTAGAGGCCCCCAGACAGCTGAATGCCCATCTTAAATCTTGATTTCTGCCAGTTTCCCTTGAGGCTCTTCAGTCCCCACCTCCCAGCACAGGCCTGACACCAGTCATTCCCAGTTTTTACATTTGCAAAATAAATCACGATGGGAAAATCCCTCTCCTGCCCTCCCCAGGCTGCTGTTCTGTACCAGACACCCAAACCACACCTGTTTCAAGTCAATTGTTATTCCTACACCTGCATCACTGGTTTTAATTACACTTTTTTTTTTCCCCCAAAGAAGTTTGATTTTGACCAAAAAGCAACAGCTTTAGCTGGAAGCACTCACTGTAAAGGAAAACCTATTTGCTATGACTTCACCAGGTCATCAGGTCTGGGCCACAGAGGTGGAATTTAATTTCTAATCTGGAGATCTCAAGGCTTTGGTATCAGATAGAGCTAAAGGGATCACAGGGAAGCTGGACAGAAAAGCAGCTTTCCAAGCAGCACAATAATAACCACGCTTTGAATTCCCATCAGAGTGCTATTTCAAAGCAAGTTCCAAATCATCTTCTTTCTTGGTAGCATCCTAGCAGATGATTTTTCAAGAGTGGACTGTTAATGGTTATTGTTAAGTAAAGCAAATGCAGAAATGACACAGAAGATACCTTGTCTCCTATAAAACACTACCTGCATGGTGGAACAGTGACAGTCCAAATCCTTTTCTCCCATTCATCATTCACAGCATCTCCTCATTATTTATGCTGTTCTACATTAATCTAGGGCAGGTTTTAAATTAATACTCTGCTTCATCAATACCTATGGAATGAAGATATTTCCCTTTGCA
This sequence comes from Cinclus cinclus, assembly GCF_963662255.1. Taxonomy (NCBI): domain Eukaryota; kingdom Metazoa; phylum Chordata; class Aves; order Passeriformes; family Cinclidae; genus Cinclus; species Cinclus cinclus. Next base: position 59,249,858 of record NC_085051.1, read on the forward strand.
AAGAAAAACCTTTGCAACACCAACACGATGTGTCCCACCTGTCGTTCACCTGAAACGCAGCAGGATGGACAGCAAACAGAATATGAAGTGAGAGATGGGGAGAAAAAAGAAATGGAGAGTCAGACAGAGCTCATGCTCTGAAGGTTCTTTCAGCCTGAGTATCAGGTATCCCATGGCTGGAGCAGCTTGCAAGGCTGGCTCAGCATGTTTTCCTCCTGCAGCCAGGGAAGGACATTGATTGAGCTCTGCAAGGCATCACAGGAACATCATGTGTCAGGCTGTGACAAACTTCTAAGGAAGCATGCAGCAAACACCCTGGTAGCCTGTCTGGATAAATCAAAGAGCACAGGAGCCATCCCAGCTGCTCTTGCCACCTCAGAGTAGATGAATATGAAAGTATTTTGTCTGAGGCTTCACAAGGGATGCGTCCACCTGCCTGGAGCAATGAGTGTCACACCAAGGTTCCCAGTTTGCCATCTCTGGTGGTGACACACACTTATGTCCCAAGGGTGGCTGGAGACTTGGAAACGTTCACAAATCCTTAGGTCTGAGGAGACATCCTATTCTCTGGTGCCCCAGGAGATCCAGAAATTCCCAGCAATGTTGCAAACTCACCATGCATCCCTCTGAAAGCTTCTATTTCAGCTCACACCTAAAATGAGCAAATATTCTTCTCTTCACCTATATATCCATTTTTTTTTAATGTAGTAAGCCTCTCACTAGTGAGCCTATAGCTGCCCACATTGTGCCTAGGCTTCTAAGGTACCTAAGGGTTTCTGTCACACTGTTCATAAGGCCTAGGGGACAGAAAGGGTTAAGAATCAACTCAGATTTTCCAGGGAAAACAGAAAAAGGCACCAGAAAAGCCAATTCAACTGATTTTACCTAAAGGGACAAAAGAAGGTTTAGTAGATTCTTTATAAAATGTCAGAGAGAAAAACTTTATTTTCCCACAGGGAAAAGCACACCCATTAACAAATTAGGTGAAAGCTGAGTGAGATGTAAAAGGTCTGAAATTCCTCAATGCCTTTAAACTGTCCGTCTTCACACACTTCATTTATTTTGGACAGCAGCACTGCCCATGCCAATTTGGTAGCAAAGAGAACTGTGAAAATACCTGGGAATTAATGTATTTTTAATGTTAATAAGCAAATCTTAATTGATCTGAGCAACATTATTTGGGTTTTAAAGAACAACCAACTCAGAAATGCAAGCCCATCTGGATTCCTAGTTTTCCTCAGAGCATCACTGAGCAACTCTACCTGAGTGGAAACAGAGTTCAGGAGAGGTACTCTTGCATTTATGAGTTGGATAAATACCCACTGAAGGGAGGCCAAAGCAATCACAGCATTTAATTATTCCTGACAAGTCACATGAAAAAAATAAAATAGTCAAAAAATAACACCTTTGTAATGAAGGGCACTGTGACCAGTGAGCTTCCTCCACAGCCTGCAGATACCAAAAATATAGAAAAATACTCCCTGTAGTATCTTGGATAGCATGGGGGAAATTAAGTCATGTTCCACTTCTAAAGACCAACCATAAAAGCCAAATGGCATAACCTTTTGGAGGGAAACTGCAAAGACAGCAAGGAGGAGGGAGGGAGATCCAAATGGAGTGATGAAGCTGTAACAAAAGGGATCTCAGGCTGGGTTCCTGCTTGACTGGGATGACCATGGAAATGAGATGAAGTGCAGGAGCATGAGGCAGCAGAGCTGGGCACAGACTCCTCCATCACAGCTAAACTAACAGCATTTTTCAGCAGACCACGGGTGAAGGGCTGCAGTGACAGAAACAGGACGGTGTTAACAGTTAATTATGGGCGTTAAAACTACAGAACCATCAAGGCGAGGGGATTGGAGCTTCTGCTGACATCTGGCAGCATTTTGGGGAAGCTTAGTTTCTCCTGAGGTCCTCGTTGATTCACAAGCAATGATTTGCTGACGTTAATTGGAGGAAGAGGTAATGAGAACTGACTAATCACCGAGCTGTGTGCCCTCCAGACTCATTCCAGTGTCAGTCATTATATCTTGCTGATCACTCAGACAAAACTCCGTTTTAGGGGGAATTCAGTGATTGGTCAGCACCCTTCTTTGACTCACTGTATTTGCATTTAGTTGTACAATAATGTGATAAAAACTGTGGTGGTGTCATAGCTCAGCTGACACAGCAGTGAAGGCATCACAGTACATGCTCTAATTCCTGGAGAGCGTGCACTGAAGGTCTGGACATGCTAATGTCACTGCTGGTGTCTCCAATGTGACTGTGACCCCTGCAAACTGAATTACCAGAGCTCTGCCAGGATCTGCTGCGTGCACACCTCTCCTTTTCTGTGCAAACACGCAGGACTGCTATTACTATATTGTTTTTCCAGACAAGGCTTAAAGGATCAGTATTTAATTGCAGCAGTGAGTTCAAGGTATGAGACGCAGTGTTTGCATTAGAGAGATTTGCCACAAAACTTGGAGGGAAACAGAAGGACTTGGATGATCCATCACACACTCACCTCATTTAAATGTAATTCAATTTAGCCAGACCCTTTGGCACAAAAGTGGGAGAGATGACTTAACAAAAAGGACGGAAGAATACTTCTGACCCCAGGTGTCGCATGGATTTGTGTGTGACATTCACAGGGGAGCTGTCCAAGAATTGCAGCTATTCATTGCTAGGCTGCAATTAAGGTGGCAGCCAGTGTCTAAAACCCTCCTCATCCCATTTTCCCCCTTTTCTGGCCACATTTTAAATACAACACAGAATGAAAAATAAAAATAGACTGCTGTGCCCTGCCCCACAGGAGGCTGGGCCAGGATGAGAGCATTTCTATGCAAACAACACACAGAATGCCTTCCTTTAATCAGTTTGTTGCCTGACACAGATAGGAAAATTAAATGAAGTTAACTGTACAGTTTTCAAGTCACCATTCAGCCTTTCAGTTGAGACAGATGACTTCTACATACAGTGCTTCTTCCTCTGGTATTCAGTGGAGAATTTGGCAATCCTCTCTGTGTCTGGTTCTCAGCAATTCTCTGACAAGGGGGCAGTTGGTGTCTCCATTGCACATAATAAGGCTGTAGAAGCCAGAAAAAAATGGCTCTTTTCTAGCCAGTTTACCCCTTTCCCATCTGACAGAAGTGATTTTCTTTCCTAATCCAAAAGCCAATACACCCTGGTCTCTGCCAGTGAGCACAGCAGGCACAGGCATTAGCACACAAATGCTCAGGGTCCACTAATGGTTGCAGAAAGCATAAAATTCCCCCATTAGTGCCCTTCTCAGGGAATAAGAGAACCCCAGTTTAACCAGGGCAAACAGGCAGCCTTACCACTGTGTTATTTGGACTGAATCATCTGCTCCAAGGTGGAGCACAGAGCACTAGGGGGTAAATGGTAAGTTACAGTCCTTTCCATCACCCAGCAAACCTGGGAAATTACACTGGACTCTGGCTCAACTTCCAACCATTGTAATCTCACTTCTGCCAGAGGGTTACTGCTGATTTACACCGGTCAAGTTAGACCCAGATATCAACTCTAACGGACCTGACTCTGTCCATGTTTACACCAGCACAACCTGATGATGACACTAAATAATTCACAATTAAAAGCCAAATTAATCACTATTACTCTGTGAGTAGTCATGGCAACTTCTTTCCTTCCCTAGCAATAAATCCAGTATCTGCTGATACTGCCAGGCATTGATCAGGTCTGGAATGGAGAATTACAGGACAGATAAGTATGAGGGCGATGGTCACACTTGTCAGACCAAAGGCACTCCAGCATCTCTCTCTGTGTTGCCTTTTGTGCTGCAGGCATTTCTCAAGAGCTTTTCCAACTCCAGGCAGATCCTTCCCTCCCACTGACTTCACTGCAGCTCACCTGCTCCTCTCCCTGACCCTTTCCAGGGTCCCTCTCAGCACCTCACTCCATTTACATCCCTGACATAATGGAAATGAAGGCACAGGGACCAAAGCAAAGCTAAATCACACAGAAGGAACAACCTCTGCAACAAGACTTGGATTCTGCTGTTGACAGAGGAGCGCTGGCTCCTGGACTAATTAGAAAGTGCTGAATTTGGAGGCATCTTGTGCATAATATATTGTTTTTTCCTTGAAACACAGTCCAGCTCTCAGTTGCTCTTCTACATGCTCCAAAGGCAGAGGTTTAACGCTGCAGGCAGCAAGGGCACCAGGAGATAGAAGCTACACCTGAGGCAAGCTACACTCTTCTGAGACAATTACACATATAAAGGTTTAGCATAAAGCTCAGGAGAGCAGAAAGCAGAACACTGTCAGTCACAAGCTTTTAATTCTGAAAGTGGCTCCTAAAAAAGATAAAATAAAGCCAAACCAGATTATCCAACTTCAAAGCAAGCAGCAAGGCATTTAGGGCATGCTAGAATAGAATGCAGCTGTGCAAAGCGTTGATGAATTAAACAGGTAGAGATTTCTTAATGACTTACTCCTTGTCCTTTCCAGGTTTTTGGAAGTCTCCTGTGATTAGCCCCATCCCCTGACGAGACTGCAGCATCCAGGTGATACAGCAGTGGCTGCTACAGAAATGCTTAAGAGGCTGATCCAGGCATGCTATCGGGAGCTCTGTGGAACACTCTTCCCTAATTAGTTACCCAAGGAAGAGTGATACTGAATGACTCTTACAAAGGATACACAAAGCACTTACTGTTGTGCTAATCATCAACTTTCTAAGTAAAATTAACCAATTTGCTAATTAAGGCTCATGACAATTCATCTTTACAGTAACTGCACTGAGTGATTCATCACCTGGTCACCAACATGGGGAAGGGCTCCTCCAGCAGCTGCTTCCCTGCTCTGAGCAGTCTTGCCATGACTCACTCGGGCGGGGATCTGAATGGCTGCTGCTTTCCAGAGGAATTTAAAAGGTGGGGAGGAAAAAACGGGAGGGAAGGGGGGAAAAAGGGGGGTTTGAGAGAGAAGTAATTTTTTTTTTAAATTGGCATGGGAAAAATAGTTGCCTTTTCTAACATTGTTAGACTTGGATGATCAGAAATTAAGCAGGTAGGTCTCATGAGTTCTAAGTGGTACATTTTGCATTAATATCTGTCCAACTCATGACAGAGGTCAGTCTCCTGCTGAAGAAGGAAGGAGCAGAGAGGGAGTGATGCCTCTGCTGACTAAGAAGTTGTGAGGCTGAGGGCAAAAGCCCAGGGATTTGGTGTCTCTTGCTCACTGGAACACTGCTCCCTGGACCTCCCACCACATGGGCCTTCACTCCTTGGGGCTCCCCATCACTGCACACCTCCCTCATGGAGCCTCCCCCACTGGGCAGATGCCCAGCTTGGAAGAGGAGGCTGCGAGCACAGAGCTCTCCTGAGGCACAGCTACACCGGCTCTCCTTTGGGTAGCAGCTACAAAACCCTTCCCCTACAGCAAAGCAACCCTGAAAGCTTGAACTGCATGCACAGTGTGACTCTTGGCTCCTCAGATGATCTCTCATCTTTCTAAACATCTTCCCTTCTTCAAATGGGTAAACAATCTTTCACCCATTCAACCTGAGACACCAAACGCCATGACTCACCCAAAATCTCAACACTTTCTTGTGCCCCTGCCATTTGTCCTTATTCCAGGCAAGAAAAAAACCACCAGTATCAAGAGATTTGTATTTTATGTTCCTCTCTGATGTATCCTTACTCACTTGAACACCATAATCTGACCTTCTGTATCTCAGGTGCAGAAAATGCAGACAAATCCATTCCCAGGAGATGCAGGATAGACACAGGGGGTTCTGCAAAGAAGGATTAATTAGCTGAGGAAATTCACAGTGCTACAGCTTCAATGCTACAGGCAGGGCCACACCAGGGGAGCCCCAGGAGCACCTCTGACTGCCCAATTTAAGCACAGCAATAGTGCCACACACTGGGGAGGCATCAACCTCCTGGCTCCCCGAGATGTCACTGCAAGGGCAATGCTCAGCACAATCCCTCAATTCAATGATTTCTGCGGGCAGGGCAGGCCCATTTTGTCAGGAAGCAGCTGTGAGAGCTGGGCTTGCATTGCTGGTGGGAGCAGAGCCCCAGCACCTCATCTTGTGCCCACACAGGCAGCTGAGACCATGGAGCTGTCTGTAAGCACCCCAATCACCTGCCAGCCCTACATGGGACATTTTAGATTTAACCCTCCTGAGAGATTTAGATTTAACCTCCTGAGCTGACCCAAGCTAGGTCCACCAGCCTCCCTAATTCAAAGTACAACCTAATTTGCCTCCTGGGTTCTGCAGGACAGGCCATGTGATGTAAATCAACCTGCTTCAGGCTGGATTTTTCTGGGGCTGGGAGGAGTTGGCAGCTTTTATTACTCACTTGTAAGGCAAGTCCCAGAAATACCACGAACAAGCCCAGCAGGCTGGCTGAGGAGGGAAGGATGCTCATCAGCCATGTTCCTTGGATAAAGGGCACTAATCTAAACCTTTGCACCTCTGGGACACTGAGAAGAGCCTGGCAGCACCTCCCAAACCCCTGCTGCATATCTGAGTTTTGACATCTTCTTCCAAAGGGTTTTATCAGCTCAACTTGCTGCTGTTTGTCAGTGAATCTCACAGCAGAGTCCTGTCTGGCAGAGCAACAGGTGCAGTGATCATGACAGCCAGCACATCCACCAGCCCAGGCAGGTACAGGGACGTGTTCCCAGCTGTGCCCCCACAGAAATCCATCCAGCCAGCCAGCCATCCATCCATCCATCACCACACAGCAACAGGACAGGAGAGAAGGAACAAGTCAGCCAAGAACTGCTGGCACAGACTCAAGTAGTGCCCAAGCCAAACTGTGTCAGCAGTGTGAGACTCCCACAGCATCCATCAACCAGGCACAATATGAGCTCCTTCCTGGGAACGTGCTGCTTCACAGCGAGACATGGGGAGAGGGAGTGGCCCTAAATCATCACTTACAGAAGTACACTCCAGAGGGGAAATTCCTGCACAGGGAGGACAGTGAATGTAAAGAGTAAAGGCTTCTCCCCGCCCTCCCTAAGCAGTATTAGCTAGCCCAATTGAGAGTAAACCAGTTAATCTCAATGCCTTCAGTTTGAAGTTTACACTTTTGGCTGCCGGGGCTCCTCTCAAAGGACCAAATGTGCCTCATTGCACTCGATGAGGCAGGTGGGAGAAATTAAGGGGCACACGACACTTGCTAAAAAGCATCATCTGTGCAAGGTCTAAACTACAGGTTCAACTCCATTTTTCTTCAACCCTGCAGAGGAAAGCAGGCTCAGAGGAGGACAGGTTGTGGTTTTAGTTTCCCGTAAAGCACACGAGAAGAGCACCCTGATTTCTCTAGTCCTGCAGGATGGGGAAAACCCTCTCAGATAACCGTGCAGGCAGACGAGAGGCTCCAAGGCTGCTTGATGAAGGCAAAACTCCCAGCTGTGACGGGCTCTGTTCCCTGACAAGCCGCACGTGGCCCCTCTGCTGACCCTGGGGATTAAAAGTGAGACCAGAGGAGGGGCCGGGTGTTTGTGTTGGTGGCTGTACCCATGGAGGGTCCGTCACCGCTGGAGAGGTACCTGGAGAGCTACAGCGGGCAGGTAAGGGAGGAAAGGAAAATAACACTCAGGGGGGAAGGGAGAAAAAAAGAAAGTAAGCAAAACAAAGCTGCGTTGGCCGGGAATCGAACCCGGGTCAACTGCTTGGAAGGCAGCTATGCTCACCACTATACCACCAACGCTGTGCTGAGTGCGAACCCGCGGCTGCGCCTCAACTGCGTTATCACCGCACTCCTGCCGGGCTGAGCCCAAAATTCTGCTGTTCCGGGGGATTCCTCCCTGTCCTGGAGCTGCCCGGAGTATGGAGGAGCTTTCTGGAGCGAGAGGTCGCTCTTGCTACCTGTAAGAAGGATGATGCGGCTGCGTTCAAACTCTTTTGCGGTGGGATGCTGCTTGCGACCGTCAGCCCGGGCGCTCGTGGGGGTGGGCACTGAGAGGGCAGGAGGCTCGCATCTCCTCGTTCTGGTTAGTAAATGGCTGCAAAAATTCATTATTTTGGTATTTAGAACGATCTCAGGTGGTTGTAGGAACAACTGCACCTGAGGAGAGGGTTGCATTTCACAGCTGAGCATCATGGTTACTCGGGACAAAACTTCTTTACATCCTGCTGTAAGCTACTTTTCGGTCCATAAAACAGGCTCAGCACAAGCTGTTTAAATCCACTGACCGCCCTGTGGTACTGGGTAAAGCCCTCTGAATGTGGTCTCAAAAAGTATACAATGTGGTGAGGTATAATACAGCTTTTACAAATGCTAGTGAGCTTTTTGTATTTCAGATTTGCTAGGACAAGTGATAATAGCAGATGTATGCTATCACTGCAGGGAGGAAAAAAAAGAATCCAAGTCTGTTGCTTAAGGCAGCCGGGTTTGATTTGTGTCTACCTGAGTTGCAGGGATTTCTGCAGTGGAAGTGAAAAAGGCTGTTTCCCCTCGAGCTGCCCCAAACCAAGGGCTCTCAGACAGGATCCGTGTGTGAAATCTCGTCCCTGGCGCTGCTGGGAGATGTCCAAAGCGATGCAGTTGGTGGGGCCTTGGTGAAGTTAATTAACCCAGAGTCTATAGCAATAACCCTTGGCAGCCAGCCCAATGCAAACATGGTCTTACTGCCCTTTCACAGCCTCGGAGCATCTGTCTGACATGAAGGAAATATTCCCCAGCACTTAACCCTATCAGGGCTTTCCCTCACACCTCTTAGGTACAAACCTGGTCAGAAAGGAAAACTTGCTTTCTGTTTGTACCTGCTCTGTGTAATTTACTTTTTGAAAACTTTACAGCTGTGTGATACTTCCAGCCTCATTTCTCCACTCATTTCTTCACCAGCTTCTTCAAGATATGGCACAACTAGCTGTGGTTGTTTGTTTGTGGATGGATTTTTTACTGTTATTTCTTTGATGCCCATTAGTATGATGCAAGTAGCCTCATAGGGAGCTTTTTGTATCATTTTCTCTCCATTGTGGTTCATTCAAAACCTTCCTAATGAGCTCCAGTATAGCTAATCCTTAGTCCACTGGAATTCTTGCAGAGACTGTGACTTCCTTCCCTTGCTGCTGACTTGAAAAATACTTGAAAATATTCGTCTAAAATAAATACATTTTTGTGTTTCCATATTTTATTTGCAACTGTTAATGACATGCTTGACCCCTTTTTTTCTAAAGGGTGAAGGAGTACCTAGAGTTATTCAACAGCACCCGGCCTCACCAGATCTTCTGTGGGGCTCTGTATCTAGAAAGCAGTTTTGAATATAAGTGTTGGCAATGCTTTCCTGATTGTATCTGTATTCAGGCTAGTGAGGGTTCTCTGGGAGGATGTGTCACTTTATCAGAGTTTTCCAAGTGTCTGCAGGCAAATATACTGCAAAGCAGGAGCAGAGATCTCCTACATGTGCATGGTTGGCTTGCCAAGTGAGCTGACTAGAAGAGAGCAGCACTAGCTGAGGGCTGGGAAGCATTGATCTGGAAATCCTGTTCCTGCTGGAGGTCAGGCAGTTGCTGCCAACTCGGGGGCCTCAGTTTTATGCACCATTCCCTGTTCTGATTTGTGCTTGGACTTTTCAAGTCCTCCTGGCTCTTGAACTTTAAAATGCCTGATTAAACACAAAACCTCTTGTATGGATTCTTTAGCCCAAGCTGTCACCTGCTGTGGATGTTGGCAGAAACTACCTACAGAAAGAAGTTTAAGTACCAATGGAGAGGGAGTAAATCCTGTCCTGAAACTCTTGCCTCGTCGACGTGATGATGAGCTTTAAACAGCTTTTAATAATAAATAGTTGATAAAGGAGGACATTAGTATGGAAGAGTTTATTGCAGGTGTCTTGTGTGTTTGGTGCAGGGCAGGATGCTGGTTCTGCTGACTGTGGTGAGGCTTTTTTTTTAGTCCCAAGTTTTCACCTATAGCTTCAATCAGGCTGGTGGCCCCCAGGAGCTGAGGAATGAACTGCTGCTGGTTCTGTGAGCTGCTGCCCTCTGTTGCACAAAGCAACGCTGACAATGTCTCCTCCTAGCAGGGAGAGGAAATGGGATAATGTACAGAATGAGAGATAAAGACAGCCAGAAAATGCTGTCTGTCTTCCTTGGAAAAACTCATGAGTGTGATGATGTAATTGTGTGCATGGCTGAGGTGTGACAGTGGCTGTGAAGGGTGAAGTGGCAGTGCTGTACCTGCATTTCTCAATTTGTGCTATCCCAGGAGTTCTCTAGAATGCCCATGGACTGTGGTGGGAAAATGCATTATACAAGCTGCCTGGATTTTTATACACTCACAGAGAAGCAAAGGACACCCTTTCAGTCTTAAAACTAGCCTTTGTTAAAATATATATTGGGGAAAAATATTGAAACTTCTAAATTGAAGATTAATCTTAATTTATTCTCCCAGTTACAGTAAATGTTTTAATACAAGACCCTTAATGTCACTTTTTCTTAATTCAAGGATGACTTCTCCACTAGTCCTCAACTGTTCACTCCTATGAGCCCTTATGATTTAGAACTTCCAATTCAAACAGCTTCCCAGTTAAGTCAGTCCAAGGAGTTCCTTACAGACTTCTCCTCCGTGGATCTCAGCTTTCTCCCAGATGTCACCCAAGATAACAAAGAACAAAACCTCTCTGAGGATGGTCACAAAACACAAAAAGAGCTCGATGGGTCACTACCAAGTAACGAGGACAGTGGTGTTCTCATGGATGAAAGCAGCTTGTCACATCCAGATGCAGCTCAGCCATCTCCTGAAGCATCTGGCGTGTGTCCTCCCCTGACTCCAATGACTCCACTGACCCCAGTGACATCTGCTTCAGAAAGTTCTGGAATAGTCCCTCAGCTACAGTAAGTTCTGTATTATTTATGTAGCCCAAACCATAGTCAGAGTTTAGCTTAAACTGCAAGGTGTTGCTCTGACTTTTCACTTGGAGAATGTAGCAAGAGTGGCGTGGTCCTAAATAAGCCAAAAAATTCCAGGAGCAGTTGATCCTCTTGAAGGGGAGAGGTGAGGAAAATTAACTGACAATACTGGACAAAAATATGAAGATACTTGAAAAGGATGATTTCTTCCAGGAAGTAGAATGTGAAGGATAACAGCAGACTCTAGGGGTTTAAAGATATGGCTCTGCTTTTTCAAAAGGAGAAACAGAACTGAATGTGAGAAACTCTGGCCTCCTTAAAGATGCTGTCCTATCTAGGATAGAGCATTTCTGTAACAGTTTATACCTGTAGAAAATAGCCCACCCTTACCTACCTTAGGTGCTATAGTAACTCTAAATAGTCAGTAATAGTTCAATCCAAAGCTGTGAAAGGCTTCAGTAATGCAGTTTTTTGGAAGATTCACAGACTAATAATTTTTCTATCTCAGAGTGCAGTTTTGGGATTGAATTACTTAAGTTTTGCCAGAAGTAGCTTAATGCTAGAGTGGGGAAGAGATGGGCAGGAAATCAGTTGATGGTAATTATTAATTAGAATGTGACTCCACACTAAGCCAATACTGCTGGAGGCTTGGCTCTGCAGTAGCGGGGTTTTGCAATGAGAAAATTCTTCCCTCGTTCCTCAGGAATATCGTGTCAACTGTAAACTTGGCTTGTAAACTGGATCTGAAGAACATAGCTCTGCATGCCAGAAATGCGGAGTATAACCCAAAGGTAAATCTTGGACTCAGTTTTACCCTCACTTCCCTTTCTTAGAGCTGAAGGATCCCAACGGTCCTGTAGTCTTAACTCTCTTGCTCCTAGGTGGGTGGAAAAGAATTTTAGGGCGGTAAAGAAACACTTAAAAAGCAAATATGTGTTGTGACAAGCTTTAAAAGTGTTCACTGTTCCAAGACTGAACAGAAATACAGCTAAATTCTTGTCAGATCCTTCTTTGAATTTGTAGAGGTTTGCTGCTGTGATCATGAGAATCAGGGAACCACGAACAACAGCCCTCATCTTCAGTTCAGGAAAAATGGTCTGCACAGGAGCAAAAAGGTATTTTTCTGTTTTTTTCCCTTCCCTCTAAAGGTCTGGGTCTTGTAGCTATGCATACATTCTGATGGAGAATGTCTGAAAAGTCTTGTTTAAACATCTAGCAAAGGACTAAGTGCAAGAAAAAGTTGAGCACTGATATTGAAAAATCTTGCTTTCTTCATGATGAAGAAAGCAATTTCTGAACTGTGTACTTCTGTCCCTGAATTTAGCTTGAGCTGAGCAGACATCAGTAGAAAAGCTGCTAACATTCACAGAAATTAAGGGATTATTTGCATTTCTCACTGATTTTTAAAGTGTTTAGGACATAACTTGTGTCTGTCAAGTCTCTCTTCAGTGCCTGTGTTCACTAGTCAGCACATCTGCCTCTAGAGGAAATGGGAATTGGGGAAAGCAAAAGTTTATTTCTGTACTGTTAAGCCTTTTCCCCCTGAAGTCCAGCAGAGACTGCCTTGGTTTTTATATCCCAAAACAATCAATCAGAATTAATTAATTCATTCTTAAGAGACCACTTCTCCAGCCCCTACCACCACCCCAGGTAGGTGATTGTACTGGTGATTGCACTCTAACTCCTGGATCAGCACTGAGAAGCTGTTTTGAGGAACTGAGAAACCTCTCAAAAGGGGAACTGCTGAGTGATGAAACATTTCCAGTGTGTTCAACCAGATCACAGGAAGGTGAATAAACAATTCCCTTATTCCTTCTAGCTCCTTGCAGCAGTTCTGGGGATGGAGCCTTGCTATTTTGAGTGGCAGGATCTCTTTTTCTGGAGTGCAGATAAGTACAGTGGGGGCTATAAACTGAATTCCACCTCAAGAGCAGAGGAAAGCACTAATAAAAGTTGATTTTTTTTTTTCACTTTGCTCTGCCTTCAGAGAAAAGCCCCATCCCTGGCAGCGTCCAAGGCCAGGTTGGACGGGGCTTGGAGCAACCTGGGATAGTCAAAGGGTGTCCCTGCTCATGGCAGGGGTTGGAACAGGATGGCCTTTAGGATTCCTTCCAGCACCAACCATTCTGGGATTCCATGATTTGAGGGCTGTTTGGGGATTTCAATAAAGGTTTTTTCCTTTAGTGAAGAGCAGTCAAGGCTGGCAGCCAGGAAATACGCACGGGTGGTGCAGAAGCTCGGCTTCCCTGCCAAATTCTTGGACTTCAAGATCCAGAATATGGTGGGGAGCTGTGATGTGAGGTTCCCCATCCGGCTGGAAGGCTTGGTTCTCACCCACCAGCAGTTCAGCAGGTATGAGGAAATCAGGTACAGCCCTCTGCACCTCACAGCAGGGTCTGCAGCTGCTTGAGCCTGGTCCGTGCCTTTGCTCCACTGTGGACTTTTAATACCAAGGTAGCTTCTTAATTCCCAGCAAAGCAGATTCCTGTCTGCAAGGGATAAGGTTTCCAATCTTCAGGCATGAAGCCAAAACTCATTTTCAAAATACAGAATTGCAGCTATATTGTTTTTCTGGGATATTGTTTTGGTTCTGTTTGGATGTTTTTAGCCAGGAATTGAAAGTAAAGCTGTAGCTGAGTGATGGGCATGTTGTGCTTGTGAAATCAGCTTGTTCAAAACTAGATATTGCCATCAGGAAAGGATGATTTCATCAGTGACAAAACTAAAATTCAGTTGTCTTTCATTAGCACTGCATCTAATAGTTTGCATTTCATTTAGGAACAAGATATATATTAAATATTTATGTTGGCTGTTAATGTTGTCTTGCACAAGATAAGGGCTCTTTGCAGACTAGGCAGGATTTCTTGTGAGGATGTGGAGGTCCTGGCGCAGGGTGCCCAGAGAAGCTGTGGCTGCCCCTGGATCCCTGGAAGTGTCCAAGGCCAGTCTGGACAGGGCTTGGAGCAACCTGGGATAGTGGAAGGTGTCCCTGCCCATGGCAGAGGTGGAATTGGATGATTTTCAAGGCCCCTTCCAACTCAGGCCATTCCGTGGTTTGAGGACTGTTTGAAGAGCACGATAAAGGTTCCAGTGGTATGACAAATCAGAGGTGGCTCACAAGTCTTTAAAAGTCAGCATGAAGATCCCCCACCAGCTCCAGCTGGGTTTAACAGGTTTCTCTTCAAGGTGTCCAAAGCCTGACCTGCCTTTTGCAGGTCAGGTGGTTAATTAACCTATTGTTACTGTAATTAAAGAGCACTTTATTAATACAATACTGAAACAGCATTTGCATTTTATTAATCTTACCTGCTTGCTTTGAACAGCTATGAACCTGAACTATTCCCTGGCCTGGTTTATAGGATGGTCAAACCAAGGATAGTGCTGCTTATCTTTGTGTCTGGAAAAGTTGTACTGACTGGTAAGTGGTGCCTCTCTATATCTGTAGCCCACTGCTACTTTACTTCGAGAGAGCATTTAAATTAAACATCAACTAAAAATCAGTATCTTGTCACTCAGGGATCTTTTTAATGGCTGCTGCAGCTTACCTGTGTTTTCTGCAGATAACATCAGTATTGTTGCACTAGAGTCTTGTATTGTTTCATCTATAGAGTCTCAGATTTCCATGTTAAGTATTTTTTTTTTTTATTCAAAGCTTGATGCCACGTGCCAATGCAGAGGATGCAAACAGGAGGCTGACATGCCAACAACTACTCAGGCACTTAAATAGGACCCTCACAATAAGCAATTTAAAATTGCTTGGACAGGAAACAAACTTCTTGAAACACTTCACTGACAACATTTAGTAGGGATTATCAGAGGAAAGGGTGGAGATCTAAGAGCTTGTTCCAGACTGATTGGCAAAATAATCGTGAGGCAAAAGCCTTGCTGAGTCAGTGTGCTCAGCAGATACCTGTACCTCAGATCCCAGGTCAAAAACAGTGAATTCCTGAACTCCTGGCACATTATTTTTGTGAAGCTCATTAAAATGCTTGTATTCACAAGTACTGAAATGTAAATGCTGCTTGCTTCTGGAAGCTCTGAATGCAGTATTCATATTCATAACACAGTTTTGAGACATGTGGAAGGCAAGAGAAGTGCCTGCCTGAGCCAGAGATTCTCACAGCCCTAAGTCAGGAATGAGCTCAGCAAACTGAAGGATGGGGCACACAGGAAAAAACTTAAATGCTTCCCCTTCCAATGTCCACAATTTTCTTAGGTCCAGTGAAATTATACTGGTCAGTAAAACCATACTGGTCAGTTCCATTCCACTGATGCTTGCATTTTTTGGGGTACCCTAATTGTAATACCCTTGCTTCAGGGCCTGCTGCACACAATTCTGTAAGGACTGGGCCCAGCTGTAATGAAAAAACTGAATTTGCTGAGCTGTAAGGAGGGTGTTTTTTTGTTTTTTTTTTTTCTGAAGCAAGAAAGAAACTTTACTTTTGAAAGTAAAAGTTGTGGTAAGGCAGATGAATTATTCATATCCAAGTGGGGACATGAGAAAAGGTTTACACATTCAGCCTGAGCAGGGATTAACTCCACTTTTAGTTCATTTAAATGCAGTTTTCTTTGTTGGACCAGCATGAGTGGTGTTGCTGGCAGGGAATGTTCCTGCCTATTGCAATGCAGTTTGTGTGCAAGACTTGGTATTAAATACTTGTTTACAGTACCACAGAAAGGGATTTGAAATCTAAGGTGTCTTAATACATAGCTTAAAATTAAAATTGCTTCTCAGAGCTGGAGAAGGAACATGGAACAACTCCTAGTATGAAATAAAGGCCTTTTACTTCGTTTCTACCTTTCCACTCACCTTATGAACAGGCAGAGCTGCTGTTCTTAAGCAGATAACACCATGGTGGTGTTCAGTTGCTTTTTTTTCTTTCTTCAAAGCCAATAGTTTTGCACCTGTCAAGAGCAGAAAATTGCTGTTTTGGTTCCACAGATTAAACAAAACTAGTCTTAAAGCCTAAGCAAGCTAGAAATTGTTCTTTGAGGTAGCAGATAGAAATTCTGCCTTTAATAATAAGGTGCTCTCAATCTCCTGGGTTTCTTTACAGTTTGTAATGTTACTGGGTTTAAAATGCATCCAGTTATTCACAGCACTCTGTTAATTCATGGGATTTTTTTTTTTTTTCTTAATGTCCATTTAGGAGCAAAAACCCGTTCTGAAATCTATGAGGCATTTGAGAACATCTACCCCATTTTAAGAGGTTTCAAGAAACCATCGTGACACGGCTCACAAAGCAATCCAGAGTAACACCTGGGTCTGTGTTGCTGTGCATGGAACAGAAGCCAAGGGGATTCCTGGACCCAGTTGTGGAGCTGGGGATTATAAAGTAAATTACTCGTTTCTGATTGTTAGGCATGCTGATGCCCTTCTATAGTTTGTGAGATGTTCTTTTCTTTCTGATTATCTGTCAGTAATCCATCTGAATTCTGACAACTTTTGTCAAGTTTAAACACTTGATAAATGAATGCACTTTCAACAGAATGTGTATTAAGGTGGCACTTAAAAATATTTTGTGATAGAAGCCATGTGTTTCTTTCCCTGTTGAACAGGTGACTCCACTAAGCACTTCAAACTGGTTTAATCAAAATACTCAGCTCTAAGTGTCCTGAATTTTTCCTACAGTGTTGTAGCTTCATGTTTAAGCTCCACATATATAACATGCTTATAAAATCCTCCATGAGTTGATTTTGGTGTTTAGAAGACATGTACTGAAGTCACTCTGATCCCACTGGCTGGGTAAACTGTTGTGTGTGATGGTAGAGGATTTTCTTTCACAGAGAAGACACTTCAGGTCCTGACTGCCAGGACATGGCTAGAAAATCTGTGGGTGGAGGGGTAACTAACTCAATTATCTCATTTGGCATGGCACAAGTTAGATTTTTAACTAAATGGTACCCACTTGTATTACTGAAGTTCCCTCAGATGATGGGAGCTCAGTGCAGACAAAAACATGTTAGTATGAAACTTTGTTAAAAGTGGATTTGAGGAAAATATGAAAAGTTTTGGATGCTTATGACTTAATTATCTGCATTATCTAACCAGAGTTCAGCTGATGGCACAACATTTAGCAGTTTTGGAGCAAAAACAACAGTGTTCCCTGTACTTGGTTTGTACTCAAGCCTTTCTTTTCAGAAGGTGCCCTGCCTAGAGTGGTACTGGGAGCAGGAACTATCCCATAAAAGCCTATCCCATAGCTGTTCTGGAAAGCCCCTGGAAGCAAGCCAGAACAGTTTGTGTTGTGTCCTTCCCTCCCGAAGGTGTGGTACCTGTCTGGAAACACCACTAGAGGTTGCTCTTAGATGATTTAAGCGTAACCCAGGCCAAAATCCTCCTCTGTCCTTGCTGGAAATACTCGGGATGGGCTACGGCTCAATTCAGAACAGGGTCTTGCTGGGTCGAGTTTTGCTGCCACAAAAGTTTATTTCTAATTCGGTGAGGGTGTAACTTCATCTTCTGCATCTGTTATGTGTCTCTCACACGTGTTTTTATGTCTATCTCCCTGCTTCTCTGGAAAAGAGTTTGAAAAACTTCGTGCACTTCCTTATGATAAGCTGGTCTTAGCTGCTATCAGTTTCTCTGTCAAACTGTGGATTTCCACACTCAAATCTATTTTAAACAGAGGCTTACTTTTCTGTTTGCTTTCTAATGCTGGAGACTTTTCACAGCCATGGGCTGGACTTTTATTTGCACTGCAGCTGTAGTAGCAGCTGATGAGCTTCAGTTAAAATAATCTTTTCTAAGTGAAAACACCCTGGTTTTATTGAGGTGTTGGGGGAGGAAAAAAAGTTTATCTAAGATGAACCCTCTTCAAGAAGTCACGTTTTTCTTAAGAGCTTGCCACATGATTTCAGTGGTAAAATTAGTGCTCTTTAGAAGTAGAGCTAAAGCCTTAGAGATAAGAAATGGGCTCTGTGCCTTTTCACTGAGCTACTGATTAAGTTAATGTTTGCTATGGTAACTCTTGTCTTAGAAAAAACAATCTTGGTTCTAACTCCGCAGTGCTGTTCCTGCTTAAGAGCTTGATAACATTGGGATGGGGGAAAAATGTAGGCTGGGAATTGCTCTTTAAAAAAAAAAAAAAAAGTAGGGCGATGTTTTGTTGTGGTTGTATTCCTATTGGGAAAGGGGATATGGGGATATTGCTTAAGTTCTTCTGGCTTCTGTGGATTCTGTCTCCTCTAATTTCCTGGTGTTTCCCACTACAGGCAGAAGAGGGAATGGCTTCAAACTGAGAGTAGGTTCCTGCTAGGGAAGTATTAGTTCTCAGGAAAAACCCTCTACTCAGAGAAGCTGGGGCTGCCCCATCCCTGGCAGTGTCCGAGGCCAGGTTGGATGGGGCTTGGAGCAGCCTGGGACAGTGGGGAGTGTCCCTTTCTTGGTCAACAGGTTGGAACTGGACGATTTTTAAGGTCCCTTCTCCTCAACCCTAACTCATCCTCTGTATTTAATTAATTCCTCGTCGTCGCTCCACGGTGGAGGCTGGGTTGAGGCAACATCCCCCTGCGTTGGTTTTAAGGATGCGCATCGGTATTTGCTACTTGGACAAAGCCATTTGGATGCTACGGCAAAGACACGGCCCTGCTTTGATTGGTAGCCGTAGTCCCCACAGCAGCGCTACTGCCTGGTTATGCCACGGCTACCCGCTTTGAAGCCCCACGAAGCGGAATCCAACACCCTCCTCGCTCTGGGAGCAGAACTGGGGTGATCTCGTTCCTTCTGCAGAAGGAAAAAGGCGCAGTTCCGACTGAGCCATTGGGATTTTCCCGGCGGAGCGCGGCCCTCCCCCGCTCCCGCCCGCCGCCTCAGCGCCCCTTCCCACAATGCCCTGCCCGGCAACAGCGTCCCACGTGACCCGCGGCGCCCAACATGGCGGCTCCCAGCGGCCGCCGGCCGCAGCCCGCGGGGCCGGGCGGGGGCAGCGGCGCCGGGCACGGGGCTCTGCCGCGAGCAGAGGAGGATGCCGAGGGTCTCTACGTGGCGGTGGAGCGGTGCCCGCTTTGCAACACCACGCGCCGCCGCCTCACCTGCGCCAAGTGCGTGCAGAGCGGCGACTTCGTCTTCTTCGACGGGCGCGACTCCGAGAGGTACCGGCGGCGCTGAGGGGAACGGGATGGCTTCTCCCTGCCCTGCTCTGGGCCTTTGTGCTTCGGCGTCGGGGATGGGGGGCCGGGATGTGCCCCTTCCCGCTGTCCTGGGGCTCAGGGTGTGGGCGGGGGAAAGCTCCGGGGGCTGCCGGGCCCACCCCGGGGCTGGGGGCGGACACAGCAGGACCCTGGGTAGGAGCCTTGAAATAATAAGAGTTTTAATTATGTTAGTTGAGCAATCACCCCGAGTTTTATTCAGTCAGCTGTAGATGTGTCCGTGTCGATGTAGCCCCACAAGCTCCAGGCGGTTCAGGGCACAGAGATCTGTGCAGTGGTATTTCAAATGGGTTGTTTTCGGCAACACTCCTTTGAAACAGTTGTTTTCTAAACCGTTAAGCAAAAGTAGGAAGGTGTGTAAGAAAAAAACGAAACACTTCGTCGTGTGTATACCCATAAACGTGGACACCCCCTCCTTTAGTATTACAAAAAAATACTGGAGTTTATTGTATGCCATTCTGCTCCTTTTGGAGCACTGGCTCTCCCTGAGGGAGGCTGGATGAGTGGTATGGCCATAAACAAATTTTCTCATGATATGACTCAGACGGCTCTTCCATTGCTGTTGTTCACAGCGTGTCCGTTCCAGATTCTTAAAAAGTCCCCGGTGCCATGTCTGGAATGCTCTGATCCCTGGCTGGCACCATGTTCTTGGTGCCTCGATCGCTGCTTCGTTAGCAGCTGTTGGGAGTGATGCCTGGAGCTATTTTGGGAAGGTGGCAAGCAGCACGGGACGTGGTGGTGTCCTCGCTCCAGAGGTTCCTTGTGTCCCCAAAAACAAGGGGACAGGGGTGGCATTCACCTATTAACATCCACGGGAGAGGGGAAAGGCTGTCAGCTTGCAGAACTGAGACCTTAGTCTGTCACTGGATGGCTTTCCCATTTTTCATATAAAGAAGCTGTGCTGTAGAACCCCAAACTGGATTTAGCCTTTTTAAAATAGGTGGAAAATGTGTAGTTGTGTGAGACTGCTTGGAGTTTTCTGCAGATTCTGTTAAAAGACTGGATATGGAGCTCGAAACATAAACCAAGCTTGGGTTTTTTCCTCTCTCTTTTGCAGCCTTAAGTTTTTGGCTAAAGATCAGGTTTAATTATAGAAATCCAATTGTAGCTTTTGTTAGAGTTGAAGCACTGTTGTTCTGTATTAACCAAGGCTTAAGAAGTCTCTGCCCATCAGAAAAAGGAAGTCATAAAGAAGCAGCAGTGTAAGAGAAAACCCTCTCTATCTTCTCACATTTTCTGTCTGACAGTTGTCACTGCATCCTCCTGGGAAGCTTTCATTGCCCCATTTGTCTGTGGCTGGAAAAGCTCTTGTATATTTACATTGTGGTTTTTAACTGCAAGGATTAAATCTATTTTTTTTTTTCTTTTTCCTTTTGGGTCTTTTTTTTCCCCCCTCCTCTGCCTGAACATCACAGCACAGTTCCATCTCTGGGGGTTACTGCTGTTGTAATTAACCTGGGGCCTCCCTACACACTCAATTTCCCCAGGCTTTGTTTCTCCTGCTGCTCAGAACTTTTCCATGAATGAATTGCAGTAGTACAATTCATTTAAAAATGGCCAGTTTGTTTTAATGAATTAAAGGAACAGCACACCTGTGTGAATAACACATTGTTAACAACCTAAATATCCTTGATGGCTGCAGGAACACTGTGTGGGGACAAAAGCTTGGCTTTCGAGGATAATGGGATTATGTTTCAACTGTGCCTGAAATATTTTGTTTGCGTTCTCTAATATTTGGAATGACTGATGTAAGAGTGGGAAAGAGGTCAGTTTTCTTCGTTTGCTCTTTGTGGATAGCTCTGAATTTCTTGTGATGTGAGCCCTGGGAGCGGGGGAGACGTTTGAAATGGTGACAGGCACATCAGGGCAAAGCCATGCAGGGACAGGTGCAGTGCACAGGCTGCCTTTCAGCTGGTGTTTGCAGCCACCCTTATTTATTTGTTTATTTTATGTCTTCTAGTAGTACCTGGGTTAATTTTAGATCATCCAGTGCTGGAGGAGTGTCATGGGTGGGTGGCTCGTTGTGAGAAATTCAGAATGTGGAAGTGTTTAGGGGCACTTGGGCCTCCCATTTGTCTTTTTGAAGTGTTGCAGATGAGGGAAAAGGATCATTATCTTCCTGGTAAAATGCAGAGAAACCAGGTGTTACTCCTTGTATCCAAGAGTGGTTTATTTTTAGAATTTTTTTTGTGTATTTTCCTTATATGAAGGCAAAATAATTTCACATTCAAGTTATTTCAGATTTCATGGGATTGTTTTGTGTGCTAATTTTTAGAAAAGCTACAGTAAAACTGGAAGTTTTTCATCTGTCTGGCATAAATGACACACCATATCTGTGAGGGAGAGACAGAGGAGCTGTTAAGATTAATTACTTAAGGAGAGGTACAATTAAGGATGAGTAGTCCAGAAGTCCTCCAGTAAAACAGTCACTGACATCCTTCTTTTCATGAGTAATGTGCTGTATATTCAAAAGCCAAGCTGACATCTTGATGTTGGTCTCAGCTCCGAGGTTCTTCTTCCTCCTGGGAGTGTCCTCCAGCCTGTGATGTGCATAAAGTCTCAGTGTGTGTTTCCCAGACTACTGAATTGCTTTGCTTTGTGTGTCTGCAGATGGCAAAAGCCAAAGACAATGTAATTATGACATCTGAGCCTGGCTAATTTCTCCAAGCTATGGGTTATGATTAGGAAGAGTGACTTCTTTCAGCAAGGGAGTTATAGTGAATATAGTGCCCTCAACTCCTTCAGTATTAATCAATTCCTGTAGATTAGGAAGCCCCTCTCTCTGGTTGGTTCTCTCTCATCACGAACATGTGGAAATAAGCCAGGCAACCACAGAAAATCTCACCTTAATGTGATAAGACTTGAGGAAAGAGAAACATTTCATGGGTAATTCAAGATGTTCTCTCAGTTTATATTTTATGGGAGTTCCTATAATAATTCATCCCAAGTTTTGTTTCTTTGCCAAATTGAAAGGCTAAAGATATATAAAGCAAAATGAGTTGCAGGATGCAATGCAATTGAAATCAGAGCTATAAAAAGAAGTAGAAATGTTTGCTTAGGAGAAACCTGCTGGAGAAGTTGGTAGGAGCTGTTTGACATCGCTGCCGATGTGCGTGGTGAGCTGGAGTTTCTACAGGCTTCCACAAATATTTCTGTCTTCCCTCCACAGTCAGAACTTAATTTATTCCTGTATTCTTTGACAGAACATTCAAGTTTTCAACTGATGTGATGGACTGGAATTGGGTGATTCTGTTCAGTCAGCTCTGAAACCAAGAACTGCCAAATTACTCCAGCGTTCTCCCTGTGTGACTGCTGAGCTCTGTGTTTCTGGGCCGGGGGATTTTTGGTGGCAGCCAAAGGTCGGGGTGCAGTAGGTGTTCACTGCTCTGTGGTAAACAGGAGGCTCATGCAGGGCCTTTTGTCATTTCCAGGGTGACTCCTGGGGTGAGGACACACAGGAAGAAGGGACGCGCTGGGCTGAGCAGCTGGGCTCCAGTTGCACCACATTCCTCCAGCTCACGTGTGGCCTCTGGCTTTTGTGCCAAGCACCTGCATTTGGTTTTGGTTTGTTTTGGAAGGAAAACAGATTCTTTTGCTTGACTACAGAAGCAGCAGCCAGTGGTTTTGTTGTTCTAATGCTAATGTCATCTGGGAGGGTGGTTACACGTGCTGTGAATCCAAAGGTAGTCACCAAGCTTTCAGATTTCAGCCCTTGAAGGAAAAAAGTGAAGCATTTTGAAGTTTTACCTGAAATCAAATCCACAGAGTGAAAGAGAGAGAAATCCAAGATGTCATCCTGGAAAGGCTTAGTGTACTATTCTTTCTAAATAAAGCTTAAATATTCATGAAACAAAGGTAAAATCATAAAATCACATGGTTTGGGTAGGCAGGGAGCTTAAGGACTGTCTAGTTCCAACTCCTTCTGTGGGCAGGGGCACCTTCATGCCCCTTCTTGCCTGGCCTTGAAAACTCCCAGGAATGGGGCATCTGCAAATATTACAGCTCTGTTGGAGTGGAATTGTCAGTTCTACTTGTTGCAGAGGAAAATAGAATGAATTGTGGAAAAATAAGGGGGACAGAACGTGGCTTCTCTATACTCAAAAGGGTGAAAACACAGGAGGATGAATCCTGAAAAAATTCCTTTCTGATCAGTTCCCATACCCTAGAATCCAGTGAGGCAGAGCTGAAGCAGACATTTGGGTCATGGGCTATATGAGATAGCACTATTAATTTCTCCAGTGACTGAAGGTTTTTAAAGTACTCAATGATTTTTGTAACACACAAAATACTGATCTTGCTAAGCTATAAATCTAGAAACAGCAGTAATTTGCTATTTGATAGTTCAACACTCTGATGTTTCTCCAGCTTAGAGATTCTGTTGCAATTCCAGTGAGACACATGCTCTAGAATTCTGCAAGAGTTTTATACATTTAGCCATTAACTTCCCAAGATGAAGACAGATAGCTGAGGTTTGGAGAATCCCCAAACTTCAATTTTATTATCTTTTTCAGACAACTTACAGTGCTGTAATTGTGCAAAATATCAATAAAAGAATTTAATCTCTTCCAGGTTTTCAGAAAAGAAAGAAAGGCTGATGCATCTTAAAACCAAACAGAGAGAATTCCAAAAACAGTAAGTTGTATTTATTAAATTGACATAAAAGCTAAGAGATCTCATAAAAGGAAACAGTCTCTTTTAAGACACTGTTGCTGGAGACAGATAGAGTCCATATAGTCATAAAACTTTCAATCATGTTTTTTCCTCTAGTGTTTTGAAGGCCATGGAAGGGAAAGAAATAACTGATCAGCTGGTGAGTTGCTCCAAGTGTCCCCATGGTTTTTAAACTCTCTGAATTCCTAGATCTCATAGTTTAAAGTTACAGTTTACCCTGAGGGCATTGTGTTGCTTTCCCAAAGAGCCCTGTTGTAAGCAAAACTGAAATGGGCTCTGCCAGCAGAGCGTTCTGAGCTGTCTGAATTTTTCATTTCTCACTAGATATTTATTCAATAACTTATTTTACCGATTGACTTTATGCTAAGCACTCATTTTGTTTGTGGCATTCTTCTGTGCACAAAACACTCTATGAAATATTTAATTGTTTGATCCATTCAAGAGCATCCTGCTACTTTTGCACTAAAGCTGCTGGCTTTGTTGCTAATCATTAGTTCAGCGTGTTTGAAGTCGTTTGTGCCCTAGAGTTGCTGAATGTTCTTTTTCAGAGATGGAAAATAATGTCTTGCAAGATGAGGATTGAGCAGCTGAAACAGACCATTTGCAAAGAAAATGATGAAATGACAAGACGTGAGTAATGCCTGTGCTTTTGTGATGTGGAAAAACTCCCTGTGCCTCAGAGTGAAAAATCAATTGAGGTGAATTTGAGCGTTAGTTTTTTTTAAAAATGGTGAATTTCCAAACCGTCGCTTCCTAAATCAACTTGGAGGCAAATCACTGAGTGGATTTTTGCCTTTTTATCCTTGGGTTTTAATTAGCAAACAGTAGACATTATTCAGCTGGATGGAGATGGTTTTGCAACAGCTTTAAGAGCAAATGTTTAGCAGCCTGTGACTCTGGCTGTGTCCCTAGAGATGGCTTTATTCAGTGTAGTGTTTCTGATCACTTCCTCTTGATAAAGAGGAGCAAACAGCTCTGCAGCTGTCACAGATTCTGTGAAACTGCTGAATTTTAACCCACACCTGTCTGAAAATTCTACTTGAGCAAAAGCCACTGAAATACAGTGTAGGCTCCATTCAGAAACTTCAGTTTTTGAAACCCATTAGATTGTTTTACACTGAATTTGCAGGGTCGTTTTTCAGAAGAGAATGTGCAGCTCTCCTTACAGCCTACATGCAAGAGAAGTAGAGGAAGCATATTCAGAAACATATTGATTGAATCTGGGATATTTTTATGGCTTGAAATTCAAGAGGAGTCATACAGAGAGTGGAAGCAGAGGAATAACCTGAGAAGAGTCATAAGGGATTAGCACAGGCTTGGGGTGAAAAATCAAAAAGGCTGAGATGCAAAATTATTTTCAATTAATAAGGTGGATGGATAGTAAGAATAATAAATGGATGATAAAGAAAAGGTGAAGGAGCTAACAAGTGTGTTAGTTAACAGGGAAGAGAGCGAATAACAGCGCAGAGAAGTCTGAAGCATTCATTCAGTGCTGCCTTTGCTTCATCTTCCTGCAAAGAAAATGTGATCAGCTGCTTAAGCAGGTTAAATTTTACATTGTGAGAGGTCTTCAGGCTAAGGAAAGGAAACAGGCAGTTACACATTATGGAACCCAAGGAGCAAGCTGAAGTGGTCCTGGGAACACGTGAGGGTGTCTGATGAAGCTGAAAACTGTACCTGCTTTCTAAGGGTGCAGGAAAGGAGAACCTCAAAGTGATGACACGGCATCCTGTTACAGACCTGGGGGGCTCTGCTGGGTAACTGACAGATCAGGTGGTTAAAAATAGGCATCACTTGGTTGTGATATTCATGTCAAATCCCTGTTTTGTTATTTATGTCATGATCTTCATGTTAAATCAACCCCTCATCAGGAGATGAAATGGTGCAGTGGAGGATGAAGCAGAAGCTGCACGTAACTTGGATTTGGGCACTGCCTGAAACTGTCTTGTGAGCAAACAAAATTTGCTCTGGGTGTAACCCCTGCAAGGTCACCACAAAAGGTTAGAAAAGCTGCATTAAAGAGTGGTGACACTGGTCAAACTGAGGAGGTGAGACAGGTGCAGCTCAGCAGGAGCCGGTTCCTGGCCCAGTTCTCTTCAGTATTTCCCATAATAGTTCAGTAGAATAGAGGGTGGAATGGAGGAAGCCAGGCTGGATGGTGAAATGACTTCTGTGGAGACCAGGATCAAATTTTAAATCGTGCAGATAAATAGACAGCATCATCTGAAAAGGACAAAATCAAGGTACACGTTGTTGTAAAGAGAAACATAAACCCAGAATAGGGGATGGTGGTGGGATTTGGCAGGAAAGGATCTGGGGAATTTCAAATTAAGTAAGAATTACCAATCTCATGCTGTTCCAGAAAGGTTCAGGCCTCTTTCTGGGTTAACTAATATAAACGCTGTATTTAAGATGGAAGCAGTTATCCTGCTGTGCCAAGTGTTGCTGTTGCTTCAGTGGAAGTCTGGTGTCCAATTTAAACAATGTAAGAAAGATGCAAATCACCTGGGGAAAGTCTTGGTATTGGAAATGAAACAGAACAGTTAAGAAAATTCATGTTTGCTTTAGAGAAGAGGAAGTTGGAAAAAAACCAAGCTTTTCAGTAGGTAGAAGATTATTGTTATGGAGATTAGATTATGAGTTTTGTCTTTTGCCTGTGAAGAAAGGAGAAGAGGAAATCAATGTGACTTTAAGGAATTAGTCACCTTTCCTCAAAATGCTCTGCTCTGAAGGTGGCAGAGTGTTAGAACCAACCAGGGAGTGGAATTCTCCAGTTTCCCACTCTTCTGTGGAATTTATTATCTGCAGCTTTTGCAACTAATCTTGATTCACAATGAATTTGATTAGATTTAACCTATAAAAACTGAGCTGACTTTTGCCCAACTAACCTACTGTTAGCTCAGTTGCTTTTGGAGAGAGACCAGAAATGAATTCTAGCTGTGAGTAGCCAACAGATCAGGATCCAACTTGGTCACTTTTGGGCCACATTAAAAGGTGTGAAAAGGTTGTTTCTCTGCTCTTGGGTGTAGCATAGTTTAATTTTCAGAAATAAAAGCCATTTCTAGAACACTGGGTTCTTGCTTTTGGAGTTGGTTCTCCTGGAGACCTCAATAATTGGTGGTGCTTAAAACAATGTTTTAAAATCTGTGTGTTTGCTCTCTTTCTGTGCAGAGCAGTTCAAGGAGACAAGCTTGCAAATACCTGGCAGAGCTCTCTGGGCAGAGATCAGTGTGCCTGGGCTTGCATTTATCAGGCAGTGCAGGTGTGTGGGACACAGTGGTGTCCTGAAATACTCCTGGGGACAGATTTTTAGTCACCTCATAAACTGGGTGATAAGCAGAGGTGCTGTGCAGAGAGCAGGACAGTTGATTGTGCACTGGGATTGATAAAGAGGAAATGTGAGTGCAGTGTCTCCCCTGCTCCTGAATAATTGCTGCTGGACCTGCAGGAAATGGAGCTCACTCTGAAAAAGTAGCCTTTCAAGTTGAATATGAATGTGAAAATTGAACAGGTGGACCTTCTCCTCCTCCTCCTCCTGTCCCCTGTTCTTTTTGCAAAGGGAGAGTTTGGGAATATGAATGCAAGTGTTAATTGATTTTCTGTTGATGTTACAGAGCTGCTTAAAGGAAAAGGAATTACAGCTGACACATTCTGGGATTCTGGTATTGCTCAGAGAAAAGTGGGTTTTTCTACTGCTCCTCTAACAGGGGTCACTTATTTATATTACCTAAACCTGAGGATTGTTGGTTCTTATCTGCATGGAGGAGCTTTTCTCACCTCCTTTAATTTGGGACTTTGCATCTCCCACATACCAGATCTTCCTTCCTACCAGACACACCATGGATTGCAGTGGATCAGATGACTGGAAATAATTCCTGATGTTCAGAGAGAGCAGCCTCTGTGTCTGCAAGGGCAGGCACACTTCAAACTAGGGCTGAACACGTATTTGGGGAGAGCACAAGAAGTCTTTTAAAAGTGTGCTTCTAAAAGACAGAGGTGGCTGACTCTCTGTGGAGCATTACTACAGTCACTTATTTTATACCTGAATTAGCAGATAGGATTATGAAGGTTGCAAAAGACCTCTAAGATCATCAGGCCCAACCTTGGATGCTTCAAGATGCTCTTGCAGGGTATTTTTCCAAGCCTCAGTGTGCCTGACACGTGGAGTGAATCCGGGCAGTTGCAGCACTTCAGCACGTGAGCACAGTTCCTATTTTGTGAGTGGAAAGGGAGATAGCCAATGTTCCCTGTGGGAACAAGGAGCCTGCACCGTTGGGATCCAAGTGCTGTGAGAGCACATCCATGAGTGAAGCCCAAATAACCCACACTAACAGCAGCAGAGGTGCCAGAAATGGTGAATCAAGATGCTATCTGCACTTGATTTTGGCTGCAAGCAGGGCAGGGCTTTTTTGGCCAGCACGATGCAAACATGTACAGTCAGGCTATTTCTGTCAGGATGATTACCTCGGGAGTTTAATTAAACTGGGAAATCTTGGCTTTTGTGCTCCAAATCAAAAAATAACTGGATAAAAGATAGGGAAAGAATAATCCTAGTTGCAGTCTCTTTGGAGATCTTCAGAGGAGATTAAAAAGTTGTACCACTGAGCAGCTGGAAGATGTTAATAGTTTAGCAGGGTTTTCTGTTTTAAACTGCCATAGATCTTGTTTTCCATAAATATTAATAAAGCTTTTCTCAAGCTTTTCCTACAAGCACCTCCCAGCTCCCTTTCCAAGGGATAACATCTGCTGCTGTTCTCACAGACACAGAGGGGCTGCTGAGGATTAAAGAGGAGAACCAGAAGCATTATCGCAGGGCTCAGAGGCACCAGGAGAAGAAGGAGAAGATCCAGAGGCACAACAGGAAGCTGGGAGAGCTGGTGGAGAAGAAAACCTACGAGCTGAAAACGCAGTACGAGCACCTGGCAAACCTGCGGCGCACGCACATCCTGGAGCTCACCTCGGTCATCTTCCCCATGGAAGAGGTGAAGACAAGCATGAGGTATGGCAGGCTTGTCCTTTTGGGAGCATTTTGCTTGGCTTTAGGTACCCAGAAGGGAGTTGTGTCAGTCTAAGGTAGGTGGTCTGGTGTAAAGGGGTGGTGTTTTGCACCACTTAATTAGTGGCTTATCTGAAGATTCTTCTGTCTTCAGTCATAGCCAGGATTAAAAAATACAAAGGAAACGAATTTTCTTGTGTTCAGGCTTGGTTGTTTATTAAATCTTATCTAAAGTACAGGAAGTTCAGCAGCACTACTAGCCACCAGCTGAAAGTGAGCAAAATGGAGGTGAACCTAGCTTTCTACAAGGTTTCTTGAAGCTCAACAGTGCAATAGAGAATTAACACCTTTATTATTTATATTTTTGACCCAATAACCAAACACCCATGACCCTCAGTGCAGCACTAACTGTACAACCAGAAACTACTGCCTGAAACCATGAAGAAGAAAGATGAGCACCAAAAGGAGACACCACCCAAAATCCTCCATCTTATCCCATACCAGATATACTACATACTATTACTATATTATAAAAACCTCAAATTTAAAACCCTTCACCATGTGAAATCACACATTTCTATTTAAATACACACCCATGACTTTAACTCCATCTCTCAAATTTGGAAGCCTTCTCCAAGGCCTCAGGTCAAAAGCAGTGTTCTCCAGGGGGTCAGTGCCAGAAAGCACAGAAAGCTCAAAAAACCCAGGTTTCTGGGATCCAACAATCTGGCTCCCTTAGGGTCTGTGGGGAGGAGGAGGAGTTCTGTTCTTACCCACAGACAGAGGTGCAGGAGAGAATCTGAATCTGGAGGTGCTTGAATCTCCCCACTGAGAGATCTGAGCTGCATGTCCAGTGTTAAACTTCCTTAAAATACAGATTCCCCAGCCCTGGAAGTGTTAAAGGCCAGACTGGACAGGGGTTGTAGCAGCCTGGTCTAGTGGAAGGTGTCCCTGCCCATGGCAGGGTGGAATGAGATGGTCTATAAGGCTCCTTCCAAACCAAACCTAGGATTCCACAAAAACAGGTTATTAAAAATCCCAGAAAAAATGAAAGTAGTTTTGGGAATAAGGAGTTTTGCAGAAGTGGTCTCTAAGCTCCTTTCCAACCCAAACCACTCCTGGATTCTACAAAAATAGCCAATTAAAAGCCCCAGAATGAGTGAAAGTACTTCTGGCACTGAGGAGTTTTGCAGGAGCGTTCCTACAAGCACTTTGCCCTGAGTGAAATCTGGCTCAGTGCCTGCCAAGTGCACATTAGATTCTATTTTAAACCACTTCTTTCCAACCCCTTCTGGGCCCTGCAGGGACCCTGCAGACGTGTCCTCAGAGAGTGACAATGCCATGACCTCCAGCACTGTGAGCAAGCTGGCAGAAGCACGGAGAACCACGTACCTGTCCGGGAGGTGGGTGTGTGATGACCACAACGGGGACACCAGCATCAGCATCACGGGGCCCTGGATCATCCTCCCCAACAACGGGGACTACTCTGCTTACTACAACTGGGTGGAGGAGAAGAAGACTACACAGGGACCTGGTAAGGGGCAAGACCTGGTTTTAGGCAGCTCCAGGAGCTTTGGGTGCCAGCAGAAGGCACTGAGGAGCAGCAGACTGGTCCCTTTGTTCTCACCCTAAGCCAGAAATAAATAGCAGTGTAGGGATTTTAGGAGAAGATTCCCTGCCCAGTTGGAACTAGGTGGTATTTAAGGTCCCTTCCAACCCAAACCATTCTGTGATTTTATGATTAGTCTGCTGAAATGTTCCTTTGCATGAAATGCTCACTGGGATACACAGCACAGTGAAGTAGAGAAAGTTAATTATTCACAGTTTTGACACAGTTCACATGTCATCATCTTAGCAGGAATTCCAAGAATTAGTATTTTCTTCCAACTTCTGACAGATTTCACTGGAAATGATTGCTAGATTCAGGCTGTTCTCCATACTTAGAAATGACATATCCCAGAGTAGATTCCAGGAACATATTAACACACCCACCAAGGCGTCATTTAAAATAAAGATTTCACATTGTTTTTATTTCTTTCAGATATGGAACATAATAACCCTGCTCATACCATCAGTGCTGCACTGTGCTATGCAACTCAGCTCGTTAACACTTTGTCTCTCATACTTGATGTGAATCTTCCCAAGAAGCTCTGCAACAGGCAAGTAAAAACACAGCAGGGGTATCATTGACCTCAGATCAGTTTAGTTTGAGGAACAAAGTCATGAATTGGAGCAGCTTTTGATAACATAGGTGGCTCGTGGGTTTTTGTGCTGTTTGAGGGAGGGGCTAGCAGGATTTTAGACAACAGTTAACAGTCTCTCCCTCCTTTTTTGCTTCCTCGGAGAAAGTAAAAGTTTCAACCATCACAGTTGAAAATAACACTTCTCTAATTGATGTATTCAGCATCCTCAATTGAGAGATGACATACAGCAGTGCATGAATGGCACTTTTCATTTTGCTGGACCCCACTGTGCATCACAAAGTCCCAGCCTAGTTCAGCAGCTCTTGAACAGCTCTGCTGCCTCCTGTGTTGTAGGAAAAGTCCTGTGTTATGGCATGGCAGAAGTGTAATTCCCAGTGGGATAAAACACCTGTGGGAAACACACCTAGGAGTGCACTGTATAAACCCCATTTGGGATAAAGAGCACTGTTAGAATTTTGGTGTCTGTGTGGAGCAGCTGGGATCTACGCAGAAGGAGCTGCAGACCAGATCAGACTCCCAGGGGTCCCAAATGTGCTGCTGAGATTCTTTTAAGTGTTTTAAAATCGAGGCTGTGAAAGTGAGGGCACAAAAGTTGTGTAGAGTTTCAGCTTTTTCCCACCCCATGGCTGGGTGCTGGAACCAGATGATCTTGAAGATCCCTTCCAACCCAAATATTTTGTGATTCTTTGATTTTGTTTGGGTGTTCAGCCCTCACAGAAGGAAAAGGTCGGGAGCAGGGATGCAGGGTTTTAAAGGAGATCTGAAACAGTTTGGCTCTGGTGGATCTGAGTTCCCTACAGTTCACACCACCTGTCCTGTGGAAACTGGTGAGACCAGAGCAAGCAGAGCTTGTTGATAAAACACTCACAGTCCTCCTAGGTTTAAAATTAATCTCCTCAGTACTCTAGAACTGGCTGTAGACTTTGAGCAAGTGCTCACTGCGAGGATTTTTACTCCAGGTTTTGTTAGGAAGGCAGCGCATGGAATGCTGATGCCTCCAGTGAGTGTATTTTCACAGCATTTTGCTTTCTCTGTGTTTTTGTGTTTTAACAGTGAATTCTGTGGAGAGAATCTCAGCAGACACAGGTTCACACGGGCAGTGAAGAAGCTGAATGCTAATATACTTCACCTCTGCTTCTCTCAGGTAGGGGGGTTGCACATTTGATGTCTTTAAATAGCTTTTGAAATATCAGCTGTGCCTGATGGTTTCCTTCAGGATCTGATCATGGTTTGTTTGTTTGTTTTTTTTCCCTTCCACATGTCAGCATGTAAATTTAGATCTGTTGCACCCCCTGCATACCCTCAGGAACCTCATGTACCTGGTCAGCCCAGACACTGAGAACTTGGGCAGGTAAGAAAAGCAAAATATGAACTTTCCTGTGGCTGAATCCCTTTGGAATTTATGCCTTTGCCTTGTTACTTATGAGGGAAATTCTCTTCTCTTGTGCCTGTAGATCAGTCAGAAATCAGGGTAATTCCAGGAGGAGGAAAGACTAGACAGGAAAAGGGGCTCCTGAGTAGGGAATTAAATTTCACAGACGTGTTTGCTGTGCTTCTGCCTATGGCAGGCTCAGCTGGAGGCTTTGCAGTTGATGATGGACTTATTTCCCCTACACCCAGGAGCAGGAACTCCTTCCCTGCAGGGAACAGCAGCACAAATGCCAGGCAGCTTTGCCATGCTCCAAGTGTGACCCTGCCCACACCTTGCCAACATGCAAATACCTGAGAGCATCCAGTAATACAAACCCTGAAAGGAATCCCAGGCAAACCTTTCGCAAAATACTTCCAGTCGATGAACTGCCTAGACCAAAGTTGACCCTTTAAATAATACTCATTTATATGTAAATTAAGATTAAAGACAACTGTTGTCTTAGTTTAGAAAAAGAACATCAGTTGATGGAAAGAATGTCAGTTCTGGCTTGCACGCACCAGGTTTAATAATTTATTTATTTTTTTACAAGTTAAATATAAGAAAGCAAATAGCACTGATTTCCCCATTGGGATAACCCAGACACAAGTCACTTGTGCCCAAGACAATCTACGAATATTTGTTTGTGCCTGGTGTTTTATTGCCCCCTTAAACACAGCAATGTTCTGAAATCTACTTTCCCACTTTATTCTCTTGTACGGGTCTGGTTTTATTCAAAAACCTGCAGTGCCACTAAGAGGAGCTGCCTGTTCCCACTTCCTTGTGCTCTCTGGATATATCCCTACTGATTCAGCCCAGAGACACGGGGAGCCACATCTTTGTAAAAGATTTGGGACAAAAAAATCTGTGCTTGCTGCTGCTTGCCTGAAAATAGAGTGCTGGAAATACCCAGAGGATGGAGAGCTGTGTTCTTAAAGGAAAGCAGCTGCTCTAAAAGGTCCAGGGGCTGCAGTTGGCACCTGTGCAGGTGTCACAGAGCTCCACATGCATCAGCTGGGTCCAGGGAGTAAAAGAAAGGGTCACAGGAGAGTTGGATAAAATACCCACCAGGTTGCTGAATGACTTTACAGACACCACTGGGAGCAGAGTCTGAGCTGGCTGAAATGAGGCACATGCACTTAGCAGAGACATTAATTACCCACAGGAATGAAGGTGGGGATTCTGTTTCCTTCTGTCATCCTCTCAAGGCTGGATAAGTTTCTGGAATGGATGCTGTCATCAGGCAGGAGTTGCTGGGCTCAGGACAGGGAGAACGGGTGGGACGCAGTGGCCTTTGTTGGAGAGGAGGTCACTGGAGATGATCTAATGGTCCCTTCTGGCCTCAACCCTGATGACTCCTTCTTGTGTTGCCTTGTTAAGCAAAAGGCTTTGCCAGGAGGCAGTGCTCCCATTCCTTTCCAGATTATGAAAGAGGAGTGTTTGCTTTTAATTTCTCAGCTGGCTGCAAAGTTTGCAGCAGCCTGCTCTCTTTGTTTTCCTTTAGATACCTAAGCTTGTGGTTGCCTGACAATCTCCTTTATATGCTGCTGTTTTCATGTGCTTATAATTTTACCAAGCTTTAATTATCTGGATTAATATTTCCCATGACAAATCACTGCTTTAGACTCCTTCTCCTACTAGATGAACTCTTGCCTGTGTTAGCTGGTTACTGTGTTTAATGGCTGGACTCAGTGATCTTGGGGGTCTTTTCCAACCTAAATGATTCCATGATTCCATCAAATTCTAGCTTATGTTCACAGGGTATTTTTGTAGTTTGGAGTGAACTCTGTCAGGCATGCTGCCTTTTCCTATGGAATACAGGCAGCCCAAAGCAGTGGGATGGGGCAGGATGCAATCGCTTTTCCCACCAGGCAGTGGCAGCAGGGAACTCTGAGTCACAGCACAGGTGGGACCCTGCAGGACCGTGGAGATCCAGCCCATGGCCCTGCTCAGAGCAGAGCCAGTGCCCACGACTGGAGCATCTCCCTGCCCAGGAAAGGCTGAGGGAGCTGGGGCTGCTCAGCTGAGAGGGGCCCTCAGCCCTGCGTGCCCCTGTGTGCAGGGAAGGCTCAGAGATAGACCAGGCTCTGCTCCTGGGGGCCAGCAATGGCACCAGAGGAACAAGCAGGAACTGATGGCCACAAGTTCCACCTGAACATGAGGAAGAACTTCCCTGTGCAGTGACTGAGCCCTGAGCAGAGACCAGAGAGGATGTGCAGTCTCCCTCACTGGAGGTATTCCAGAGGCACAATCCTGTGCCCTGTGCTCTGGGATGACCCTGCTGGAGCAGGGAGATTGGACCAGATGAGCCACCGTGGTGACTTCCAACCTGACCCACTCCGTGATTCTGTGTGGTGGGGTTTGGAGTGTCCCCAGGGGAGACCCCTCAGCCTCTCTGGGCAGCCTCAGAGTGAGAAAGAGCTTGAGGTGTTGCTTGGGGCAGAGTGGGAAGTCTCCACTGGTGAGTTGTGCCAGACCTGTGAATTGCAGGGTACAGCCTGACAGAGCTGAGCTCTCTCGGCCTGGCCAGGGCCGGTGTTAATTAAAGCTGTTCCACCTCAAGCCAAGATTCCCACCAGTGGAGCCCCGAGTTATCACCAGTACTTCCCCTGTTGTGTGTTTCTCTATCCCTGCCAGAGCAGAACTGCTCTCCCACCATTCCTGCCCCGTGGTCCGGAGCCCTGTCCCTTCCACAGCCAAGCGTTTGTTACCTCCGTGGGGACACAAAGTTCTCTCTGCCAGCTGATAGAGACAGAGCACGTGGCCCAGCAGGGTGCTGTGGGGTGAGAGGGCACAGGGACTTAGGGCACCGTGTCCTCACCCACAGGTCTGGCCCCTTTGAAATCAGCGCTGACCTGGAGGACTCCATGGAGTTCGTGGAGCCCAGCGCGGCGGGCGAGACGGACGAGAGCGGCGACGAGCACGTGAGTGACGAGGAGACGGACCTGGGCACGGACTGGGAGAACCTGCCCAGCCCCAGGTTCTGTGACATCCCCTCGCAGCAGGTGGAGATGCTGCAGAGCCAGAGCACCCAGATGTCCCAGCCCATCGCCAGCAGCAGCGCGGGCGGGATGATCTCGTCCGCCGCCGCCTCCGTCACCTCGTGGCTCAAAGCCTACACCGGGCACCGCTAGCGGCACACGGGGGCTGGAACCTGTGCCAGGAACCCCTCCCCAGCTGTGCTGTAGTCAGCCTTTACCTATTCAGTTAAGTAGTGCCTGGAACAAAGGAAAGGTCAGACTTGTGTTTTGTAAACCGGAGAAAACCTTTTTATTTACCCAAGATGACTGTGACAGCCCCGTTTTGTAAATTAGCTCCGTGCTCCTGCTGGATTCCGAGAGGGCGCTTTGTGTCTTGGTTCTGCCTGCATCGAGGATTGTAAAAGGACCCAGCAACCTCCAGCTCTACTTTCTGAAGAAGATGCAGATTTTGGAGTGTTTGGATCGGGGTGAGCGCAGGGAAGGCTGCTCAGGGCGCGCTCTGGACAGTGGTGCAAATGCAGTTCCCACTTTCTTAACTCCTTACAGGGTTTTCCTTTGTGTGTGTGTGTGTGTGTGTTTTAAATTGTCTTGCATAATGCAAAAATACGTATTTCTAAATTTTTTTCATTCAGGACATGAAAATTATGCATTTTTAACATGTTTTCTAATCTCTGTTGCCATATTTTTAATACAAATTATCAGCACGGACAGGGAATTCACACAGCAAATTGCTCTCGGTTTAGATTTGGTTGTGAATCTTTACCCAGTTTTGCCATAGCAAACTGGCTTGTTTCATGCTGTTTCCACTGGTAGGTGTAGAAGTTTTGTGTTGTGCTGAGGCACACGGGCTCTGTACTCTTAATACCATACACCAAAGAAAACACTGGACATTCTCTTGCTAGGCCCACATTCGATGCTGATAACAGAATTGCATTGTTGCAATAATATCCATGGGTTACCACACCATGTTGCCACTTTTTAGCATTACAGAAACCTCATTTCAAGCCAGTTTGGTTAAGTCACATGCTCTCCACACTACATGTGTTTTTAACCCTATTTTATTGTATGTTCATGGTGGGGTTTGTTGTTTACTGACTGCCAAGAAGTTGGTTTGGTTTCCCTGGCACAGCTGGCTCATGGAACCCCGGGAGGTGGGTGCTGAATGGTGACTCAGTGACCAAGGGCTCCTCCTCTTCCTCTGCCTTGCAGGACGGGGCACCCACGGGTGGTTTGCTCAGCAGAGCTTCCAACGTTTACATTTAGAGCTGGGACAGTTCCTCCGCACGGCCAGCCAAGGGAAGAGCCTCCTGCCCTCCCTCCACGAGGGAGAATTTCTGCCACTGCCCCACAGCTTGTGGGGACACAGCTCCTAAGGAGGATGTGGTGACAGAGGCCACATCCCTGCCCCATCCTCACCCCAGGGCTGGCTTTCCCAGCCACCTCGCAGGGTGTTTTGTGGTGGATTTCTCTGTTCCTCTCCAGGCTGGCCAGGGCTGCCCCTGTCCCCACCCAGGAGAGGTGGGAAGCCAGGTGTGGCAGTGACACCTGTGTGCCCCATGCCAGGGGCCTGGCTGAGCGTGGTGTCACCCACCCCTCCACAGCAGCTGCTTCTCTTTAGCCTTGAGCTTGGGCATCTCTTGTCAGTAGTTTCTTCTCATTTTTCTTTTTTCTTTTTTTTTTTAAACCAAAGACCCCAACCGTGCACGTTGTCAGACAACACCACCCTCGCTCCTGCCACTCCTCTGCTTTAAGAGCTGGGTTTGTTTTAGGAGAACAGCCCAGGCCCCTGGACTGCTCCAGCCTGATGGGGGCCAGTGTCCCCAGCCCTGCTGCCAGGCTGAGCCCGGGGCTTTGGGCTCTGTTGGCTCACAGCACTTTATCACTCACAGCTCTGAGCAACCAGCACATGCCAGTATTGGAAACTGGGCTCACAGCCCAGCCCCTTCTGCTTCCCTGTGGATTTTGCACTGGACCCCACCATCTAAATACCTTTTTTTGTTGTTGTTTTTTAATAGGCATTTCAGTCCCTTTTTCATTGCTGCCTTTGTGCTTTGAGCCCCAGAAGGTCAGGCCATGACTCAGCTTCGTGCACTGTCACTGAACTTAGGGAAAGAAAATCCAACACAATAACTTTTCTAAGCCATATACTTCCTATCCATGTTTTCCAAAATAATTTATTTTCAACCCTGTCATCCTCTGAGAGTGCACAAGGGCACTGTGAGGGTGTTCAAATGTGTTGGGGTGGGGATTGACATGGAACCTTTTTTTTGTAACAGAACACGAGGTTGTGGTGGTTTTTTTAAGTGTTTTGCACATGTGTAGCTGAGGAAGAAGTGTTTGTGTCCAAACCTTGAGTGCAATCAGCAGAATTAATTTCCCAGTTTGTTTGGGGGGGGGGGGGGGGGGGAGGAGGGCAGGACTATCTGTAATTATAGATATTTGAAGGCAGCCAGCTGAGAGTTTACAGAACATTTTGTGTAGCATGAACATGGAAGTTCAGTTCGGGCCAGGGCTTCTGGTCATGACCAGTGACCTTGGGTGGCCAATTTGGGCTGCCAAGGAAGATCCTGATTTCGGGGGCCCAGCCCTGTGCCGAAAATCAGGTGCCTGTGCAGGGTCTTGGGTGGGACACCCAGGGTGGCTTTTTCACCTGGGGAAACTCGTGGCCCCTCTCTCACAACTTCCAGACTTAATATGTAACTAAACACAAATTGGTTTTTTGTTTCATTTTGGTTTTTTTTCTTCTAAATTTTATTGTATTATTGCAATAAATCTTTAACAGTAATTTTTTTTAAAGTTGTATATTTATGACTGTTACTTCTGTGTGGTTTGTTTTTCACCGTGCTGGGCAAAGTACACAAGAATTTTCCAGCCTTGAAAGCATCACAGGGACCAGACCTGTTACAGTGCAATCAGTCGTACAGCGGTGGAATAAGCAATACCCATTCTAAAAAAATACTCTTACATAACATAACTGCATCTCCATGGGAGCAGGGGGTGGAGTCCTGCACAACACACACACACACACACATCCCTCTATGTACATGTAAACGGATAAACCTCTTGGGTGAGCCTGGCTCGGGGCTGCTCCTGTGCTGGGGGAAGTTTCTGAAGGGGCTGGATTCCTTCTGCATGCAAAGGCTCCTCGTTACAAGCTCATTTCAGGATGCAAGAAGGTGTTTTCTGAAGGATGGAGTTATTGAAGTGGAGCAGTGTCAGAGCGACAGGGATGGGAAATGGGAAAGGGCCAAGCAGGCTCTGCCCATGAGCCCTGGCAGCCCGTGGTTCACAGGCTGCTGGACAAGGGGAGAAACAACCCTTCCCACTCCATTTTTTGTGACATACTGCATGGGGAGGACCGATGGCCTGGTAATTCCTGGCTGTTGGACACTCGGGAGTGGGAGCAGCAGCCAGCTGGGGCTCGTGCACACAGAGCTGGGGCAGTTCATGGCCTGGGTCACAGCACAGTCAGGTCATGGCCAGGGACAAAGCAAAGTCTGGGCCTGAGCTCA
This sequence comes from Cinclus cinclus, assembly GCF_963662255.1. Lineage (NCBI taxonomy): Eukaryota > Metazoa > Chordata > Aves > Passeriformes > Cinclidae > Cinclus > Cinclus cinclus. Next base: position 59,288,614 of record NC_085051.1, read on the forward strand.
GCTTGTGCAGACAGAACACTCGGGCCACTTCTGCTAGAGCAGAACCAGCAGCAGCTTTTGTCCTCTGCCAATTCTGGTTTGTGGCAGGAGGGCAGCCTGATAATGTCCTCAGCTGTCCCTGCACCAGGACTGCCTGGACCAGCCAAAGGCAGGGAAGGAGAAACAGCCTCGGGTGAGGCTTCAGCACCATTTCCACCATGCAAGAAGTGGGAGTCGAGACACAGGTTGGATCTGTCAGTGCAGTTTTGTCCACCTGTGAAATCCTAGAATGGTTTGGCTTGGCAGAGACCTTAAAGATCACCTCATTCCACCCCTGCCATGGGCAGGGACACCTTCCACTATCCCAGACTGCTCCAAACCCTGTCCAACCCTGGACACTTCCAGGGATCCAGGGGCAGCCACAGCTTCTCTGGGCACCCCGTGCCAGGGCCTCCCCATCCTCACAAGGAACAACTCCTTCCCACTATCCCACCTAACCCTGCTCTCTGGCAGTCCTGTCCCTCCATCCCTTGTCCCCAGTCCCTCTCCAGCTCTCTTGGAGCCCCTTCAGGCTCTGGAAGGGGCTCTGAGCTCTCCCTGGATCCTTCTCCAGGGGAGCACCCCCAGCTCTCCCAGCCTGACTCCAGAGCAGAGGGGCTCCAGCCCTTGGAGCTTTTCCATGGCCTCACCAACAGCTCCAGGGGCTGGCACAGGGGCAGATGCTGCAGGAAGGGACCTGGGTCCAACACAAGGAACTGAACTCTGCTGCAGCATCCCAGGATTTTTCCACAGGGAACAGGGCCCAGCAAAGGGAAAAGCTGATGCAGAAACAGCCAGGATGGTGCAAGAGCCCAACCACAAGGCTCAGCCACAGGCAGCTTTCTCTGTGCTGTGCATGCCAGGAGAGCCCCAGAGCTTGATGAAAACTGGAAGCTTATGGACAATGGAAATGTTATTACAAGTTCTTCGCAGGTCTATCTGGAAATTCAGTCCAGACACTCCAAATGCTCCCCGGCAAGGAAGTCAAGCACATGGTGCAGTCCTTAATCCTCAGTTCTAAACACTGAACTTTGTAAATCCAACACTAGACTTTATTTTTTTTTTAACTGCTTCTTAGGGAAAAAACCCCAAAACCCTAACATTCATCAGACCTTGGCTTCTCCCTGAATCATCCCTTAAGGAAACAGAAATCTGCATTTTACACCGTTACAGGACAAAAAAAAAAAAGCCTGCAGTCAGCTCAGCATGGCAACACTCAGAACCAACCCACTTCTGGATGCAAAAGCTTGCTCTGTGAAACAACTTTTAACAGCAATGCTGTGCAGGAGGGACAGTTCCAGCAGACCACATAATAAATGATGTATAAACCAGCCCACGCTCCCCAGCCAGCCTGGGGGGAGGGCAGGGATGGGGTAGGGGAGACAGCAAGTTGTCCTCTGGATTTACCTGCTCCAAGAACAAAAAAAGCCTCATGATACTGTTTTATCCTCATTTTTCCCCTTGTTCAACAAAAGTTACCAAGATCTCACACCCTGTTCCAAATAAAATTACCTCACTGGCCCCTTATCTAATTACAAAATATTTTCCTCTGCCACTCCATTCCAGCCTCGCAGGGACTTTCCTCGCTGCTGTCAGCCTCAAGTTTTCCAGTCTTGGGTGGGGGGGGCAGGAAAGCAGCTTCTTTCCTTTTTCCCCTAATCAAAATTCAACTGAAGGCCTTTGATGCCGATGGCTTTGCCAAAACAACGACCCGGAGGCTGTTTTGCTGCTGGTCCAGGCACAGCTGAGGGAGCAGATGGAAGTTTGGGTGAAGCCTGCACCCCGTTAGAGGATGAAGTCAGGGATTAAGGAGGGATCCGGCTTTTCCTCTCCCTCTTCCCAGCCCAGTACAAGGCGGCCACACCCTTTTTTAAGATTCCCAATTTCATTCCTCCTGCTTGTCATCACGTCTGCAGTGCAGGGAGGCTGAGCAGCTCCGGGAGGGGTGGCAGGAGCAGGTGAAGGTAAAATACAAAACCAGCACATCCTTTAAACATCTCTGAAAAGCCTGAGCTCACCAAACCCACATTCCAGGCTGCCAGGGCTCAATTTTTCTTTCCCCATTGCTAAGGATAAGAACAAAAGCATCCATCTTCAAGCCCTCTTTTCTCCTCCTGACGCTCCAAAACCAGGCGAGTCACCTCCTGTGAGCCCAGGGCAGGTGAAGCTGGGTGGCTCAGCCCGGCCCCCACAGCCAGCAGTTTTCCACACCTTGCTGCTCCAGCACCAAAGGACAGAGAACACGATGAGCCAGGTGCAGGGCCACCCCATCCCTGCCCTTTCCAGCAGCTCCTTGGGGTTTACAGGGCAGAGGAGCCCCACGGGAAGGTGGCACTGGCTGTTCTTGCACCAGGGTCAGAGATTTTGGCTGCTCCAGGCAGAATGGTGAGAGCCAGGAGTCCATCAGGAGCCCCTGAGAAGGGGCAGAGGAGCAGCAAGTGTGGGCAGAGAGGGGATGTGGCCAGGCAAAGGCACGGCTGCCACGCTCCGCTGGGCTCCCTGGAGAACGGGATCTGCTCCCCTGACGGAGCTGGCCGAGGCTGCTGGACTGGCCAGGGTCCATTTCCAGGCTTCCAAACCATCCACCCTCCAAGGGGTGTAACGGGAGGCTGAGGTCTGGCTCACAGCACGGCCGGACAGGGATGGATCCAGGGAAATTCTGCCACGGGTGATCCGCTCCCGTTCTGAGTGCGAGGAATCGCCCTTCATCCGACGCAAACCTCTGCAGTTCCCTGGGAAACACCGACCCACAGCACTGGGAGGAGAGGCAGCAGAGCAGGGCACTGCAAGGACTCTTCTTGCAAGGGAAAAGAATCCATACAGCACAGATAGGAAAGCTTCCAGCACAGCAGAGAGCCAAGGCACCTCCACATTCATCCTTCTGGAGCCACGCTCCATTCTCCAGGAGTACCCAGGGAACAGGGCAGCTGCCCACACAAGAGCCAAGAAGCAAGAGGACCAGAAAGTGCCTGGTTCTTGCAAGCTTTACACACCTAGCACCAGAATTCCTGATGAAAAGAGCCTCTGCTGCCCACAGGGCTGGCAGGCAGGAAAAGAAAAGCTGGAATCTGAATATTACAGCAGGGAGTTCTCCAAGTACTAGAGCTTTGTAGGGGTTTTGTTTCCTTTTTAGTAGGAGGACCGGTTTGCTACAGAAAGCACATTGCACATCTGAACTACAGCACAGCACCAAGTTTCTGCCACCTGTTTTACAGCATTTTTATTTTGGGCCAAAAGTCTTACATGAGAAAGTCTGGTAAGGCAGATCTAGAATGCACATTTTATTTATGTGTAAAAAAAAAAAAAAAAAACCCAACCAGACAACATGGGTAAGGGAGACAAGAACTTTTTTTATATTCTGACTATACAATAATATCCCTCTCTTTTTTTTTTTTTTTAATCCATTGCCACACTACTATAATGGATTTATTCTATAGCCTGAAGTTTCAGGTTGTCCAGTTAAGTTGGCTGCAGCTTCTTTAAACAAGTTTACCTTTACCTATTTAGAGTTTCTTCTCAGAAACATTCATATATTATACAGGATATACAGATTTTGAAACGAGACACTTAAAAACACACACACCTATAGCCGCAACACTGGGATAGCTGCATTGTAGGGGTTACCTTGTTCAGCCAGCTGTAGACTCTGTATGTACAATTAGATTTTATAGTGTTATTTACAGAGATGGACTAAAAGCTCTCTTTTAATCTAAAAGGTAAAGGCTCTTGTGTTTGAGTATGTGCAGTTTCATAGCCCTGTGGGAGGAAAAAAAAAAAAAATCACGACAATTATATACACTGTAAACAGCACAAGGCATGAGAATCTCCTCCTCCTATCCCAAACAATCTTGCAGGAAAGTGTTTGTGCACTAATATTCCTCTTCCACCTCTGCTCCCGCTCCTCTGGTTTTCTTATGGATCGCACGGTTAAAGCTGTGGCAGGCAGGGACCCAATGATTGTCGTGGAGACCCAACTTACAGCCAGGGATGCCTTTCTGAGAGCGGTGGCAGCACATCCAGTAGCCAGGCCCGTAGGGCAGAGCCTGGCAGTAGGGCTTGGGGTGCCACCGGCACAGGGACACGTCCCCCTTGACGTATTTCTTCTTGCACTGCTTGCAGGGATCTTCCCGGTAGCGAGGGTCGCGCACCCAGCGCGAGTCCGCGGGCCTGATGTTGTAGTACTCAATGATGAACTTGAAGTAGTAGCAAGTGCATTTTAGGGCAACCAAGCTCCTGGTGGGAAGCAACCCAAAGATCTTCACGATGATGTGGTGAGGCAAGAAGGCCATGTACTGCTGAGGCTCCAAAAGCTGCTGGATTTTAAACCTGGTCTCCAGAAAGTCATGTGAAACCTGCCGCTTTAGGCAGGAAGGATCAAGTACTTGCAAAGCCCCTTCTGTGGGAGGGACAGAAGGGGCCGATGGCTCTGTAGGGACACTGCTTCTGACACATGACCTAGAAGATGCCAGAGCATCCTCGTCCTCGTTTTGGGCTACTGCCCCCGGCTTCTCCTGGGTACTCTCCCGCCATGGCTGTTGCTCATGAGCAGCAGGCTGCTCACCCTGGAGGAAAAACAACCTCCCAGGGAGTGAATCCTCCCCAGAACTGGAGAGCTTCTCCTTCCTGCACCCTTCCTCTGTCTTGGTGACTGATATACTGATGCATAAGGGCTCCTTTCTAGCAGGATGCTTTGGGAAAATCACAGGCTCTTTCGAAGTACAATCAACAGTCGCGTTCTTGCTCTGCAAGGGATCGGGTGGCAGCATGGCAGCAGCTGGACACGGGGACAGCAGAGCCCTGGGAGGCTCAATCCGTGTTTCGGTGTCATTCCTGCCAGCCGCCATCGCCAACACTGCGTGGGCAAGTCCCGAATTCACATTCCCCACCCGGGTATCCAGCCCAGAAGGAAACGGCCGCTGGGCAGAGGCGCCGCCATCCCACAGCTCGGTGTCACCCAGAGGGCCACAGCGACCTCCGTACCCATCCTCTGCCTCCCCCGCCTCCCCCAGGCCGTCCCCCTGAGCCGGGACCCCCTTCCCCACCTCCGCCTCGGGCCGGGTGCCGCTGGCCAGGAGCACCCTGCCGACGTTCCTGCGGAAGCTGTTGTTGCGGGACAGGCTCCCGGCCTCCCGCTCGCTCTGCCTCCTCAGGCACTCGGACTCCAGCTTGGCCACCATGTCCAGCACGCGCACGGGCTCGCCCTGGGGCTCGCCGGGGCCCCGCTCCGCCTGAGCCTCGCACGGCCCGGCCGAGGAGAAGGGGTCAGAGCCGGGCAGGGCGGCCTTGTGCTGGGCGCTCAGCCTGGTGGCAGAGGAGGCCGCGCAGGTCTTGGCACAGTCCACCAGCAGGGCGCCGGCCCGCTGCTCCAGGAAGGCCACCATCTCGATGACCGACAGGGAGCGGCCCGGGAACGCGCCCTCCCCGCTGTCGCTGCCGAAGTGCACCGAGCAGTGCTCGATGCCGCAGGCGAAAGGCTCCGGCTGGGAGCACCTGGAGTTCGCCTCCCTCATCCTTTCCAGTTGAATTTTGGCTTTTTTAAGATCCACCGATTTTTTCCTGCGTTTGGCCGTTCTCCCGTCGATGTCCCACGTGCTCTTGATTTTCATGGAGCCCGTGCGGGTGCTGCTGCTGCACTGCTGGGCTGCAAAGAAGGCGATTTTCTCCTTGGTGTTGCCGGGTTTCACCACAGCCCAGACATCCAGCGGCCCTTCCCCTTCTTCTCCCTGGTGGATCGTGGCGGACAGGGCGTTCTTCTTTTCCCTTGCACTGGGACCGTCCCCTGGGCCTTTCCCGTTCCTATTGCACATAGTATTTGGATAAATAATCCCCAGAAGCTTTTGAGATGGAGCCACGAGGGAGGGTTTTGGGAAAACGCTCAGTTTGGTGCAGTTGGTGTACTTTTCTCCTTGTGCTGGTCCCTGGTGGCCTCGCAGGGAATCCTGGCTTATTTCTGGGGATCGCTCTTTCTTCTGTAACTTGAGATATGGCTTTAAGTGCATACCAGAAACCCTGGAAAAACAAGAGAGGGAAAAAGTTATAGTTGCAAAATATGCCTGGCTGGAATTAGAGAAGGTGGCCCAGAGCAGGCAACAGCCCACACCTCAAGAGGAACCACACGAGAAAGGAAAAGAGCCACCAAGGCTGCAATATCCACCCTTGAAGAACCTCCTGCATTAGGAGAGAACTTCCCATTAGAGAAATCTGTTTCCAGGCAGTTGCAAGGAGAAATCCTACAGTTTAAATTCTATCCGTTGTGAAAACATAGCTAGTGGTTCATTCTTGAGCTAGAGCCATCCTTCTGCCTGTTCATTCCCTAATCCAGTTGTAAGGCATGCACGGGTCACAGGCTTTATCTGGACATCAGCTACCACACACACTCTCTTTCAATAGATAAAATGTGGTTAAAGCTCAAAAGGGAAATTAGCAAGAGTAATTATATCAATCAGAGATCCCAGGGGTATATAATCTCCTAGTATCACCCAAAATCACACAGTAGTTCAGGCTGGAAGGGACCTTAAACTCATTTTGTTCCACTCCCTTCCATGGGCAGGACACCTTCCACTATCTCAGGTTGCTCCAAGTCCCATCCAACCCATCCTTGGACACTTCCAGGGATGAAGCAACCACAGCTTCTCTGGGCAATGCAACCTTTCCTTTAGCATATTGATTAATGGCAAATTTGGTGACTTTCCCATCTGGGTTTTGATGTTACACATCACATGTCCTCCCCAAAGCGACAGCAGCGTGACATCCAGCTGAGGACACCAACTCTCACAGATGGGATTTTGTAGTCAGGAACTCCAGAGCTGTGAAGGACCTCTTGGATGATGCTGACACTGCAGCAGTAGCTCCAGACTCCTCTATCCTGTCACACCTCCACAGTCACCTTCCACTCAAAGCTCAGGAATGCCAGAGCCCAGGGCACTGCCACACAGGATGCAACCACCAGGAGACTCCAGGCTCTTCTCCCAGGAGTATCACATAAGCACATTACAGAACTAACTGCAGATTACATTTCCATGGTAATCTTTGAGTTGTTGCACTCAAAGGCCTCCTCCTCAGGGATGATCTGTGCTTGAGAGCTGAAGAGCAGCAGGTACAATGCCACGTTCTTCATGAGCTGACATGCCTGACACATCCAGGCACTGAACACATTTCCCTTGACAGCCAGCACCAAGAGAGTTGTTTAAGTATGGCAACTTTGTAGGTTGCTAGCCTAAAACCAGCTTTTAACTAAAAACCTCAATTCACTCATCTGTGAAGTCCAACAAATTTATAAATGATGCTGCCCAAGCAGAGGAAGCCTCCAGGACTAGAAGCAGCTATGCTGCCTAACCACTGCTTTCCCTGGAGGTTTGGTTCCTCCTTCTGGCCCTAGTGACAAGAAGGGAGGCAGGCACAGAGATTTTGGGGAGGTACATCAAGAGGAAGGGCTCAGTTCACCTTTCTACACCCCTTTGGTCCAAAGCAGGGCTTTGAAGGCCAGGAAGCAGCTGCTGGAAAGGCAGATGTCACATTCCTTCCCTCTGGATATTTTAGGGAGGCCATCACCTGGCTCTTGCAACCAGACAATGCCAAAACCACCTGCATCTCACCTAGAGTCTGTGGGGGTAAGATCCCAGTGCTGCAGATACATCTACCCAGCCCCTAGGTTAATTCTCTCCCCTCCTGTGTGTGCCAATTCCAGCTTGTTGGAATTGGGTCACCTCCCACCTTAGTCTCCTCTGCAAAATGCAACTGAGCCACTTTGTTTGCCTCCTCAGTTGGATGCTAAAAACTAAAATAATCTCATAAAAATAGAACTTTGGGGCGTTGAAATAGATGCATGGAGAGAAGAATGGGAAATCAGGTCTGCTGGAGTTTGCTTTGGCCTCATTTTTCACAGGAGCTGCTGCATTCTGGTTGTACTTCACAATGAAGCAGGGTCAGGCCACTGATGTGACCTGGCCAAAGCCCAGCCCAGAAGAGCAGCAGGTGAAGCACTGCAGCAAACTGCTGCAGAGAACAGTGCCTGCAGCCTTCCCCTCCCTTCCCTTCCAGAAGGACATTTCCCAGACTAGAGACAAAAAAGCTCCAGTGGCTGCTCGCCACTGTACCCTGGGGAGAAGAGGTGAATACAATTAAAACACGACTTTGCATGCTGAAATCTCCTGAGCCAGGAGCAGAAGATCAAATTTCATTCATGAGTTTTCATGCCAAGGTGTTTGAAAGATGAGCCGAGCTTGTTTTAAAAGCCTTTCTTCAAGCAGTTTTCAGGAATCCAGCAGGACAATCAGCTCAACACCCTTCATTAAGAGAAGCTGCAAATGGAGGTGAGACCAGGTATTATATGAATAAAAACAGAACCAAACTGGTTTACCCCAACAGGCTCAGGGGACATGTTCAGCCAGCAGAGTTGGTTCAGCTGCTCCCAGCTATTTCTGGTCTATGGAGAAAGACAAAGGGTAAAGTTCTGCCTCACCTATTACAGATTTTTTGTTTAAGGTTATATTTCCTATGTTTCAGTTCGTCCCTGGCTAAGCCAACAATACCGTTTTAAGGTTGAAAAGTTATAATTTACATAAAATTATGCCTTAGTCAGAAGTTTTACTGCCAGAATAATTGGCTCATTTGAATTCAGCATTCAGTTCATTGCACATGTTTTAATGGATCCGGATTTAAAGAAAACCTTCATCTAATAACTTCAGACAGCTATAAAGAGCACTGCAAACTCCATGAGACCAGCTGCCACCTGCCTCCAAGTTTTCCAGCAGCAGGGAATAGAACTTTCATTTTAAAAGCCATCTTAGCAATGGGCCTTACCTGAAAGTGTCACTTGGAAAAAATGAGCCCCCACCAAGCCCTTTGCTGTGGACATTGAGAATGAACTTTCAGGCAATCACAGCTTCTTCCCTGCACATCAGCAGTACAGTTCATCTCTAGCTCCTACAATTAGAACAAGGCTTCCCAGCAGAAATTACTTTGAAGATGAACCAGAGCCCAGTCCCCACCCACAGACTCCCCCTGTTTCTCAGTGCTGGCAAGCAGAGAGCTGTGGCAGCTGCAGGTAAGCTTTTAAATATTTAAAACCACCAAAAATAGTTGTTAAAAGCTTAAGTCACATATTCCCTATGACACTTCATTCCAGAATAATTCTGTTTGCTTTCCTCCACCCTTTAAGTTATCAAGCTCTCTAATTTTATCTTTAGAGACAATGACTCTTCAGAAGTCCACAGGAGCAAACATAAAAGGTTTTCAATCCCAAATGTGCGGTTTTAAATTGCTGATAAGAGAGACTTCTGCCAGGAATGATCAGCACTGAAACAACGAGCAGTGCTGCCTTTATACTGTTATTCCATCCTTAAGCTGATGAAATAAAGGGGCCGGTTTTTCTATTTCTAATCAGTTGTGTCTGAAAAACAGGATACTTGCACTGCTGGAATGACACTGCTGTTTTTACAAGTCGTAACTACAGCTTGTTTCCACTGCAGTTTTATCAAGCTGGTTACTACACACTGTTGATACAGAAATATATTCCTTTATATGAGCTCAGACACACACACCCCTCCCCTCCCCACCCAAGGGAAGACCCATAACCCACTGGTGGACTCCCCATTCTTGAAAATGTCCAATTCCAGGCTGGATGGGGCTTGGAGCAACCTGGTCTAGTGGGAGATGTCCCTGCCCATGGCAATGGGTTGGAATGAGATGGCCTTTGAGGTCTCTTCCAACCCAAATCATTCCATGACTACTACTTGCCAAGCTGGCCAGAATCTTCCAGCATCCTTTTGTATTTATGTATGTTCTAAATCACAGCAGCCTAAAACAATAATATATTTGCTTTAGCGGAAACTCCAGAGCTGGAGGGAAAAACTGTTAGAAAAGACTCAGTTTTCACAACTCCTTTGTAAGGTCCACAGCCAGCCTTAATTCCCCTTGCAGCTCCCAGCTCAGGGACTCTGATAATGCCCAGTGAATCCAAAAGATTTCCTCTGGCCAGCAAGAACAACAACGACAAAAAAGCCTGATCTTCACAAACAGCATATTCACACTGCAAGTTTTCTGGGCAAAGCACTGGTAGGTTTTATGAGGGTGAAAATTTCCATCAAAAGCCCCAAGTTTCCTATGGATTTCTCCTTGTAAACACCAACTCCAGTCGACAAAAGCTCCTCGCGTTGCTGACTGCACACCCAGTGCCAACTACAACTCTGAAAAACCCCACAGGACATACTAACACAAGGCAGGAGCCAAAAAACAAGATTTCAAAATATCAACAAAAATAAAAATCCCACACCTCTGGCAAAGCATTCCTCTTCCCTGGAATCCCAGTTCTCTGTCCATGGTTTTCCTCCATAAAGGACACTGACAATCCGCAAGGACTGAGTACTGAATGGGAGTTAACCATCGTCAACCACTTGTTATTTCTGGAAGGGCTCCATGGGTCCTTTGGGCTCAATCTCCAGTACCATTTCCATCCCCTTTGCACTGCCAGGGCAAGGCAAAGCAGACAGAGAGCTGCTTCAAAGGCATTCCATGGATTCTGCTGGGGCGGGAAAGTCCCGGGATGGAAGGAGCTCTGCTACTCATGGAGTTTGTTCTGAAGCATGGCAAGGGTCCAAGCTCAGAGAAAGGAGGGCTGGGAAGCTCCAGAGGAGGGGTGGGTTCGACTCTGGCAGCCATGGAAGCACCTGATTTCCTGAAAACCCACTCCCCTTGGAGCAGCCACTGCTCCTGACCCGCCCTCCCAATACCTCCAAAATGCCTCTTGAAGCAAAAAAGAGAGCCAGCAAGGATTAGAGTGGGATTTGAAGGCAAACAGAAGGCATGTGGCTGATGAAGGAGAGCTCTCTGCTCCAGTGGTCAGCCTGGGGCAACTGGAAGAATGCCAAAACTGTGGGGCAGAGCTGGCCCAGCAGAGCTGAGGAGCTCAGTGCACTGTAAGAACCCAATTCCTAATGCTGGGTCCCTCCCCAGCTTGTTCACCTGTGTCAGGTGCTCAGATAACCTGACTCTGGGGGAGACAACACCCAAATACAGCTGCACACAGTACAGCCAGAAAATCCATGCCACAAAGCCCATCACCTGCAGCACACAGAGGTTCTGGTGACAGAACGCACCCCCAAACCCAACACAGATCACTCCACTTTGAGGGCTCCCACCCATCAATGTTCTCAATGTGTTTTACACTAAACACACACACACACCCCCTTCAGTAGAGCACGGCTGTCTTGGCTACTTCCTAAATTCTGTACAGGAAAAAGTGCCACTGCTTTGCCAGGCTTTTGTACAAAAGCACTCACCATGAAGGGAGAATGCAGCAGCAATTCTGTGCTGAGCCTCAGCAAGCTCATAGCTCTGCTTCCCAACCATGCCAGACATGGCACAGATGACAAAGCAGAAGGGAATGAAATAAACTGAAATATTTGGAATTCAAATTATCAGCCGCCTCAGAAATGTGTAGCTCAGATGATGGGATGGCACACGTGGCTGTGGTGGGACAGGGTAAGGGGAAATGACAGGGACAGCAAGACAAAAACTGGTGGTTCCACAGGGCTTCTGCTGAAAGCTGCCCAGAGCAGAACAGGTAAATGACAAGTGTCCTTCTGGAAATGGTTTACCTTTATTAATTTGTTCCCTGATTTATAAAGTGCAAGAGGACTAAGATCTTTCTTCATATCACAGTGCAAGAAATTTCCTGTGTTAACGAACCAACACAGAGTGATGCTATTTATAACCTTCATTTTTGTGCATATTTAATGAGAACACATGAAAGGTTACAGAAATTAACCTTGGACCACACGATCAGTAACAGACTCAGCATTCAAAAGGAAAACCACGCAAAAGTAGAGCTGAAGGCAAGTTATCAGGCTTGGTTACTGCCCTTTTGAAACTCAAAACTGAAAGAAACTGGTTCATTAAGTCAGCCGTGCTGGGGAGGATTTCACACAACATTCTCCAGGAGTCAGGTGGTGTTTTCATTATTAAGAACACATCCCAAGCAAGATCCAAAACAACTCCAACTGGATGTGATCCTTCTTTGTGAAGGATACCAGAAGCAGACACAAGTTTCAGGTGACATCACTTGGAAACTTGTACCTCTAGAAATCAAAAAGTCCAGGAATAAACATGAGAACTGGTGCAATGTGAAGTCACTGCAGAGATATTTAACAGAAAAAAAATTGTGAAAGGCTTTTTTTTTAAGTTTGTGAGAAAAAAGAGAAACAGGGCTGCAAGGAAGGGAAGGGCAGAAATCAAGAGTACAACACAAAATACCAAATTTGACTTTGCACCATTTTTAAAGAGGGGAGGTAAGAGTGATGATGAGGGCAAAAGCCCAGGCATTAATCTGAACAAGAGCATTGGCAGGAGGAAGATTAGAGAGCTTCATAAAAATAATGAGGATTGGCTCATCCCAGTTTTAGAATCCAAACCAGATAGGCTCATGCACTGCAGGCCAAGAAACAGGATTTATAAACCTCTTGAAAGGCAACAATAGGAGATAATAAACATGTGGCACATTGGAGGGGGCACTGCAGGGGAGAAAGAGAAGGAGAATGATTGCAGCCTCTCCGGGGCTCATATTCTGATTCCAATATAAAGGTGCTTTGCAAGCAAAGAGCACTAATGTGACACAGAGAAAAAGGGGAAGAGGGAATAGTTCAATATGCCAGACTAACCTCAAGGTTCTCAAAAAAAAGCCATCTTTTTAGACCAATCTACTATATCTTCCCCACATGGACTTGAGAGAGCACAAAGAGATTTAGTGGTTAAGACAGATTGGCAGAGGAATGGGAAAAGAGACAAAGGAGCTGGCTTAGCAGCAGACAGCCCCAGGTGATGCTGAATAAGAAAATACCAGCCTGGAAACCAAAGACATGCCTCAAGAATCAGCCCTGGGAACATCTGATTATGTTAGGAATGACCTCAGCACTAATTCTGCACCCACAAAAATAGAGGCAGTTCCAAAACAGCAGAGGCACAAAGCTCCAAGTAACAGAAACTGAGGAGGGTTTTGAAATACAGGCAGTGATGCACCAGCAAGAGGAACACCAATAAATTATGGAAGCAGCTGAGGAGAACTGGCCACCACAGAGACATCCATGAAATAGGGAAGTGGAGTGATGCTGTGACAGCAGTGAGAAGCCCTTCAGCCAGAGCAGCTCCAGAGCACAGCACACACTTTTAGCCAGGACTGAGAATATTCTGTGAGGGGCATCACAAGGAGAACAGCAGCAATTGCTACTCAAGAAGCTACTAGAGAACACTTGGGTCACTTAGCAAAACCACAGGTGAAGGTTACAACCCCCTTTTACAGAATGCAGAAGAAGAGGTAAACCACCGAAAATAAGCAGCAGTCCTTAGGCAGAAGGAAAATAAAGGAACAGAAACTCAAATGAGTCTATAAACTGTCATGAATGTTCAGCCTGGGAATGAAAAGAAGGTTTCTAATTGCACAGCAAGATCTGTCATCTTCAGTAATGGCTTAATCTACAGGAGGAGAGAAAACAAGATGCAAGAAAAGATGTAAATGTTTTTAGGCTGGACTAAGTTCACAAAAGGGATTATGAGATCCTGCTTGGGAAAGTAAGGAGCTGGGTGACCCAGGAAGTCTTTTCCAGCACTAAATTACCATGAGACTAACATAGCAAGTATACACTGTCTACACAACCACAAAGAACAAAGGTTAAAAGTTTGCTTTAAACCCACACAGCCTTTGGAAACCAAAAAGCTGGCGCTCTTCCTCCAGACTGAGGAAGTTTAAGAGCCTTGGTTTCAGAAAAAGAAGTAAAAAAAAAAAACAAAACAAAACCAAAAACAAAAAGAAAACCCCACCATATATTTTTGAAGTAGTTTGAACTCCAGCAAACTGGCATGTCCTTGCATTTGCATGAGGACAACTTGTTCTGCACCATGTTCCTATAAGGAGACACAGTGAGAGGTGTTCACTTAATTGTCACATAAGCACAAGTGTTTGAAATCAATCATGCATTTCTCCTTAATAAGAGACACAGGAGAGTGAGCAATGCAAAATCTGAGCTTAAACTAATCTAATTACTTTGTCCATAGTAAGACAAACCACAACAACGACTGCCAGCATTTCCACTTGCTTTAAGCTGCCTGCATGCTTTAAAGCCTACTCTGATGAGCCTTTCGCCAGTTAACTTTTACTTCAAAGCCATGTTTCCCAAACTGATTTACAGCTGTTGCTAGAAAACCCAAGGACTTCTGCAAGTACACTACCAGCTGCAGTGAATCTGTAGTTGTCATTATGAAATAAAAATGTCAAAGAACATTTCTGCCCTTAAGCCATTACAACATTTCACTTAAACACTACCCGAAAGTCAGAATTTAGAGCAAATGTTTGAGTGACAGCTCAAGACAACAGGAGAGGAGAAGGAGAAGGCTGAAATCAGTGCTGAATCCTCAGCTGCAGGCAGAGCAGCCAGTCTGTTCGTACCGTTTGACTTGATGGAAGGTGGAGGATGTGGAATTCAGTGGTTCCCTGTGGAGGCCAGCTCTGCAGGAACTCCTCATGGTAACGACCTCTCTCCAGCTAAGGCACGTCGTCACAGCCAGTCCATCCTGGGCTACACCCCAGGCTCCCCCATCAGCTCTGCCTGCCCCACACTCAGCTTCACCGTGTCTCTGCCACCTAAAAACTGAACAACAGAGAGCTACATGAGAAAATCACAAGCACAGATGATCAGGACATGGACTTTCCCATGAGAGAACAGATATATAGATATATAAAAACATAAATGTAAACAAACACAGACATGCTACACATGCATAGATATAAAAGATACATATTCAGATTTAAAAGAACTCAACATCATCATGCCACTATTGCATCTGGAGTCCCTGAACACCACCAAACACAAATGAACGTGACCCACCACGGCCTGTCTGCACACACAGGAGTTTTTTTCACCTTATATCCAACTGCAGTGCTACCTTGGCACCTCCCATGGAACACGCTGTCTTCCCAGCTCCATGTAAACAGGACGCACCAGATCTCTCTGCTTGTTAGCACCACATCCACATCAGGCTTTGGAGGGAAGTAGCTGCTAGCAGTGAGATTTGAGGCTGCCAGGAGTTACGTTAGCGCTCTAATCAAAATAACGTGGTGGATTTTATAAAAGGACAGAAAACATGTCACCACGCAGCCTCCAGGTCTTGTGAAAACTGCCCTGTCTTTGCATCACACGCAGATAAGACAGATTACACCAAAACAAAGCTGTTCTGCAGTATCTCTTGTTCTCCCTGGGCTGCTGCCTTCTCCACCTTGTCCTTGGAGCAGACACTCTTACCGGCACTTTAACACACTTTGACGGAGAAAGAACAACAACCTTCAAGCTGGAACATTAAAGGGAAGAATGACACAGCAAAAGAGCCCTGGAAAACCTCAAATACTCCAGCCTGAGCCACCAGCAGATTGTTTTAGAGACCATTTGCTTCCTCTCTAGAGGACTGTGCACAATGATGCTGTAATAAAGGAATGCCATTTGAGGATGCTAACTATGGAACTGTGTCCCCAGAGAACCGTGATTTAGTGCAGCAGGTTGCTCTCTCCTTTTCAGCAGCTCTGCCCAGTGTTCCTATTGCTGCCTTACCCCAGACTGTGCAGAGACTGAGCCTCTCACATCACTCCCTTCCCAACACAGAAGAATCCCCTCTATGCCCAGCTCAGCACTGTTTGACTGGTGTGGTTCACAATCAATGCTCCCACTAAACACTCCTGGCCTGGAAAACCTGCTCTTGGTAGCCACACTTGCCAGGAAAATGACAAAGGATGAACCTTCCAGGCAGGAAAAAAACAGAAGCTGCTTTAGATCCACCTGACTTGACGTCTGCTACAGCAATTCCACCATTTGTCTAATGATGGCAAATAAGAGGTTAAGTGTTTGCCTACATTTGAGTAGCAGGAGCCTAAAATAATATATAAAATATTATATAAACACATTCCAGCCTTCATGAAGAACTCTCTGCTGAGCTCTACACAAGGCTAAGAAATGTGTGGGGTAGAACAGATGAAGGCAGGGCAGAGGCAGAGCAGGAGGAGGAGAGCATGTCCCCTGCTCCAGGGATTCAGGAGGACCAGGAATTAGGCTGCTATGATCAACAGCAGAAATTGAAGCTTTGTAATTAAACACCATTTTCACCAGACTACCCAGAGTCTCTAACGAGGACCTACCTCTATGAGTGAAACCTAGGCACAAAACCAGCTGTTTCTGATGTTCTCATGCTGTAAAGATATATATTCACAAACAGTAATTCACAGAGAAGAAAAAGCATATGCCCAGTGCTTTAGGAAAAACAAACATAAAATTGTTACTTTCCCATGAACCATCCCTAAGAGGCACTGAAATTCTGACTTTTCTCCAATCTTTTGTCTGGCTCTCCTTCTGGCTTTACTAGCACTAGCATTTCAAACTCAGCAGGAACTGTATCACAGAAACATGATTATATCCACACCCAAATAAATGCAACCACACCATTTCAAGAATGCCACTCACTTTTCCAATAGCTGAAACCCTCTCCATGGATCCCTGGTTAATGATATCACATGTTTGTCCTAGTCCCACTTCTCCGGAGATCAATTGAGAAGTAAAAGACAAAAACCAGACAAAGAATTAAAACCCAAAGATATCTTGTTTGCAGCAAAGAGCTCAAGAAGCAAATCCATCAAGAGTAGTGGTTCAGGTCAGGAGAAGCCAGAATCCTGATTCCAGCACAGGCATTGTATGGTGGGATTTCGTGAGTTTAGGAAGGGACCAGCAACTACTAGAGGGAAGCAAAAGCTGACAAAATAGACACAGCCAAGTTCAGATGGGCACTGCAGCACAGACCCAACCACAGCTCCATACAAAGCATGCTTTTTCCCTTGCTCTGTAGCTGCTGGGCTATAGAAAAGAGCTGAAATAGACTATTAATGCCAGCAAGCTCCTGACAAATTCCTACTGTGTGAGGAGTAAAAAGCTGTGCTTGTGAATTAAAAAAAGAAAAAGAAAAAGAGAGGAAAAAAAAAACCCAGCATTTAAGCTAGCAGATATACTTACTGCCTTTTAACTACCACTGTTTCTGTATCAAGGCTGATCCTTAGCAGAAGGAGCTGCAGCCGATTTGTTAAGTTTTGCACAGAGTCGGGTACAGCCCAAAAAACTGAAATACAGATGCACAGAGAAACAAAACAGAAGAGGAAGTTAAAACCCTAATCGTGCTCTTCTCCCTCTCTGAAACCACCCCCAAACATATGCCTTTCTGCACAAGACGTGGGAAGGACTCAGGTTTTGGCAGCAGAAAGCACCACATCCTCTCAGCCGCGGACAGCAGCTCAGGGAACGGTCCCACCAAATTCCCCGTCTTATCACCAGGTTTGAACACTGCAGCAGCTTAGGAAAACAAATGTATCAACTCAACCAGACTGCAGTCAAGGTCTCCCCATCTGTGTAGCAATTCACTACAGCTTTTGATATTTTGATAAGTGCAAGTGCCTTTTAGCTGTAGCAACAGTAACTGATCAACAAACCAATTCAAAGGGTGGGCACATCCTCTCAGAAAATTCACTTTCTTGAAAAGAGGCCATGGCCTTGGGACTGGATCGGGGCAACAATCACCCTGTCCGTAAAAACACATTTGACCACCCCACCTCCACCCAGAGGAAGTTTTGGGATGTTCCATAGCGATGTCACTCTGAATCAGCCGGGCAAAGAGCATCAGCATACTCAGGATGCAGAAGGAAGCAGCAGCAAGTATTTCAGAGCAGAACTCAGAGGAGTTAATACCAAAAACAGCCATTAAGGTGGAAAAAGTCAGTGCTGACGCTTTACAATAAGATAATTGTCTTCTTGCACGAACCAGGTTCCACATCCATTCTGCCCCCACAGAGCTCAAGCTTAGGTTGTTTTTATGATCCTTGTCTCCAAAAGAGTAATTCACCAGACACGCAATTCTGCCATCCCCCAGCCAAGTCCTCCCTCCCTCCAGATACACCCCTCAGGACACCTGTAACAGCACCAGATTCTCCTAAGAGGCTTTGGCACAAAGTCTTTCCTCATCCCAACACTCCCATTGGGAACGATCCACAGCAGCTCCCAGGCTAGGTCTGGCAGGGAGGTGATTAACACACCTGGTCCTCAGCCTCAGACACCTATAGGAACACAACCATTTCTTTTTAACTGTTCCTCAGGAAATATCTACATATTTAAAACACCTAAAAAACTGCCTTTTAACCCTAAAGGAGCCATCGCAGGCATCACTTGCCCTGTGAAACCTTGTGTGTTCAGCTTCCCCCCTGTTTGATGGTCAATCAGATCTGCTATTACCTGATCTAAAGGCAATGAAACTGCCCCAGGGGCTCCAGCTGGAATTAATACGGGGGAGCTTCCTGTGTCTACTCCCACACCAAAACCAGCTGAGGGCACTTCTGCAAGGCACCAGGAACCAGAGCTGGCAAAGCAGCAGAACCTGGTTACCATCACCCTTTGCTCATTTCCACACCAAATTCACCCCAGCCCTTCCTTCTCAAAGCTCCTCCGAGCTCCCATCCTTGGATCACACCAGAGAGAGCAGCAATTTAAATGAAAACTGAAGATTCCCACGTAAGCAGAATCAGCAGAGGCCACAAAGACAATGAGGGGTCTGGAGCACCTGTCTTCTGAGGAAAGACTCCAGGAGCTGAGCCTGTTTAGTCGTTCACACGTTGCCCTTTATCAGCACTGCCTCCCTGTCTGATTTCTCACCTGAAGCTGCTCAAGGAGCTTGACTAGGACAGAATTAACCCAAAGTGGTCAGCTCCCTCCCTGAACCCACTCACCCCTGACTTGGCAAGAACACACAAAGCCCAGCAGGACAAGGTTGTCAGAAACTCAGTCTGGAGTCAGCCATCTCCAATCCACACCTGGAATCATGCTGGAAAATGTCTGCTACAAAGCAGATTGTAGGTCCTCTCAGTGGAAAGGAACACTTCTGAATGCACAGTGGGCAAAAGGCAGAGTGTTTCAGAAGCAGGGAAATGAGCATGTAGGGCTCCAAGGCAACATTTCACTCCTCACTGCTGTCAAACAGCACTACTTGCTGTACTGATAAGCATGTGAAATGCTTATTCCAATGAAGCACTACAGGGAGAACCCGTTTTCTTTCCAAGATCATGTCAATAAAGAATGAAAGGCTCCACATTCGTGGCTCACATACTTTCTCTCTAGGTGGGGTAAACGTTGGAAGGACTAAGTTGTCCCCTCAAAAGGAAAATCTCAGAAGGAAAAAAGAAAATAAAGACAAGCTCTGCTGTACCCTCTTAGCCCTGCATGAGTATTGGGGAAAATAATATTACAAGTGTTTCCCTTGTTCAACTATTCCTGAAAGGTTTCAGCTGCCTTGCACAATTTGGGTAAGGACATCACTCGCTGCTCAGCTGGGAAGAAGTTAAGAACTGGCTCATTAGATTTGTTCTGCTTGATCCAAGAGGAAAACAAAACCAGTAAATCCCTCACTGGGCAGCACTGCTGCAGCTCTGGTGACAAATACACGGGGCTCACACATCACTCTGCTTTCTAGAAAGCTGCCTTGGCACCCCTTGTCACTGTCACATGCTCTGAATGACAAACTGGGGGTAGCAGAGCCCCCATGAGTGGGGCTGTGCCTGCTGCACCCTCTGCTCACAGGGCACGGGCAAAAATCTTCCCTGAACACACCACACTTGAGGCCACATGACCCACGAGCCACATCTGAATTATTCAGCCTATAAAACATATCTGCAGATTTGAATTAATGAAAGCTCAGCTGAAAGCCTACTGTCTTGGGGCAAGAGGAAGGAGAAAGCTTCCAGAAGTCTTCCTATTATAGAAGCAATAGAGCTGGTTCCAAATATAGTAGATCAGCACTCCCAGAGCTCTGGAGACGTTGTGCCCTGGTTTTGTGAGGCTGAGGTCTCACTTGATTGCTCCTGCACATGCAAAGATTGGTAGAAAGGACTGCAAGATGCAGAAATGACGTGAAAAGGGAGTTTCAGGACAAACACCAGAGGCAGAAACCCAGACTACCTCTATGAAAGATCATCCTGAGCACCAGGAGAGAACCTGTCCCACTTTAGAGACAGCCAATCAAAAGCAGCAAGAAGAATCCCATCTTCTTCAACAACACAACACAAGCTTGCTAAAAAAGATCCCGATTGTTTTTATTATTATTATTACAACCCTGACGTGGCAGATTAGGATTGCCAACAACCATTTCATCACCCTATTCTGCCTGTGGTAGCAGGGATCCTGGCTGGAGAGGTGCACTTGACTCCCTTTGGCATAAAGTGACCATCATGTGCCCTGCCTGACAGAAATTCCTCACCAGTTCACCAGGAACAGTTTGTTAGGGATCCAGCAGCACAGGAAAAGGACACATTTTAACTCCTGAAGTTTCCTTCTCCTGTTTCGTGGCAGATCTTGTAACACAACAGAAATAAACTCAGTTGCAAAACTCTGATTACAAGTTTATCTTTGGCTATCACTGCATCTGTGTACTCCAGCAAAGGCCTGGTCTTTTGGTTGGTAAATAGGAACAAAGTAAAATGTCATCAGGAAATTAAATATCTCATACAGGACACTGCAGAGGGAAGAAGGTCCCCTGCACCACAGCACAACATGCACAGGAATAATTTCTCCTGCACATCTCTCCATGGGGCATGAAATGACTTCTAAAATAGCAGAACAAACCTACAGCTGACTTCTAAACATCCAGCAAATAAATAAATAAATACAGGTCCTTCTTTAGAACCTTGCTAACAAGGAAAACCCCCACAACAGGTGACCCAATGGGAAGCACTAATTTCATCAGCTTTATAACTCAATTCACTGAATGAAATATGGCTTTAACAGGTTTCTGTGGCTCTAACTGGCTTGGACCAGCCCTTGGGTTGCCAATTCTCCATCCTGTGAGCACCCCACATTCCCTGATCACAGGTCCACACCTACACAGTTTAGCAGAATAAAGGGAAATTAATTTTTATTTACTTCTGTGGAATCTTACCCTTTGACCAAAAGGTTATTTTGTGCATTTCTCTGTCCTATACCACTGTGGATACTTTTTTAGCAGAGACAGAAGCAGAAAAGAATCCCAAAAAAACCCCAAGCAAACCAAACCCCCCCACACACACACAAAAGACTCAAAGCAGAACACTGTTTCATCCACATGGATTCCTTCTGCCAGTCCACTGCAGGGCTGAGAGGTTACAATATCCATTAGGAATCTCTAAAGTGTCCAGATTTTTCCTAAGAGTCTCCAAATCCAAATTCAGCAAACCTTACTCAGCAGCACAAACACTAGATTAAGTAAAACAGTACCAAAAAAAGAGTTTTAGAAGTAACTGTGCCATTACTTGCAAATATTTGGATAGGCTGGGTAAGGCCTTAAGCAACCTGGTCTAGTGGGAGAAGTTCCTGCACAAGGCAGGAGGTTGTGATGAGATGATCTTTAAGGTCCCTTCCAACCCCTTAACATTCTATGATTCCATGATTTCTGTCATTCAAAATGTTCAATTTTTTTTCTGTCATATTCCTGAACCCACTCTGTTCTCACATAAGAGCATTTTCCACTATTTTTAGTATGTCTCATGAATTGCCACAAAATCTTAAATATTTTCAAACTTTTAAAGTAGGCCACTGCTGGTGCCCCAATGTCACATTTTCACAGAGAACTATCTTCCACCTCGCAAGGACAATGCAAAAATGCTGAACTCAGAAATCTCAGATTTATAGGTCAGCAGTTTACAAAGAAGTCTGCTCTGCACTTAGGGAAAGAGCTATCCAAGTACACCCAACTTCAGGACAGATTTCATGCAGAAAGATGTTCAAACTATTTTTCACAGCACATTTTGGAACAAAGTGCCTCATTTCATCTGCAAATTTCCACCAGAACAGATTCCTTAGACATATCTAAAAACAACCCACCCACCTACAAACAACAAGACACACCACCACTCACACCCTCTGAACAAGCTTTGGTTTCACTGGGCTTTCCAACAGTGTCTTATAAAACAAAACATAAGGCTCCTAAAGAACAGGTTACAATCTGAGAAAAAAAATTCACTACTTAGTGTCAGGTTCTAACAGAGCTTCTACTGGAGGAGGTCAGGGCCTACCCCAAGCCCTTTCCAGCCATCCCCTTATGTCTCACCACAGGATGTGGCTGAGCCCATCACTGAACCAGTTGGTACCATTGCAGAAGCATTTAGGAAAGGGTGAAGAACACATGACACAGAGATCATGAGGAAAAACCCCACCAAGGCCAGGGAAGGATAAGGGGTGCTCTGTGGCAGAGCAGGTCATGCCCCACAGTGAAACTGGAGAGAGAAGATTAGTTTTATGCTTGTTTCTTACTATTATTTTACTATTCTAGCCATCAATAAATGATTTTTTTTGTTGTTTTATCCACAACAGTAATCAGTAATCTCATTAACTTTATCTTGACCTTTAAGGCCTCTTAGCAGTCCTTCTGTGACATCTCTGATTCCAGTCCATGGCAGGCAACAACCCATGAGGTGGGCAGATGGATGTGTCTGTCCCCTGCAGCAGGGAAATCACCCACTACAATCACTCACAGCTTATTATTAATGTCAAGTCTTCAGTAGGGACAGGAATATTCCTCCTTGTATGGACAGTGACCACTTTCCAGTCTCCCTCTCTTATTCACTTCTGACTTCTTGTGAGATGTGGTGCAGATCCCACTGGGATCCCTGACGTAGGGGGGAATTCAGACTTCTGAGTCTCTGAGCTCTCTGAAAACATCCTATTTCATAGAACCCTTGAAAGGTTCAGGTTGGAAGGGACCTCAAAGTCCATCCAGCTTCAACCCCCAGTCAAGGGCAGGGACACCTTCCATTATTCCAGGTTGCTCCAAGCCCCATCCAACCCAGCCTTGGATATTTCCAAGGATGGAACAGCCACAGCTTCTCTGGGCAACCTGTGAAGAGAGAATCACATCCCATGACCTGCTGCCCACTCCTGCTTTGAAGCAGCCCTGGACTCAGTTATCCCTCTGGACTGTGAGCACACACGGCTGGCTCACACCCCTCTTTTCATCCACCAGAGCTCCCAAGTCCTCCTCTGCAGGGCTGTCCTCAGTGACTTCCTGTCCCAGTCTGTACTCACACCTGGGACTGCCCTGACCCAGCAGCAGCACCTTGCACCTGGACTTGTTGAACTTGATGAGGGTTCCTCATTCCCATGGATGCCACACAACCTTCTCATGTTCTCATACAACTGCTGGATCTGGTAACACAGCTCTTGGATGAGGACACACCTTCTGGAGAGCTGACTCAGCCCCAGTTTCCTGGAGAGGGAACAGCCACTCTTTACAACCAGAGGCCTCCCAAGCTCTGTTGCCACCAGGTCCCTTTGGGAGGGAATGAGCTTCTCTCCTGCAGCTCCTGGCCTGCAGCATGAAGTCATGCAGGGAAAGGGAAAGAAATGGGATACCAGGGTGTCACAGCCAGCAGAGCTGGAATCCTCACCAGTGACAGGAAGAAGAGCACAGCAAGGCACACAAGACTCACAAGAGCACTTGGCACGATGCCGTGATCCAAGCAGACTCCCTGATATCCATCAGCCAGAACCAGGCACCTGCAGAGCTCATCCAAGCACAGACAGAGCAGCAGGAGCAGATCAGGGAGGGAACAAGGCACTGGTGAGCAGGGCTGGGCTCACACAAACTCAGGGGAATGATGCCAAAGCAGCATCAGGGTATTTCCCAGCCTAAACTGCTTTGCAGCTTGTAAAAAAGCACAGAACCCATTTCAAGAGACCAGAAAGGACTTTGAACACCCAAAGAATACACTTGTGACACATCACGGCCAAAGGGCTCAAGATGAAGACACAAGGTAGCCAACAGGACACACTACAAATCCTTCCCAGTCAAAATATCACCTGGTTTTATAGAAACTCTCAAGAGACCCTTATACACAAAACATCTGCTAAACCAATTCAGCTTCAGAAAAACTCTGGGGTTTTGACTGGTAAACTGCAGAAGAGACCAACCTTAAACAGAGTATCTTATTGCATGATTGTTTCAAAGGACTGTCTAAAATCCAAGCTAATCTGGAAACCTACCAATTCCACAGATCTTTAAGCTTTTTTTAGCTCTATTTTTAAATATTTTTTTCCATTAATAACTCAAGAACTATTGAAGTAAAAAATTATTTGATATTTTCAGAGCTCTGTAGTCAATACACCTAGCAACTGACACAATTAAAATTTCAGAAATCCTAAGCATAGCACAAATTCCACTGTAATTCATTCTTGGGAAAAAAAAAAAAGGCCCCAAAATAGCACTGAAATTTCAGTAAAGGACAACTTCTGCACGCTTATGAACTGTGACAACTTCTGCTTTCTGCTTCTACCTTTCCCTTTTCACATTTCTTCCTCAAAATTCAGTGGCACAGACTCATAAGAGGACACCAGAAATAATTCTGGTGCAATTCTTTCCACGTCAATAACCATTCTAGAAGTATGAACTTTTCTCAAGTCTACTGAAAACATCAGATTTGGGTTTGTTCTACAAGACTTGAAATTTTATGAAAAAACACAGAAAACATAAAATGCTAGAATGGTTTGGGTTGGAAGGGACCTTAAAGATCACCTTGTTCTAATGCCCTGCCATGGACAGGGACACTTTCCACTGTCCCAGGCTGCTCCAAGCCCTGTCCAACCTGACCCTGGACACTTTCAGAGATGGGACAGCCACAGCTTCTCTGGACACCGTGTGCCAGGGTCTCCCCATCCTCATAGGGAAGAATTTCTTCCCAATATCAAATCTAAATCTCTCCTCTTTTATTTTAAAATTGTTCTCCTTTTCCCATCCCTACCTGCTCATGTACAAAGTCATACTCCCTCTTTTTCCCAAGCCCCTTTAGGCACTGGAAGGGGCTCCAAGATCTGCCCAGAGCCTTCTCTTCTCCAGGTGAACACTCCCAACCCTCCCAGCCTGGCTCCAGAGCAGAGGTGCTCCAGTCCCTAGGGCATCTTTGTGGTCTCCTCTAGACCTGCTCTAACAAGTCCAAAAAACAGCTTTATAATCAAGACAGAAAAGGAAGAAGTACCTGCACTGCTCTCTAACCCAATATTCCCACTGCTCCCTCCAGCACAAACAGTATTTTCTTCTCAGAGTTTCCCCCTCTTGGACAAAATGGAGAAAATATGAATAAACCCCACCAAATCACTTGGAAGTGAAGCAGAAAATCAGGAGCCCACAACTGTGGTTTAGAAGGGATGGTTTAAGTGAGCCAGCTATGGAGCTGGGGATTGTGACCCTGCTGTGGAAATCCTCACTTTACAAACCAAATGTGCCACTCCAGAGCTCCCACTCACTACCCTGGCTTTCCACAGCCAATTCTCTCCCAAAAGCCAGCTGCAGCTTGCCAGCCCAAACACTGAATTACCAAAGCAATCACCAATCTTGAGCCCTCACCATCTGACATCTCTCACCAATTCTCTATGAGCTTGCAGGAAATAATTTCAAACAGCTCCCTCAAGAAAATAAGTTTTAAGCCTTAGTTTTTTCCATCCCAAGCCATCCCTGCACGATTTCATAGCTCTGATAATTATACCACTGACTAAACCTCCAACTGGGAATAGCTGTTTTTATCATCACTATTAAAAACAGTCCCTCACACTGTTAGGAATCTGGAAATTCACTGGAGCTGCATCCCACCCTTCGGCCTCTCAAAACACTACAGAGCAATGAAAGTATGTGCTGAAACCAGAGGATCCCTGTGCTGAACAACTCCTGTCATTTCTGGGTAACTGGAACTGCTCCCTAAGCCAACCATGGAGGCTTGGTTATTGATTTTAGAGGGGCAAGTGGCACCAGAGCTCTGCAAGGCAAAGTTTTCCATACTGAACTGGGAAAGTCAAGTTGCTTTTTAGAAATGCAGCAGTGACATGCATGCTAAAAAGCTCCTCATTCACCTAGTTTTGTCACTTTTATGCTATTTTTAAAAAATTAAAGTAAAAATATGTGCAATTTCCTTTTCTAATAGAATATTATCTTGGTTTTTACACCTTGGCCAGAAGACTGACTGACAGCTCTCAGAGAAGTAGCGAGATGCAGAAAAACAAGAATTGAAAGAAAACTGGATTTAAAAAACAGCTTTTAATTATCTGAAGGTATGGTTGCCAAGTAGAGAGCAAAGAGGCTGTGCATCATTTACAGATGGGAAAATTCCCCCAGGTTGATTTCACAGCCAATTACAGTGGATTAACCTATTAGGAAGAACAAAATAGATATATTTTTTTTGTGGATGCAAGTTTCAACAGCTTGAAAAATCATTGCCACTGGTACTTTGATACAGAGGAGCAGCAAACTGTTCTATCACACTTCAAGTCATCACCATCCATAAACACACCCTAGAAAAAAACCTCGCCCTCTTTTTTAATGCATCTTCTGTCATTATTTCCTTCTCAGGGAACAGCATCTCTCTTGGTTCCCCACTTTGAGTATCACTTCATATATCACTATTTCTTTTATTGTTGTTAAAGAGAAGCATCAACACCTTCAAGCTGTTTTACACACACCTTTGCACACACATGTATAATTATATCTGCCAGATGCCACTGTATAAGGTATTTGTCAAACAGAAAAGCACCAAAGCACTGATTTTCAGCTTTCCAGGATCCCTCTGCTAAATCCTGGGTGTGCCTACTTTTGTTTGGTATCAAGTTCCTCCTGCTGGCTCCGCTGCAAGAGCAAACTACAGGGATAGTTAAGTTTTTCCCCACCACCAAAAACATCTGTTCCTTTTCTGAGTTCTCCAGACTTCCTTCCCCTTGACCATATCACAAAGCCTCTCTTTTCAGCAAGACTGCCTTCTTGATAGTCCATCACCATTATCTTCTTGTTCTCTGCAGAGCAGCTCGAATCACTGGGTCTTGCAGAGCTTCCAGTCCTTTCAGCTCAAGGCCAGGATCTGAATTCAACCATCTGTGATTTACAGAGAGGGTTGTTAAACTCCTTCCCTGACTCTTTTTTAACACTCCAGAGTTTCCTGTCCTGGGAGGCAACCAAACTGCTACAAGAAATGCCAGTTTCTGTTAAACATCCTCAATTCCTGTGACACTGAGCATTTAAAACAATTACGTTACTTCCAAATCTTGCGCTAGAACAGCTTTTATCCCACAAAGTGCAGAGATGAACAAAAATTACTTTAGCACCAAGGAGTGTGAGTTGGTTATTTGCTGCATTTCACAGCATTTCTAGTTAAGATTCAGGCTTGGCACAACCCACCATCCGCTCGAGCACACAGCACAATGTCACCCCTCAAAACCCCACTGTTCAACCTAAAGGCACTTTTTCAGATTTTTTTTTTTTTTTTTTTTTTTAGGGTGCATCAGCTGCTCACTGAAAATGGGAATGCCTCATTTAGCACACACACACACACACTTGTTAAACTGCTCACAGCATGCAAATAAAACACTGCATTGTGCAAAAGTCATTCAGTCTCCCCATCCATAGATATGAGCAATGGAACCGTGGCCAGGAAAGAGAAACTTGGAACACCATGCAAATATTTCAGTCCCTTATTCCCAGTATTCACATCCCAGGCTAAAGCCCACAGCCCTGTCATGCTGAGGGGTGACCACGTTTGAGAATCTGCCCTGTGCAATGGGTGGGAAAACAACTATTATCTGTCTTGCCCCTGGACTGCACCCTTTTATTTGTAGTTATTACTGCAAACTGCCTTTTTTTCCAGACAATGGTTGTGTTATTATAGGTACCTTCATGCCGTGCCAAAGCACATACACACAGCAATTCAGAACAATCAGCCTTGTTTTCATGGGAGCAAAGGTTGCAGCCAAATGAAATGGGTGGAGATCACATTAAACAATCTTGGAATCTGCTAATAGGATATAGGAAAATGTGACCATAATGCAGATGCAGAGCTCCCCTTTCACCTTCCAATGTTATGGATAAAATAAAAGCTTTGGAAAACCAATTAAACTGTTTGAACAACATTAAGCAACTCAAAGTGTTCTCAGGGTGCTTACAAGACCACTGAGAGGTTCTTTAAAATTAAAACAAAGAGGTACCCGTTCAAAGCTCTGAAAACAGAGAGCATTTCCCCACCTCTGAAACAATGATCTCTTCTACCACCTGTTATAAAGATATAGGAGACCTGCAAGTCATCTGCTTGTGCATGGTGAGGAGAAGCTCATCAAGACAACTGTTCCTGCCTTAGAAACAGAATCAGCCCCTCCTCTAAGCGGAGGATTTTCACACTGAGGCACCTTGGTTGGTCAGCTGCAACCTGCATTCCCTTTGTTTGCTTTTGAGATGTGCATTAGTCAGCTTTCTTCTCTACAAATCTGATTGTGCCTCTGCATGATCGTGCACTGAAGTCATGTCCTTGAGCGTGTGACATCAGTCTGTTGCCATGGCAATGCACAGGGCAGTCCAAAATTCAGTATTATGGCATCACTGCGGGATCAGACAGCAGAACAAGCCAACGCCTGAGAGCTGGTTAATGCAGCACGAACGGCCAAGACATTTCAATCTAAATGTTAAAGTGTAACTGCACTTCATCACAATATTCTTCATAAATATGCCTAGAAGCCTCAAGAAAGACAATCCAGAAGGTCACTGAATTGAAGAAACAGGCAAACCATCATGCATCACTAAAAAGAAGGGCAACATGTTTCCAAGGATGGCCACCAAGTATGAAGAAAGCTTAGTTCAGCTCTCTGAATAGAAACCACCATCTGTTCCTAAGGCAACACCAGAGCTGCCTAAAGACATCATCCACAGAGAAACAGGGATGGCCCCTCAGCACCCCAAACCAAGTGTTAGGTTGCACCCATTTTTTTCTGGAAATCAAGAGCCTGGAGGATCACAGCACTGTCAGCCCCTTCAAAGGGACAGCATTACATAAGATACGGTTCTTCAATTTCAAGACTTGAAGCAAAGACCAGTGCATCATTAACCCAAACTGTAACAAAGCCATGTAGTTAAAAAAAGGGTGGTACCTTCCAAGAGTTGTTATTCCATGTAGGGTTAGACATTACAGTTCTGTAGGCTCCTTGCACACTCGGAGAATGGCATTTCTGAAGAGGAAAAGGGAAGGAAAAAGGAAATTAGTGACACAGTAACGGTGTTAACTACCCAGCTCCTAAAACCCTAAAGATCCAGTCTGCCCAGAGCAAAGGGCACATGGGAACAACCCATGCACTGCTGACATAGAGAACCACAAATTCAAGGGGTCTTCAGTGCTGACTGATCTAGTACACCCCAAAAACAGCCCAGCAAAACTACAGGTGGATGGGAAGAAGCCAATTTGGCACCATGAGAGCCCAGATAGCCAAGAAGAGGGACAGCAGAGCCCCCAGAAGTCACGGTGGACCTCTTTCTTTACCTGCTCCTCTGTTCCCATCAAGCACACGTTTTGGGGTCCGGGTGTGGATTCTCAGTGGCTGCTCTGACACTCATATTCCTCAAGCCCCTGGAGGGCCACTGCTGTTGTAAGTCAGATTCTGTGTAACCCAGCCCCTCCCTGTACGCTTGGCTTGTTTCATTTTGCCTCCTTCCGCTTTCCCTTATTAATCCACGCGTCTCCAATAACTCAGTCAACACTTCCTTCTGCAG
Organism: Cinclus cinclus; assembly: GCF_963662255.1. Lineage (NCBI taxonomy): Eukaryota > Metazoa > Chordata > Aves > Passeriformes > Cinclidae > Cinclus > Cinclus cinclus. The sequence goes on from NC_085051.1 coordinate 59,318,230, forward strand.
AGCTGACCTCCAGCCTTCCCATAACCCCAGACGCACCCACAGTTTCTTAACACTGCCATTAACAAGGCACATTTCACATTCTCCACAGGGATGTAGCCCTCATCCATTTCTAACCCCTCCACCCATGTCCCTGGCTGTAATTACCCCATCCCTCGTTATCTAATACCCAACACAAGCCTCGGGGCTGAGAACCACTGTTTGTTTGGCTCTGCAGCGTCACACACCCCAGTGGTGTTGTATAAATAAATTCCACAACCTGTTTGAGCCTGAGTTTGATCGAGACTTGAATTACCCCAGTTTCCAAGTGACTGCTGCAAATACCTTCACTCACTCCCTGCTCGCTTACGCAATTGGCCACCAAGGCAGCTCCAGGGCCAAACACCACGACAACCAACTGCTCCCATGGACCACAACTGCACAGGAAACAACTTAAATCCCTCTACTTTTAAATATAAATTGCAGATTATAAAGGGACAGAAGAAGCACACAGCTCTCAAAAATGTGCCTGTCACCTGCAGGACAAGTTCCACATGCCGGTGTCACCTCTCAGCCACCAAAGCACCCAGGCTTTGCCACAACTCTTAACACTCAGCAGGTTACCCAGTCACAAGTCTGAAGTACCAGGGAGGATGAGATTCTGGAAGCAACTTTGAGCCAAATGGATTTCAGAGCAAAATAAAGCCAGCAGGCTTCATCTCCATGGAGCTCCTGCAACACAACATAGGCTGAGCAAGTCACTCAGGGCAGAGGTCTTTCTTGTTAAGTACCTAGTAAATTCAGATTAAAGTCAGACAGCTTCCCACCCCCCCCCCCCAATATAAAAATCAGATGCTATCCAGCCCCAAGGAATCAATCCAGCTTCTACAATGAGGAAAACCTGTTCACAGCTACAAAACACCACACACAATCCACAGGATTGTGGCCCTTCAGGTACTCATTAAAAACATTTTCCCCTAGAAAAGTCTCCAGTAACAATTTGCCTTCAATTCATCTTCTGCAGTGAAGATGGATGGCAACTAAGCAGTGGATATGGAAGCACATGAGAAGTCCCAGTGCAGCCATCCCAGGTCATAAGCACATCAGAGTAATCCCAAGGACATTGACCAAGTACCAACCTGCTCCCAATGTGCTGATTCCAACATCAGAGGGGCCATCAAACCCCTGAGCCAGACACCAGGAAGACAGGAAGGGAGCACCAAGGCATCTGTGACCATTAAAAGGCAAACAGAAGCCACAGAAGAGCCAAGGTTGGGTGTATGTGATGGTGTTTACAGGTGGAGGAACTCTGCCCACTCATAGGAAGGAGCTGTGCTTTGCTGATGCTCCCTGACTACCCAGCTGAACCTCCTGTCCACAGGCAAGTCCCTATCCACCTGGATTACCCTTGGAGCAGCTTGGCCAGCATGAAAGATATCACAGCCCATTTTCTGGCTTCTTTTCCCTACAAAGTCAACGCACCCAACCTCCTAAAAAGGCAGCATGGCACCTGTGTTCCTACATGAGACTCACATCCTAAAACCTTCTCCTAAACAAACCATGAATGAAGAGCACTGTGAGTCAACATCCCCAGCACGTGGGGATCTGGCAGCCCTGCCAGGTAACACTCCAGTTTGGACACTACAAACACTCCTCATTTTTATTTAGGCAATACCTAATCCAACCTGCCAGCCTCCTGTCCCTGTAACATCAGTTGCTAGAAAGGGATGCAGGAGTCTAATCAGGTACAGACTCTTCAGGAAAAATATATTCTCCCCCAATATGAATAAATAAATACCGTTTTTAACAAAGAACGTGATGCAGTTCATCTCATTAAGTAAGTTCCACTGTTCTTATCAAAGCATAGATCCACTACAGTACACAATGCACAAGTTGGTTTGCAAAGTGTGTTTGGACCTTTCCCTCTGAAAGCCACCCTAAAAATGCAAGCCTCACTTAAGGGGGGCTTGTACTCTTTGTTCCTTTGAAATTCACACCACTTCACCTTATTCATTCCCAGAGCTTAATGCTGCAGCTTGATCTACACAATCAACCCTATCAGCCAAGTTAGAAACAACACAACCAAGCATGAACTTACAAGACTATTAACTTTTACCGAGTATATTACATTTTCTTTCCCAAAAACATTTCATCTGCTAACAAATACCTGCCTTAGTGCATTACCATCCTCCCATTGTCCTGGAGTGAGTTAGCAGGCTTGCAGCAAAACACCAGCAGAGCCAAGCACACTCTGCCTCCTGGCCAAGCAGAGCCTGCAAGAACAGACCCCCTCTGGGGCAGCGACAGTTGAGGTCAATTTAATGGGAAAACAAACTACTTTTCCATTCAAATCCAAAGCAGAGACAAAGAATTTTATGTGGCTCAGATTGCACAGTCAGCTGTCTTTTTAGGAACGGATCAGATTTAATGGTTCTGTGGCAGTCCAGAAAAAATGAGCCTGAAGAGAGTTTAAGGTTTGGCCAGTACTGCACTGTGCAAAGTCCAGGCACTTGTCTGGGGTGCTCTGGTGGCTTTAAATTGGTACCTTAAAGTCATCATCATCAACAGCAGTTCCAGGTATTTTAGAAGGCCCTGGCACAGGGTGCCCAGAGAAGCTGGGGCAGCCCCTGAATCCCTGGAGGTGTCCAAAGCCAGGGTGGATGGGGCTTGGAGCAACCTGGGTTAGTGGAAGGTGTCCCTGCCCATGCGAGGGGGTTGGAACGAGATGGGCTTGAAGGTCACTCCCAACCTAAACACTCTGGGACTTAATGATTTCCCAGGGTTCAGCCTGAAGTACAAACTCAGTTTTACACCATTCCAAAGAATGGCAAAATCTCTCTCCCAAGCTCTGCCTGACAATTCTTCTGCATCACATGGATTGTATTTAACACCATTTCTACACCAGAGAACCAAAATGAGGCAATGCTTCGACACGACCACCCTCACCACAGGGACTCGTATTCTGAAGCAGCAGAGATGTGCTCAGGCTCCTTCACTTGACTATTTCAGGGCCTAATGCAGACAGAGAAGCTAATTAACATGTATTGCTATGGAAAGGAATATAATCCAAACCGTCACTGGTTTATATCTAAACCCTCTGAGACATCTAACGTCAAAGCTAAACAGATCTTCACCTGGCAAACATTTGGAGAGCCTTCAACTGAAGCTTCCAGGTAAGGGAATGCAGTATTTTAGGATATTTTTGCTACATACACTGGGGACATACCTCCAACACAAAGCCCAGAGAATCATTATGACAGCTGCAAAAACAACTTTGTCCTGGCTAACATTCACATAACGAAATTACAGTTTCACTCCAGGGAAAAAGGAAAAAGCACTTAAGTTTTGTTTAGATTGAAGTGCTTCGAGCCACGCCACTTATCTGCTATCAGAGCAGATTGCAGGGCTGCTCCGATGATTATTCTGTAATGAAGTAACTGGAATTGGAAGGTATGCAATTAGTCCTATCTCCTCCTCCTCAGCCACCCCCCTATCAAGAAGAAAACCAGCACAGACATTATCACCTCTCCCTGGAGCTCTGCTACCCTCATCACTTAAAATACCCACAAAGCAAAGTAGGGCTGTCACTTACAAGCTGCTAACAAGCCTGGCTTGGCCTTGACTGGCAGCAAAGGTGATATTCTCAGCATCTCCCCAGGAGAAAGTTGCAGGGTTACCTAATGGGATGCTTTCTCAGATACCCACACACATATATATTAAGCTTAACATGCCTGCGTTTAGCTATTTTAGTAAAAGCAAACCACTTTTGAAAGGGGAGGAAAAAAAAAAAAAGCAGTGCTGCTCCTAGTAGCTTTAGGTTAAAGCATCTCTCACTGATCCTCCTGGGCATGACCACTGGGAAGTGAATACATCAAACTCAGGACACAGGTATCACTTACTGGCACTCTGGGTAGTTTTACTGACTCCAGCCTGGCTCATTTTACCTGGGTCGTTTACCCTTCCTTCCCCTAAAGAGCTGTGCTTTATGTCTGTAAAGTGGTCTATGCAGCTTTCCCATAACTGCAGCTAAGAGATGGAAGATGCAAAAAGGCCCCAGACAGCCCACAGCCAAATGGAAACTCAGTGAATCCCTGACTCCAAACTACAATTCTGAGAAAATACAAGCTGACATTTATTCAGGCTCAAAAGCTCACTCATCTCTTCCCCTCCACCCCAGTGATACCCCTTGGTCTAATTAAAGACAAGGTTTCTCTCAGCAGCCTCTGCCTTACATATATCCCAGTAAAGTCACCCTGTGACCCAAGGAACCCAGGGGAGAGCTAGGGGATAGGGGCATTCCCCAAATCCTTAAAATAAAAATATAAATAGTAAATTAAAATAACCTTACAACCACCATTAATGCAACATCAACAAACTTGCTCTGTATAGGTCCACTAGAGATGCAACAACTTCCACTCAGTGAATTCACACAATTGAGTGATTTTCACTCAGTTTTTAACTGTTCCTCAACATTTTCCCAAGTTCTTCTGAATGTCTTAAAAACGTTTTCTCAAAGAAAATGGGCCACCCCTGCGGGGTGCACTGGTGCCTTGACTTTGCTGGACTCAGGTCAGGGATGAAGCAGTGTGAAATCACAAAATCCATACACAACCCTTTCCTAGCTCCATACATCTACTGATCCAAAAGAGGAAAAAGGCCTTAAAAAAAACCCTTTTAAGACAAGAAGAGTGTGCAGAATGCCGCAGAGATATTTGCTACAGAGGTATGCAAACTACTGCTCTTTATCCTACAATTTACCCCATGGCCTCCAGCTGACATCAGCTGACACCATCTTAACAACCCCATAAGTAGCTAAAGCTGAACAAAGCAATCATTAGGAGAACTGGTTTAGTCCACTGCTGGTAGCATCCCATGTCCTCTCCATGGAGGAAGCATGACTCAGACTGCTCTGGGCTCCCATCCACAGCACAGGCTGCAAAGTTGCATTAAAAAGAGAATTCCCAGTAACTTGTACCAAAGTCACGTCTCCAACTCCTCCTGCTGCGAGACCAATTCGAAGCGAGTTGATTCATATTTTAATATACCTACATCTGCAGTCCTACTGCATCTAAAAAAAATCCATAAGCACTTTAAGAGAAGTACAGGGACTTTTTTTTTTTTCCTTAACACCATGGAAGATGGATTCACTGCTATCAGTAATCCTCCCACAGCCCCAGTTTCAGAAGCAGCAGAAGATTCACAGAGATTTCAGCCACAAAAACAAGCACTCTTTGCATCACTTCATTCATCTGTTTATTAAGATAAAGTTACCTCATTAAAAAAATGGTAGCATGTCATCCTTTTTTAGAGAGGAAATTAAGTTCAAAAAAATGCAAGGAACTAACAACCTGCCCCACACCTGCTGGCAAGCTCTGGTGCCCTGATGGTTAAACTTTCAAGCAACAAGATTTCCTTAAAGGTGTTTTTTTGTTGTTGTTTTTTGCCTTTTTTTTTTTTTTTAATTCCCTTAGCAAGTGCCTGACACTTGTCTCAAGGTACCATGCCTTGCATGCTCTCCTTGTGCAGCAGTGAATCCTCCTCTCCCCAGCACCAGGACAAGTGGTCATGACGGGAAATGAACAGGAAAAAAATCACAGTAGACATCATGGCAAAGCAAGAGCTGCCTTTTAGCAGGAGAGAAAGAAAGAGGCAGTTTTGCATGTACATTTACAGGGAGCATGTACAGGAGTGAGGGTGGGAAGAAGCACTTCTGAAGCTCTGAAGACATAAAAACATTAAGAGGCCCACCACAAGAGGCTTTATGATGGAAACGATTTTTAGGCTTTCCAATGAAGGTGAAGCTCTGAACAAAGACCTCAATGAAGGGTTTCATAAATGAAAAGAGAACTGGGGTGCTCTGGAAGTACACGAACATAATCCACAATCCAACATGAGCCAGTATCACTGATGTACAAGTCCTGCTTGAACCCAGGGTCCAAACTCCTTTTTTTAAAAAAATATAGCCTCCAGTATGACACATCTCAGAAAGCCAGACAACAGGCACAAGCCACGAGCTTGTCTTTGAAGTTCAGATACACCAAAAAATTACTTCACCTCCCTAGATGCAGAAGGGATAGTGCTGCCTTTGATGCTACAAGAAATTTTGGTCTTAAACTGCCCAAGGACTTCAAATGGCTCGCTGGGCTGCAGCATGGCAACACCCAAGCCTACACATACACACGAACATAATTATGCCTGGTCTAGACTTGGGGGAAAGGAAAAAAAAGAAGAAGTATTTTCAGTGATGTTAGCACGCAAAGAAAATAATAGCACATACAAAGAAACCTCTAGGGTGACTTATGAAGAAGATTTTATGCTTGGCTTTCTGCCAATTAGAGAGGAATTAAAGAGTCTGGCAATACAACCCTGTTCATCCCAAGGAAGAAACTGCATTTTTAAGTGGTCAACGGAGCAAGAGAGATGAGAAAAGAGGGACAAAGACTCGGGAGTGCAACTGCACAGAGCAACATAGGAAGTTTCTGATGGTACTGAGACAGTGGGCACAAATAACTCAAATTTTAAAATTAATCCAGTCTATTGCCTCCAAAAGAAAATCAGCACGTAACAGCTGACTCCAAATGACAGCATTCCAATAAAGCAGACAGTATTTTTTGCTATAAAATTCCAACTGCTTCAATATTTTACAGATTATCTGCCTCCACTGACTGCCAACCAGCAAAATCAGTGAAAGGTGGAGGTCACAAAAACAAACGCAAACCACGTGGAAAAGGGATGGCTAGACACCTTGGGAAGTTGAAAATGCTTCAAAATACAGCCTTTGAGTAAGAAAGAACATTTAGTAGCTATCTGCAAGAATTAATTTACATCCAAACTCTTTGGAGCTTAAAAATTCACATCATAAGAACAGCTTTCACCAGAATTAAGACCAGACTTGACATGCCCCAGTTTCCCCAAGGTTACTTTTGGAAATGCATCTACTCTTAAAATATTTCAAGTGCTCTTCTCACACTGCAGAAGAGCAACCAAACCTACCTTCTAATTTTACTTTTCTAGAACTTTTTTTTTTTTTTACAAGAACTTAACACTTTTTTTATCTGAATGACAGAAGGAATTCTGTGTCACACTGCAGGTTGAAAGTTACTGGAAGTGGCAGCAAGCTGCTGTTGCTTATATAAAGTCATTGTAAGGAAAAGAAAAAAGAAGCTACTGAAGCTTTCAAAATCAAACCCTGTAAAACACCAAAACCACAAAATTAACCAGAAGTAGCTTAGGAGGTGCTAGGGATGTTCAAAGTTAATAAAAATTCTAAATTAAATGGCTGCCGCTTAGGTTTGCCAAAAAATTATGCAAATTTCCAAAGTTCATACATAGTAATTAGCACAGCAAAAAGCAGGTCCCAAATAAGTGATGAAGTTAGCCTCACTCTTATTTCTCCAGCAGATGGAATTAGCTATGTGTGAAGCTATTTTTTTGCAATTGAAGATTAAACATATTACCCTGAATATCAATTCTGCAAGTACAGCACATTGGATACGTGCATGCATGGAAGCAGGAATATGCAAAAGCCAGCCTGAATCCTTGTTTTCCATCATTCTGAACAGGACACTGAAGAGGCTGGGGGAGGGTTGACATATTTAAGACTTCATTTTTCAAACTGATTGCTGACAACTTGCTTGAGACAAGTTCTCTCAAAGTACATTTGGAGTTAATAGTCCAAACAGGTTTTTCCAAAGAAAAATGTCTGCCTTGACTAAAAATACATCCTCTTGATGTGCTAATTGACAGATCACAAAAAGTCACCCAAACTGCAAGTCCAAACAACATGTCTCAGCAAAGGCTCATGGGTTTGCCCATTACTTCTCCAAAACCTGGCTCACAGGCATACCCATCACATAATGAAATTCACCTTTTCTATTCTTATTATGGATTTTCCCCTTGCTTCACACTTTAAAAGACACAACCTTCCCCTCGGCCCTGCAGCTCTCCAGCAAGGGCTGAACCTCATGTGTGCCTTTGACCAAAATACTCCGTGTTCCACATCCCAAATTTAATTTCTCAAGCTCTGGAGCCCAGAGCTGCCCCACCACAGCAAGTTCCTCTCAAAGACACTGAAAGACCCAGCAATTTTTCTCTGATGTCAGGCTGCATTTTAATCTTTCTTAGAACAGCAGGAGCCTTAGTAGCTCCTATCAACACACCCATCCAGTTTAGGGGTCACCACCCAGGAGCATCTCCCACTGCAGCAGCAGCAGGAGAGTCTTGAGAAGGTAAAGGGAGGGCAACCAAAACCAAGTTACTGCACTGATCACAGAGAGTGTGGATAAGCTTCTTCCTAAACACCAGCTTCCAAGCAGAAAACTGGTAAAAGAAGTAAAAACAAACTACAAATCTCTTCCCACATGAGTATTACTTTCAGGCAGCCCAGAAAAGATTTCTAGAACCTGTGAGTGTTACAAAAAGAACTCAAAACTTACATAATTAAAGAAACGTAGGGAGGGGAAGGTAAAGTTTATTGCTAATTTCAAAGTCAAGTAAGCGACACTCTGGATTGAATATTATTAACCAAAATTGTGCAAGTTAAAAGTGGATGTACTGAAAGCAGCAGAAACCCTGCCCGCAACAAAATGAGAATTCTCTTACAAAAATACTTCTGGGGCCAAATGAAACACAGTGTTTAAGTAAGAAAGCAAGCAAGCACTTACACCTATTGTGCTCTCCCCCTCTTCCTTCTCATCTAGGGAGTCTCATTTATCTCAAAGCAATCAAAAGAAAACACTTTGATTTTTAAAGTCAGAAAAGCTGCAGAAATTACAGCCCTGTCTGGCATGAACAAATAATATTTCTGAAATCAAAAGATTCTCCAAGTTAGGGGAAGGGCAAAAACAGTCCTGAATAACTTACTTTGCATAGCCCAGTTCCTGCCAAAACAGTACCGTAAATCCCATGCTAGTTCAGATAATTTTCATTCTTATAGCAAAAAAAAAAAAGCTAGATTGAACATTAGCAACATTAATTGTGTGATATGACCTGAATGATGCAAGAACAAGTAGTTAAGTGAACCACAGCATCTGCTGAATTTTTAATCACTAGTTGTTTTGCTGCAAGGCAGAAGAACACTCTATATCAGCTTCCAAGCTCTGCATGGAATGGCACATTAGGACAGAAAGATTTTAAATGGCATGAATTCTGCCTCCCTGCTACCCAAATGCCATTACTTCACTGTAAACTGCAGACAGAGCAGCTTCTAAAGCAGGATTATTTTTTAATCACACAGAAAAAAAAAACCAAAAAACAAGAACTATTTTCTGCACCCCAAGATACCAGTCAGCCATTTCTAATTTTTTTTTTAAACTGACGCTTCATTAACAGCCATTTATTTTTTTATGCTTCTCTCTGTAGTCTATTTCTACTCTCCAAACAGCTTTAAGCAGTCATGTGGCTGCCCAGCAACAGCTTGCTACCAAAGAGGTGGTTGAACCCGGGATGTGTAGGAAGGTGATCTATGTAAACATTCCTATTAGCCCTGTACTGCACCAGGAGGAGCAGCTGCAACATGTTGGGGCACACCCGAGCTAAATTTAATCCATCTCTCCCTGACACCCATTGCAATGACGCTGCAGACACCCAAATTTGGACAGCCAGGTCATGGTACCACTGATGCTCATCATGTATCTACACCAGACAATCCTGCAGCGATTTCTCTGTGTTTGACACCCAAAATAGTTAAATAAACCAACCACCATGCCTACAGTGGTAAATACAACTCCAGTTATGCTCTAGGCATAAAAGTGCAACAGCAGGATTAGCAAGTGATAGAGCAGATACTCCCCTTCCACAACAAAGGAGGGAAAAAAAAAAAAAAAGTTATTTGGGGAATAAACACTAAATCTGTAACTACAATGTGAATTTCAAACACAAATCCCACTATTACAGGCAGAATCAAAACTATGGGCAATTACTCTGTTTCATATTTTAGGGGTGAAAAAAGGACATTTTAAAAAAGGGACAACATTACAACATTCCTACATTAAAGATTGTCACATTGACTTTAAGAAACTCTAAGTTTAATAAGTTAATGGAATCAAAATAGCTTAGAAAACAAAGACAGTAAAATATGGTACAAATAAAAATGGAGCAGTCAGACATACCAAAGCAGCATTCCTGTGCCCTCCTTCCTGCAGAGCTCACAGAGCTGGGAAGAGGATCTCTAACCCATAACTTTCCCTAAATCAGTATTGCCTTCAAAAGCTCAAATCTATGGATAGGAACATCCAGTGATAAATCCAATGACTAAATAATCCACAAGAGACAAAAAAATCCCAGCAGAGAAGGGCAAGAAAGATGCTTCCCAGGCTATATTATCTTTCATTTCAGGTTTAGGATCAGTCCTGTGTTTTCTTTATAGGCTCAACCACCAGGTCCAAGAAAAGCTGCTCTCTTCTCTAAAACCTGGTATCAAACCTGCAACAGGAATATTGAAATATGCCATATATGCTGGGAATACAACAACTTCTGTGTGAGGATTATACCAAAATGCTGCTTTGGTTCTGCTACAGGGCACCGAGAAGTGAAAATAACACATAGTGATGAAGGTGTTGACACCTGGAACCTCAGGGAGTGTTATTACCCAGGCAGCATCATGAATCCACTACACAGTGCTCACCTTCACATCACCCAAACCTAACCTGGCACCTCCACACCCCAAAACCACAGTCCTTCCTGACACAGGAGCTGCACATCAGCCTATGAACACTGTGATAAACACCCGCAGCACAAGCTTCAAAATGAACTTCCAAATTTAAGAGACACAGAAAGAATGTTTTATAACCTCTAAGTCGCTCAGCTGCAGCTTAGCACTTAACAAGCCACTCACAATTCTTCACAATCCTTCTCCAAATGGCAAAAAGATTTTAAAGAGCATTTAGTGCAAGTGAAACATCCTCAGCTTTCTCCACAGCCTCTGCTTGCTCCCCAATTAAATATGAAAGAGACAACTTAGTCATACTGAGCACGCAGGATGATTTTAAGACAGTGATATGAAATGAAATCCCACAACTTTTTCACACCTATTAAATTGTTACTTTGTCATTAGAAGGGGAAGATTTTGATAAGCACGACGCATTTAACAGACAGTGCCTTTGTTACCAGGCTGCTCGTGATGAAGCCCAGGCTCCTTGACATTCCATTTCTTCCACTCAAAGGCTCTGTGCTACAGCAAATTTATGGGTTTTAGCATGTAAGAGGAGAATTGGGCAGGTTATACCTTCAAAATCAGTCAATAAGGCCCTTTCACTCAGGTTGGGGGAAGGCGGCTGGCTGCTGGAAAGCAACACAAGGCGCTCCCTTCCCCCTCCCCTCAGGACCCAAAAATGCTGCGTTCAAAACACTCCCATCCCCTGCAGCAAGGGATTAGCCATTTATTAAAAAGGAATCAAAACACTGTAAAAGGCTTCCAGTTAAAATTTCAAGGGAAAAAAAAAAAAAGAAACAAAAAAACAACCAACATTAACACCGGTAGAACCGGAGTCAAAGTAGGAATTCTGGGCAGCGAAGAAAAAGCAGCTCAAACGCAAGCAGGATGTCATTTGTCCCAATGATGCTGATCAAACGGCTCAAAAGAAAGACAGAATTAGATTAATTTTTTTTTTTTTACTCAGTCATTTTGCTGTCTCCACACCAAGCAGTAACAGCATTCACAACCTACAGCCATTTAGACTGTGGACTTTTAAAATAAACTACCTACCTCCACGCTTTCTTTTTTAGGGGCTTTTTTGGCTCTTCTCTAGAGGTGACAGACAATTATAATGGCCAATTATGTAAAACCTTTCATCCGAGAAAACACGAAGCACTACGCAAACACTCATTAAGACTCTCGGCTGGAGCCTGCGCCTGTTCCACAGCTCCCCTGGATATCTCCAGCCACCAAAACTGGATGCCGAGAGCTGTGGCACGGCCAGGACAGCGCCCAGCAGGGCAGGGCCAGCCCCTGGAGACTTGCACGGCCTCGCAGGCGGGTTTTACAGCCCGCAACAAACTCCGGGCTGCTGGGGCTCAGCTCTACAGCCCCATCCGAGCCGGTTTTTTAAAAACAGAGCGGAGACACACGCGGCTGCTGGGCGTTGTATGAAGCACCTCGCAGGACGAGCCTTAGACCCACTTGTCCGGCTGATCCAAGCAGATTTTTTCAACTGGGAGTGCATTGGCACAAGTCAATAATCTCGGTTTACTGAAGAAATTAAAACGCTTATTGTTTCGCGTAAGGCCTTGGAGGAAGTAATTCCGAGAAGAAATCACTTCCACTGTAATTGTACTCTTAACCTTCCCTTAGGTTCTTACGCCATCTCCATGAGAAGGCGTTATTCGAGAACTATCACAATATGTAATAACCATTATAGCTCTTTTCGGATCACTGTTTATATTCTGCGAGTTCACAACCCCTCCCTTCTGAATGGCAGCAAATCGATGTATGAACCACGGGGGAAGTCGTGCAGAAAAAAACCCCAACCAACCAACCAAACAAACAAAAAAAATAAAACCGACCAGGAAGTGACCACAACTCAGGAGATCAAAATTTGGGGGGAAAACACGGGGTTTGGGAGGGGGTTTGCTTTGAAAAGAAGGTCGGCGAAAAGACTGACCCGCAGAAAGCAGGGGGGGCTCGGTCTCCCCGGCCACGCGTGGGACGGGCGCGTTACGCAACCGCGGGCAAGCGGGGATGCTCCGCAACCCGCACGGTGACCGGGCAGCGCGGGGGACACGGCACCGCTCCCGCGATCCCGCTGCCCGAACCGCCGGGCCGGGAGAGCCGCGACAGGGCAGCGCCGGCAGCGCTGCCGGGTAAAGAGCACCACAAACCTCCCCGGGGAGGCCGGGTGCAGGCGCTGGAGGAGCACCGCGGACAGAATAAAGCGAGAGGACAAACTAAAGGCAAGCGGAGCGCGGGCAGAGCGCGGTGCCCTCGGCGCGGCCCCGTCCTGCGGGCGGGCAGCGGCCCCTCGGCGGCCCCGCAGCCGCCATGGCCGGCGGAGCGCGGGCGCTGCGGGCGGGCCCCGCTCGCCTCCCACCTGCCCGCACCGAGCCGCGCCGAACCCAGCGCCCACCCAACCCCTGCCGCGCCCGCGGGAGCCTACCTGGAGCGGGGCCGTAGGACGGGCCGTGGCGGAGCCGCCAGGCTCGGCACAGCTCGGCTCGGCTCGGCCGGATCCCCCCTGCGCCCGGCGGCGGCGGGAGGAGCCGGACGGCCTCGCCAATCCGGGGCGGAGAGGGGCGGGACGCGGAGCCGCCGGGGAGGGACGCGGAGCCGCCCCCGCGCCGCGCCAGGCACCGGCCGCCCCGCCGCGCCAGGCACCGGGGGCTCGGCTCGGGGCGCTGCCCGGGCTCCTCGCTCCTTTTAAGTCCCTGTTCGAGGCCAGCGAGTTGCAAGGCAGCCCCCGGCGCTGGCGACCCCGTGGTCCCCCCGCTCTCCTCGGTGTGCCGGGCTTGCAGCTCCCAGACGGGGCTTAGCGACCAACGTGGCACTGGAAGCCGCGGGGGTGCCAGTTCCCAGCCCGCTGCGGAGCACCGGCAGCTTATCAGTGGAGTTAGTCTGGTGATAACCAGACTGGGCTAAAAATCTGCAAGGTCCTCTACGAGAGGCAAAAAATAATCGTTCGATAAGCCTCCTGGCTTTGAAACCTACTGAACTCCCGACTGCAGGGCCAGAAGAATCACATAATCAATTAGGTTGGAAATTACCTCTGAGATCATCGAGTCCAACCCATGTCTGAACATCACCCTATGACCGAACATCACTCTGTTAACCAGATCATGGCACTGAGTGCCACGTCTGGTTTTTCCTTAAACACCTCCGGGGATGGTGACTCCACCATCTCCCTGGGCAGTCCATCCCAAAAGAGCTGCAGGGAGGTAACTGGGAGTTTCCCTGCCTACTGGAACCCCACCAGTGTGGTGCCAGCCTTGCCAGCTTGTTTTGCCAACGTTTCCTCCCCAGCACAATCACTAAATACCCTTTGCTGTCATCTGCCCTTGGCAGAGGAAAACATGAGCTGCTGTTCCTACTGTAGATGTATCCACAGCAGTGGTTTGTCACGCAAGCATCACCCCGGCCATCTCTGTGCAGTGCTCCAGAAAGTCTCTGCCTGCATTGAGAAAGAGAAGGGCACTGGATAAATCCTCTAAAACCAATGGTATTCAGAACAAGAGAGAAACACAAAGGGAATGCATTAGGAAAAGGGGAATTAAGTGATGGCATCACATGTTAGATGGAACCCAAAAGGGTTTCTACAAGAAGGAACTTCCCTTCTCCATAAAAGATTTTGGCAAATCGTTTCCACTTAGATGTAAGCAGGCAACAAACTTAAAACGCCTGTTTTTTGGTTTTTTTTTTTTGTTTTTTTTTTTTTTTTTTTTTTTCCCAGCCCAGGGAACAGCAGGAAGCTCTTCAGAGGACGTTTAGGTTGGGTATCAGGAAAAGGTTCTTCCTCCAGAGAGTGGTAAGGCACTAACAGGCTCCCCAGGGAATTGTCACAGCTCCAAGGGTGCCAGAGCTCAAGAAGTGTTTGGAACATGCCCTCAGGCACAGGGTGGGATTGTTGGGGTGTCTGTGCAGGGCCAGGAGTTGGACTGGATGAACCTTGCAGGTTCTTTTCCACTCAGGATATTCTCTGGCTCTATGATTCCCTGGCCTGCTGGAGAGCAGCACTACTTACTCTCTGTATACACTACTGAGAGGAGTTCCTTGAGACTGTTCTCAAACTAAAAAGCAGTGTAAGTGTGTCAGCACAGCACAGTGCCATGACAGTCCTGACGAGGGGCAGAGCCAATTAGCCAGTTACCCAGGATCACATTTACACGGTGTCTCGGATAGCTGAGATGAACCTCCCAAAATCTCTGGAGCCCCTGTTGACTACGGCTGCTATATAGAAATCGAGGGTGGGAGGGAAGATAGAGGTAAGTTGAATTGCTGAAGGTCAAATACTAGATCAGGACAGAAAAAAGACCCTACTGTTCTCACCCCTCCAGTACTTTCTCGTCTGAACTGTAACAAACCACAGAACAACAACGGGATTTAGCTGCTGCTGCTGACACGGTAGTTTCCTGTGTTCCAGGGAAAAAATTCTGTATTTTGGTATAGGACCAAATGCATATGGAAAAACCCCTATTTACAAGCACAGCCCCACAGTTTGGTGTCATGCAGTGAGATGCAAGATATCCCCAGATGACTTAAAGGGGAATGAAATATGTGCCCTGTGATATTAGAAAAAGGCCCCTCAAAGATATGGCCCAAATCTCTTGTTGTAAATTGATAAAGACAGTGAACTGCCATTTGCTGCTAAGTGACTTCTAACGATTAAACAACCTTTCTCCTCCCACACCCTCGGGGCATTTAGTGATAGTATAAGAAAGATTTTGCACATTGTTTAGCTTAAATGGCCATCTGGCCCTTTCTACATTTCAGTAGCCTTGAACATTAAAATACAATAGATAATGGAAAACTTATCAGAGACCTGGAGAAGTTTAACTCTATCAGAGCAAAGAGGATTAACTAAGTCCTTACAGCTCTTTTATTGTTTCCATCTTAATTAGCAGTCATATTCCTAACAGCTTTGTGTCATACTCTTAAAACCAAGAGAAGAAACTGTGCCTTATTGGCTATATTAATTTTAACGATGAAACACAACTCCAGCAGTTCCATCCTGCTTCCACAGGAGGTGTTTTGCTCCTGGGCAGTGGAGAGACAGTGGAGGTTCATGCCAAAAAAAGAAAAAAAAAAAAACCCCAGATACAGGTTTTCACCCAAAATTTAAACAAACAAACCAACAAACAACCCAAACCAAACTTGGAATTACTGTGCAAACAGGGAAAAGGATGCTCTTTTCAGAGGAAAATGTAATGGTCTCACAACCTAACTCAGAAACCTACTTCCTGCTACTGAGACTTCATCTAATCCAGCCCCATTAAGTGGTTTCTTCTTCTGCGTTTGCTCAAGGGGATAAAAACACAGTTTTCCCAAAGCAACCCACTCAAAGTCCCTGGAAACAAAAAAGGTTTGGTCTCAACTCAGCTTATGGTTGGCTTATGGTTGAATCCAGCATTTCTTCTGGGGTTAATTCTCACTTCCCTCTTTGCCATGGAAAAAAACTAAGAAGGGTTGAGTCTGGAAAGAAGTCTGATATGTTTAAGAATGGGGCCTTGGGCTTTGAAGAAAGAAGCCAGCTGAGGACACTTTCACCTGCAGTGCTGGAGCAGGTTTGTGAGTGAAATCTGTAGCAGCCGGGAACACTTGGTGTAAACACCCTAAAATAACAGTGCAGATATGTGATGTGCAGATGTGATGTGATATGCTGAGATAAAACCACTCAGGCTGTGTTCCCAACTGCACTTTGCATGCTGACATTGCTAGTTTGCATTTTTGTGAAAGCCAGGAGCTTATAAATGTGCTTTTGGGTATCAGCTGCCAGAGTGCAATAGAATCTCCAGAGTCAGGTACCTCATCCTTCTATTTATAGTCTAGAGAATGACACTTCCCAAGGGCAAGTGGAAACTCCCACCTGGGAGCAGAGACCAGGGAGAAGGAAACATCAAACGAGGGCTCCATTAGAGTCACTTTGCACAGCCAGGGTAGGTGTTTCCATCAGCTCAGGATCCCAGGCCCACACATTGGAGTTTAGGAATCTGTCAGTGTTCTTTGAAGGATTGCAGCAATGACAATTTCTGTTTAACACCGTGGGTATCAAGGTTGCATTTGATGTTATTTGTTGTGTGTACTGATCTGGGTGGTGGAGAAATACCCAGGAAACTCCCCAGGCTCTTCCAGGTGAGAGTCCAAACATCTCTCTCTACCTGCTTGGACCATGCCCTCTTGCCAGGTGACAGGCTGAGGCACTGGGGGGTGGGTTCCTCCCACTCCTGGTAAAAAATGGGCTGCAGAGCAAAAGAAACCTCACAGAACAGAGCAAGAACTAGGGAACTGTGTTCCCTAGCTGCTCAAAGACAGGAATTTCACTTCTATTTTCTGCTCCTAGAATTTGTTCTGGTTTTTAAATTAGCAACCATTTCTGATGAGAAGCTTGAGCAGAAGTGGGAACAGCAGCTAATGCATCATAATGAATTTGCTGTTCAATACTTGATTGAGAGGTTATCAATTAAATTTGGCAAGCAATGCCCTCTGCAGTGTCTGGTTTTGCCTACAGAGGATTTTCTTTGCATGCAAGTGGTTGTGGGGTACAGCTTTATAACTCCATTTACCTGTAATTTCACTAAAAACACGATCAGAAAATGTGATTACTTCAGGGCTAAATCTGAGGATAGATTTCCCAACACTCCATATTGTTCTTCATTTGTGCAAGGGTGGGGAGAATCACCTTCACAAAGAACAATATTCCGTGTGAAGGAATTAAGAGCAGAAAGAGCAAGATTGCCACATAATGATCTCCTCAGTACAAAATGTACAGGATAATGACAGTTATATTGCCAAGAAATAAAGAAATTCAAATTGGTTCTTAAAGTTCTATGGCTAAAATGGGATGTTATCATAAAATCATCAGGTCTGTATGAGAACAAGGAGTTTAACCTTTCAGGCATGGCTAATATCTGCACAGGATAATGAGTTTAGAAATTAATATCCCTTGTTTGTTTTTATTAAATGATAATATGTTTATTCCTCTTAACACAATATTTCTCTTAGCACAATAAAATCAGTAGCAATCAGGAATTTGCCTGGAAAACACCTGATTAGTGTGTTTTATCTTAAGTGACATTGCAACACTTTAAAATCATTATTCAAACACATCGAGGCCTTTGTGGTGACCTAAATCGTCAGTGGAAGGTGTCTCTGCAGCACGTCAAGAAAACCCATTCTGGCTGTAACCTACCTGGCTCAGGTAACACCTGCAGAGGTGCACAGCAAACCCAGGGCAGGTACTCAGGTTCCTCAAGGGCCCACAGTTGTGTTATCACTCCTGTTGTTACTTGAGCTCCTGAGATTAAGCCCAGGCTGCAGCAAAGCTTCCTAAATTCTGTATCCACCAGAGTGGAAATGAGCAAAAGTTCCAGTCCAGATGCTCCAAGGAACAAACAAGTATTGTTTCAGCATATTCAGGTATGCAGTAAGAAAAAACCCTGATTTTGGTTGAAATGATGACACTCCTATACCCACTTTCTCCCTAAAACTTGTGTTTCAGCATGGCTCACATCATTTGACTATATCCTGATACAAGGCAGAATTGCTGAAAGTCCTCAAATTCCACTGCCTTAGGAGAAAAAGTGGAGTAAGAAAAATCAGCAAACACCAAGGAGTGCATTGTATTGGACTCTGTACACTCTACAGATCTGAGCTCCTGTGGCTCTGTTTAATTGGATCTTTTTCAAACCATCACTTTGGCAGGACTCAATAACCTCCACGCTGCTCTTTTATTATTTCTAGCAAATAAATGACTGTAGGATTAGGCTGGACGGTCAATATTTGTGACCTTTGCTGTAACCTTTGTCAGTCTGGGCAGAAACAGGGGGTGACTCTTCCCGGACTGCTCGCTCCAATCTGGGAACTCACTCTGATCTATGCCGTGGGGAACAGCTCTGTGCTCTTACTGTGGTGCTTAATCCATTTATTACTGTCTTAAAATCGCACTTCTACACAAAATTACTGATATATTTGTGTAACGCCAGAGGGGATCCCGCATTTTCAGGCTGCTGGAAGGATTTGGCTGTCCTCTGCCGCTGACCACCGCTCCTGCTGCTCAGCGTTTTCTCATTTCCACTTTTGTTTTTTTAATTTTACTCCCCAAACACCGTCCCCATTTGTACAGTGCCACCAAGCGGATGATTCCCCCGTTAACATTTGACTTTCCCACGTTGCCACTTAAAAACAAATACAGAACTTCCCCAGTAGCCGAGAACGGTGTTAAACGCAACCGAGCCCAGCAAACCACGGGTAATAAAGGAAATAAAGTGTCGTTAATAAATACCACTTTAATAACGCGTTTGTGGCCTTTCAGACCTGCGGAGGGCCGGCTTCGGCTCCTCAGGAGGTGGAACAATGCGGATATTAAGGTGCGGACACAGACCTTGTGGGCTCCTCGGTTCAGGAGAGACACGGAGCTCCTGGAGTGGGCGCAGGGAGAACAACAGCGGGACTGGAGCATCTCTCTGACTGGGAAAGGCTGAAGGAGCAGGGGCTGTTCAGTCTCGAGAGGGGACCTGATCCTCAGAGATAGACCAGGCTCTGGTCCGGGGGCCAGCAATGGCACCAAGAGGAACGAGAAGAAACTAATGCCCACAAGTTCCACCTGAACATGAGGAAGAACTTCCCTGCGCAGTGACCGAGCAGTGGAACAGATTGCACAGAGAAGGTGTAGAATCTCCCTCACTGGGGATATTCCAGAGCCATCTAGACAATCCTGTGCTCTGGGACGTCCTTGCTTCAGCAGGGAGATTAGACCAGATGAGCCACTGGTGTCCTTTCCAACCTTGGCCGTTCGGGGATTCTGTGGGTGGTGGGAGGGTTCATTACTGCCCCTAAGTCCCGGCGGGTGTCACTGTTCTGCAAGCCCCACCGCCATCTTGGTGCCCCGCGCGGGCCGCCCCAGGCAGGCCTCACCCCTGAGCCCTCAGCAGCTACATCTCCCTCACTCCACCAGCCAATGAGCGGCAAGCGCGAGCGGGGAAATGCCCCGAGCAGCCAATGAAAATTAAGGGAGGGGAATCTGGCGACCAATAAGCAGCCGGCTCTGGTGTTCCGGCGCTGCCAATCACCGGCCGCGGGTGATGCCAATGGCAGCCGGCGGTCCGGGGCTGGCCAATGAGCGTTGGCGGGTGAGATTTGAAAGCGAGGCGCGGCCGCAGGCAGCGGGCACTGTACGGCGCGCGGAGCCGGGGTAGGTAACAGCGGGCCCGGGGGGGTTGGGGGCCGGGGGTGCGATTTGAGAGTCCTGGAGGGCCTGTGAGGGGTCAGAGGGACCTTGACTACCCGGCAGTGTGCTCTGTAAGGCGGCTGGGGTTCGGGGTCTTGCGGGCGGTGGGCTGACAGCGGTGACTTTTTGAGTTGGGATGGGAGCGTCTGGAGGTGCTGGCGGGGAAGGGGCTGAGGATAATCCTGAGGCGACCGCGCTCAGCGGGGTCTGGGGGAGTGCCCGACAGGCCGGGCCTGCCCCCGAGACCCCTCCTGAAACCGTCGAGTCCAGGTTTATGCTCAGTCTCGACCCGCTTTAAACGTAGCGATGTTTGCTCTTCCTGCTCTGTTTTCTCGCTGTTTAGGCTAAAACATCACCGAAATGTTTTCATGCTCATGTTGCCCTTTTGTTCTTAGGGTGTTGCTGGTCAAAAGCGTCACTTTTCCTTCACTGTTATTTATCAAAATAAATGTTCAGCTTTAATTTTTTGGTGCTATGTGTTAGTCATTCGCAAATATTTTGTGTAAGCCATCTGTCCTTTTCTTGCTAATAGTCTTTACTTGGGTTTATGTAAATTTAATTACCAATTAATCTTCTAGGCTCCTGTTTGGGCAAGATACTCCACGGGAACAGTAACCTGGGAGGAAGAGGATACAGGTATTTTTGTTCCAAATACATTTTTGGGATATCGAATATGACATACATTTTTAATGAGCCGATAGATATCACTGGTAACCTTGCTGGACTTGAAGAACGTGTCTAAGGGTAAATTTAGGAACCTTGCCTTGAAAAAGAATGGGTATAGAAAATGAGCTGCTGCTTTGAGGAATATTTATCATCCACTGGGCTCAAAAGCCTGCTACTTCTAGGACACAGATACTAGAGATGGGTTCCCACTGTTTTCTTTATGGCATTCTGTAATGCCATGTAATTACTAACAGTTCTGTAATGACTAATTCTGTAATTACTAGCAGGATCAATTCAAATATGGTTAATGGAGATGCTTTTGAATTAACGTCCCTTAATCACTTAAATATAAAGCAGGGTAAATATGACCTGTGAACTGCAGTGGAGTTTTTTGCACTCATCATTAACTGGCACTTTTAAGAAAGCTGGAATGCAAGATGCAGGGTGAAGCCCAAGATATTCACAAATCAGGTGGTGTGAGCATAAACCAGCTCTTCCAGGATTGTGTGGAGGAGGAGATCCAGTCCCTGATTTGAGTTTTGATTTTTATTCCCCTTTGCTTTAAATTCCAATGACCATTTTTACCTCCTGCAGCACTGAACATACCAGAAAAAAAAAGTAATATTTGGGGGGGTTGGGCAGGCACAAAATGCACCAATTTCAGTTTCTTTCCAGTATCTGTTCTAAGCAATTCCAGGAGATGGTGCAGGTGCTGTTGGTGCTGTGCCAGTTTCCCCCTCCATGAACACTTTAATGGAGTGGGGAACAAGGAGCTGCCACTGTCAGCATTGATGGCATCTGAACAGGCTTGGGCTGTATTCCTTCTTCCAGCTCAGGTTCTCTCCTGGACTGCTATTCCCATAAATATATTCAGTTTATTTCTGCATTATTTCTATTTCACTGCTTTTTTTTTTTCTTCTAAGACTTGGGTTTTTCAGAAAAGCTATGCTGCAGTTGAGTTTTTGGCAGCACATAGATGGGAAGAGGATGAACTTTAAGAATTTCTTTGTACCCATTATCAAGGCTTTTCAATTCAGGGCACTGATGGTTCCTTCAGTTTGATCAGAGCATGCTGTCCTGAAATAAAGAACCTCAGTAAATGACTAAATTACTAATGAATTAGTAACTGTTGGGTGTTTAGTTTAGCTCTGTCACCCTGCTTTTACTGTAAAGCTGTTTCCTATTAGTGGTGGAAGATGAGATGTGTAAAAGACCGTGGCTGAGGTGGGAAACCCTGGACAAGACAGGTTTCAGTGGGGATGCAGGGGATAACAGACTCTCAGAATGATTTGGGCTGGAAAGGACTTTAAAGTTCATCTCATTCCACCCCCTGCCATGGGGAGGGACACCTTCCCCATCCCAGTTTGCTCCAAACCCTGTTCAGCCTAGCCTTGAGCACTTCCAGGCATGAGGCAGCCACAGCTTCTCTGGGCAACCTGTGCCGGGGCCTCCCCACCCTTACAGAGAAGGATTTCTTCCCAATATTCCATCTAATCCTGCCCTCTGTCTGTTTACATCCATTCTCCCTTGTGCTGTCACTCCAGGCCCTTGCCCAATGTACCTTTCCACCTCTCCTGGACCCCCTCGAGGTACAGTTAGGACAGCAAGTGGAAAACAGCTGACAATTGGATTAAGACTTCCTCAGGTTAAAAAAGATGTGAAAAATGCTGCTTGAAATAAACACTATTGCAGTTGCATCCTGGAAACATCCTGGTTCAGAGGACTTTGCTGCATGACAAAATTCCTTGCTATCAGATAGCTCTAATCTAAATGAAATGTTGCTTCCAAGTATTGTCCTACAGCCTTGCCATTTATTTGCTCATCTCCTTAATGTGGAAAACAGCTGTGGAGAAAGCAGCCCAGCCAATCCCAGGCATGGGTGTAGTGTCCCCTCCTAATTCTGTGTCAGATTTGGGGACTACTCAACAACCAAAATGATCCCTGAAATGACTAAAAATAATGAGAGATTGCTGAAGAAATCATTGCTGAAATTGTCATTTGAGTTTTCTCTAGTCACATACACAAATAAAGATTTCAGGGCTTTGCTCATAACATGCAAACTTGAACAAAAGTGGAAAACAAACCGTGACATTGTTTTCCTAATCACTGTGATTGTTGTCTAAGGACATCGGAATGGCTGCTACCTCCCAGTTTGCCAGTCGATACAAGAAGAATTTGAGCACAGAAGCCCTCAGGACCAAGGTTGCCCGCAGGAAATCCATCCTTCAGAAGGAGAACAGGCACAAGCTCTTTGAAAAGGGCCGGCAGTTTGGGCTGGCAGATGTCAATGTCCAGCTCTCCAAGGAGAGGGGAATTTCTGAGCTCAAGGAAACCAGGGAATTGTGCTCTCAAGAGAACAGCAGTGTGAAACAGAGTAAGTAAAAACTAGATCACTTTTTTAATGTTAAAAATTTAAGTAGGTTTAGTAGCGTTGTTGCAGAAACCTAACAGCAGTCAACACTTTAATTTGATAAAAAAATTTAAGGTTTAAAAGCCCACCAGCCTTTCCAAGTATCAAAATAAAGACAATAAAATCTTAATACAGCTGTATGTACCCTTCTCACTGCTGCAGTGGTATGAATGAAGCTTTGCTCTGATTTGTCTGCAGCAGCTAAAGGAAGAATGCAGTTTGCTATTAATATTCAGTAAGAAGTGCCTTTTATGATTGCTTTGTTCTTTAAGATGTGAAAAAAGCTCCAGTCTAAAATGCCATCTAACATATAACTGATGCTTGTCATGTACTTGAAGTGTGCTTAGCAATGGGCAATTTTATATTATGCATTAAATTATTAATGGATAAATGCATATGTAGTATGATTGTATTTTGAAAATGGCTAGTTTTTGACAGCTTATTTTCCCCTGAGAAAATAGGGCCTGCATATATGCTGAATTCTGCCCCCTGGCTCTCCTGGATGCTTTTGGTCTAAGAAATTTAATTAATATTTAACAATGTTAACAGTTGTTTTTTCGAAAGACTTTCACTTTTTGTATTTTGATAGCAGAAGATTGTTGGAGGATAGTATTTTTTTTAAGATTATTGGAGTGCAGTCTGTAATAATATCAAATATGAAATTTAATTGATATGTCTTGATTATCTTTCATAAATTTCAACTTTAGGTGGATATTAAGTTTTCAGGTAAACATAATTCAAGTTTGGCATCAGCTTAAGGTTTTATTCTTTCATATAACTTTTGCCTGATTTATTCTCAGCCTAAGTCAGACTTTGATATCTAAAGCTGACCTGAAGCTCAGTTTTCAATGACACTGCAAGTGTTTGAGTGGAGAAACTGATACAAATAAACCAAAAAGGAAGATGAAGTGTTAATTTTCAATCAGTAACCTTGCAAATCTGTGAAATGGGAGTGAATTTATAGCCATCCTCAGGTGGATATTTGGGGAAGTCTATTTGTAAGTTGAAATTTACCATTGAATTCCCTTTTAGTGGGAAGGGTGAAAACAATTCAGAGATTCCAGTCAGTTCTGCCCTTTGACTTAAGTTCGTCTTCTATCTAGGAGAAGTTTATTGGAAATTTCTGACTTCTTGTTAGCTCAGAAACATCTTCATGACTTTATGACATGTCTGTCTTCCACGTGTGCTGCAGAACAAGCCCCAAATGCAGGCACCAAGAGGATGGACCAGCGCAGGGAGATGCTCCAGCGCTACAAGGAAGAGAAGGAGCTTCGCAAACTGCAGGAGCAGAGGGAGAAAGCCAAGAAAGGGGTGTTCAAGGTTGGGCTGTACAGACCAGCTGCACCTGGATTTCTTGCATTTGCTGCTGAGGAACCAGTAGCAAAGCCAAGAGAGAAGGTAAGTAGGGTAATATTTCACATCTAAATTAATTGTGTCTGTGTACGCCATTTAAATTGGTGTTTGTTTACAAGATGAGTGTGTTAATTCCAAATAAGCTGCTTATTTTGCAAATGCTTTATTAATGTTTTTTATGGTAAGGGAGTAATTTGGCTCGTTCTCTTTTTTGAACAAAGCTGGAAATAGTGCTAATGATACGTGGATTTTTGTATTTGTGACTATGTTCAGTTCAAAAACTGGAATGATTCATCCACAAATAAAAGAGCTGTGTTATGTTAGAACTAGTAACTTGTTTGTATTTAGTCAACTCAGCTTTGAAAGCTTTCCAGATTGCACGTTGACCCATTTTGCACAGACATGTTCTTTTTCACATTTAGGCTTCTTGCTTAGTCTCTCAGTGACAAGGGAAAAAAGGAGTTTATTAACTCTCATTTCCTTGGGGATGTTTCTAGGCAGCTCCTGCTTTCTCTGGAAGGATTACTCGATCAAAAGCCAAGATTCAAGAAGGAAAAACTATGATGCCAACTGCATCTAAGTCCTCTACGGTTTGTTTTTTATATATGTAACTTCAGTGAATACATTTAGAGAAAGGGATGCAATTTCAGACTCAGGGTAGTATCTTTACAATTTTGATTAGATCACTATTAGCAGAAAAGAGCACAGGTTTTCCAGATCTGTTTTTCAAGATACTTAAACTATTGCTTAAATATTTTTCTTTGTTCTTTTTCTGACAATTTATTAACTAGTTGGATAATGCACAGTAACATATCCCTAAATTAATCTATTTTAAGCTATCCTTAATGTCTCTCTACTTTTTAAAGCCCCCTGTGCCTAATTACTTTACTTTTTCCTTTACTTTAATCTAGGATAGGTAGATCAGGAAAGAAATTGGGCTGCTGAATTTCTGGAAATCTGATACTTTATTAAAAAAAAAAAAATCTGTTTTTTGTTGTAGGTCAATGCCCATGGGCAGAGTGTGTGTTCTACACAGGCAGGACGTAAACAGATAAGTTCAGTCAAAGTGGCTGACAAAGAGAAAGGTAATGAAATACAGCTGAACCTGGAAGTTGCCTTTTTGGGGAAAGATCCACAGTATAGTTTTGGCTGTGGGAAGGAAGGAGGAGATTTTAAGATGGCCATTCCTACCAAGGTCAGCAGCTGGTAGATTATCAAGTGTGTGGCTCTAGGGGTCACATGAGCTTGTTGCATCCATAGGTTGGGGGAAATGGAATGCAGGATCCTCACAGTCCTGGTTACTGATTACTCCCCCTGGGAGAGGGAAAAGAAACAGGTCAGTAAGCAAAGTGCACAAGTGCCAGATGCCTCAGCTCCTGGAGCTGTGCAGAGGTTTCTGTTTACCTCAAGAAGAACATCACAGGTAATGACTGCTCTTAGAAAGGAGCAAGTGGCCTCTGCGTCGGTCACTTTCTGTGCCATAATTACAAGTATTTCTTAAGGAAACAGCAATTAAATAAAAAACAACCTGTGCCACCTTTAAGGGGTTAGAATGGGTCAGAAACTTCCTCATAGCTCAGTGATATCCTTTGGTAGATACAACAAAGTCATGTGGAATGTTGATGTTAATACAAGATACTCAGAAATTCTGAGTGAATTGACTTTCACATCTTTAATCAAATCAAATCAGCAGAAATGCACACCTTTATTTAAATGAATTTCAGTAGTGCCTTTGAATACTGAAAAGATGTACTATTAGTGTTTGATACAACAATTAGAATGTTTAATTTTTGCAAAGTGATCATCCATTGATTATTTCTTTTGTACTGAATTAAGGATATTCATTATATCTACTTAAACTTCCATGTCTGTGGCAGGGAGGTTGGAATAAGGTGATCCTTAAGGTCCTTTCCAACCCAAATAATTCTGTGATTCTGTGAAATACCAATATAAAAATGTTAGGGATGTGAATGTTTGATAAATCTGATGATGTAGTTATCTACCCAGTATATTTTCCCCGCAACTTTTCATTCTGGCTTCTACAGAATCACAGCTTGACATTAAAGATAGGAATAGCATTAATAGTAATCAAGTGGGGATTTCAGACACGCAGGGAATGGAATAAGGGGCTCCCATGAAATTTGTCTGTGCAGGAAAAAGCTGTCATTTAAGAGAACTATTAGAAAAAATGATTAAGGTACGTTAATACAGTGCATGAACTTGTCATGTTTTATAAAACACTTCAGAGCCAATTAGCCTTAAGAATACTTTGTTAGATTGCATTAAATTCTGGCCTTGGAAATATTTCATATAATGGCCAGGGCATCACTTTGTTACACCAATGGTTTGCTTAAGCTTCGTGCTGTGCAAATAACCATGGCAAAGATGTTACTCTAAAACTTCATCTGTAAAACAGGGAGGGCCTTGACTCTGATTGCAGGGAGCAGTGGGGAGCATTCCTTAGGCTTTGTGCATGGCATCAAACACACAGGGATCTTGATGGACCTGTACAGTAAAGCCACCTCCAGTCAGGATCCCTCAGTGCATTGCCTGGATGCCAAGGCCAAGCTGTGCAAAGAACTGACCAAAACCACCCAACCCTCTTCATTCTGGCAAACCCATGCAACTGATAATTGCTGGTGCATTTTTCTGATTTGTAGAAAATGTAAGCTTTCAGTTTGAGTGCAGCTCCTTATTAAACTTGGAATCTCTGTAATTAATCTCTCTTGCAGTGTTGCAGACTGCAGCCCAAGCAGCCCCAAGTGTGAGAGTCACCAGAGCAGCTGCCTCTGCAGCCAGGCAGGTGCTGAAACCAGCTGCTGCTACTGCTGGTAAGTGAGGCAGAGTTGTGTGGCTCAGCTGTACCTTAGACTGCATTTAAGTCATGCCAAAATATCATCTAAGAAAAGAACTAAATGCTGGATCACTCAGACTCTTGTCTGGAACTCTAGTGCAATATCTACACCAACATGTTGAAACCAACACTGGACAATTTCCCACAAAATTCATCAGTATGGAGCATTCATGTCCATGTGGTAATTACAAACTCAAAGAACAAAGCCACAGCTGCTAAAGATTTGCACTTTGCTGCTTATGGCCATGTAATTATTAAATGTGTGAGCAGGAGCATCTCTGGAAGAGATGAGAGCCTTTGTTCTTCAGGTTAGGAATGTCTATTTGTGTTTGCCTGTTTACTAGAATTCAATCCAGAATTCCCATGCCATATAGAAATTAAAAATCTAAACTCAAATTGGCTTGACACTCCCTCTTCAACCTTTTAGAAAATAAGAAACCTTTTAGAAAATAATAACTTTTATTTTTATATGGCAACATCTAAAGATTGATAACTTAACAAATCTGTTTTCTTGGTGATACATCTGTTACCAGGCTGTTAAATCCTAGGCTAGGTTGTCTTTTAAGTAAACTTCTGCAATGCTATTTCTTCTCTCTATCCACCTCCCACCCAAGAAAAACAGTCTCTCCCAGTCTATAGCAACTGGATTTTTATGGCAGTGCTTTGGTGAAAGATTACATTTATCAGGTGCCTTTTTGACCTCTGGGAGTGTCTCTTTTTGTAGGTAACCAGTCACAGAGAAAGACAGCAAACGTAGGGAAGCAGAAGAAAGCTGTTAAACCTGATCCCATAAAGGTAAGTCATGTAACAGTTGAAATGGAAAAGCAGTAAAACTGATTTAAGAGCCAATAACTGTCATTGTAGCTGAAGTGCTCAAGCATAAAAGCAGTAATTTCACTAATAAGCTAGAATTTGGGAAGGAGCTGTATATATTTATGCTGCCATATTTTAAAAATGAAGATGAAATTTAGTGTCCATCACAGAATGTGTCTTGGAAGAGACCCACAAGGATCATCCCAGTCCAACTCCTGGCCCTTTATAGGGCAACCCCAAGAATCCCACCATGGATATGAATGTGACTGATGGATGATGTGATTACTAATCAAGATCTGGACAGTGATTTAAAATAGACAAGAAGTTCTTGCATGAGTTTTATCTGATGTTTTAACTAGTCAAAAAAAAAAAAAAGACTGCCTTGCTGGCTTAATCAAGCAGTGGTAAATTTTGTTCAGTTAATTCCTATTTAAAGTGTATTCTGAATGGATCCTTTTCCTGCTCAGGTAATAATATGAGACTCTAGAAGCTGAGAAATAAATACATTTTTAGGTTTTGAACCACCAAAAAAAGCTGGAAATGCTGTTCTCTGCAAGGTAGAACACTATTCTCTTCATGACTTACAGCTGAAGGCAGCCATTGTGGTTCTTGGTGTCATCACTTCCAGAATTTTTAATGCATTCATGTGCAGACAGTTCTGTGCAAGATCTCTCCATGATTTTTCCTTCTTTTGCTCCACTCTTCCCTCTCACACCTCCCATCTCCACCTTGCTCGTGTAACTGCAGCTGTGCTTGAGTGTGTTTGAGATTGTGCAGTCACACCCAAACAGGAGGTGAGAGCACTTGTATCTTCCTTGGATAAGCACCTCTTCACAGGCAGGTAACTGCCAGTTGGTAAACTCTTGCTGTGACCACAGGCAGCTCATTTGGAAAGGTTGGTTAAAAGCAAAATGCAAGCTTTACATTCCTAGCAGAGGTGACTGAAATATAACAAGACTTTCAGTGGATTGAAGATACATATTTTCTTGAAAAACATGCAAAGTTTTTCTGGCTGGCTTAAGCTAACCATCTCAATTAGGTGTCTCAGAAGTGTGTCCTGTGTGACTGACTGGTCACTCATCTCATAAGAATGTGAGTTAATGTATAATTTTTTCTCCTATTTTAATGACATTCTGTGGTGCTAACTGCACGTGTCTTGGGTTGCATTCCTCAGCTATCAGCCTATTCCAGCTTGATTTTCAGTCTTTGGATTGGAGTATGTGCATAAACCATGATTATTTAACAGGCCTAGTTGGATTTAGAGCCAGTACTTCTGCTCTTGAGGATTTTATCACCTTAAAGCTTTTTTTCCTAGCAGTGGGAGCAAGCATTTGCCAGTTTTAGTTATTGTTTTGGTAGGTGAGGTGTTCTGCTTCAGCCCCTGGAGTGGATTGTGGCATTCTTTGTAGTGAAGTTTTACTTCTGTCTCTAGAATGATTTGCAGGTGTCAAAAAATGGTTGGATTTGTTAGTAACTTATCACTTCTGTCCAGGTGTGCTGTTTTAGGAGCTGATTTAGCTTAAGCTGGCCCCTTCCTGGTGGCTTTCATACACTCGCAATTCAGCCCATGTCATTGCAAACACATGATTGATTTGATTATTTTATTTGTCTATCCATGCTGTTACAGGTTAATTCTTCTAAACATGAAGTGGAGACAAACACTGGAGTGGATCCAGGGGTGAAAAGTTCTGAAGCTGATTCCAAACACTCAGTGCCAGTAGAACTTCAGCAGGAGCAAACCTCAGTGGAAAACAACAATTTTTCTCCAAGAAGACCCAGAACACGCTCCTTTGCACCTCAAAACTTTGTGTTTCAGCCTCTGAGTGGATTGGCAACCTACACTGTGACACCCATGTCTCCTTCAAGGGCAAATGCTTTTTTGACACCCAGTGCTGTCTGGAATTTCTCAAAATCTCCAATGTAAGATTCTCCCTTCTAATGGGGCCTAAGATGCTAGTGAACCTCTCTGTGAGGGTACAAAAAACCCCCATTTTTCTATAGAAAGAGCCACTTTATAGCAAAGAGTTGTGGTGTTGTAATACCTGATCCTCATGATTTCTGTCATTGGTTAAATGTGGACTTAACACAGCTGCAGATGTGGATATAATCCATAATTCTGTCCATGCTTGAGGAGCAGCTGTCAATGACTCTGCTCTGTATCTATCTGCACAGATTTATTTATTTGAGCTCTCTAGTGTGTGTGGAGGTTTGCCTTCTAAACTGTGCATTTCTTTGAAATCGGGCATGTTTGATGTCACTTCCTCAGTTTGTCTTAACTGAATGTACTTTGGTTTCTTTCCAGCAAAATATTTGAAAAATCCAGTGAAGCTAAAGCACAAAAGCCTAATTCAAAAAGCCAAACTTTGCCTTCTATTAAAGGGATTCAGGAACAGCAAATGTGGAAAGGAGGAGGTAGGAAGTTCACATTTCATTTATTCTGATGCTTTTAATTATCACCAGATTCTGAACAAATTCCTTTCATGTTTTTCAGCAGGTGAATCAGATGAGAGAACTTCTACAAAGAGATTAAACAAAACAACTCCTGTCTCAACAGCACTTGCAGTGAAGTCAGATGATACGAGAGAGCCAGAGCATGATGTGTCCTATTTCAGGTTTGGGTTCACTTGTTGCACTTCCCTGATGTCCATTTGAAGGTTGTTAATATGACTAATGAGACTACTTCTAAAGATCAGCCTAATTTAATGGTGATTGGCATCTGTTAGCTGTGACCTGAGCAGGCAGACATTCCCTTCTTCCTTTTTGTACCTGAAGTGCAGAGAAAGAATGTAAAATTCTAGAGACTAACACCTTGTCCTAAGGATCATGAGCTTGAAAGCAGTAGAAAAGAAATTGCATCTCAGCCACTCAGCAAAATAAAACAATCTAATCTTCATGTCAAAGACTGTGGCTTCTCTGAGAGCAAGATGATAGTCTTCATTAACAGCTACAAGTAGGAAATTCTTCAAATCTTTATTTTTTCACTATCCCTGCATTTTCAGAAATGTTCTTCGGACTGAAACGGAGAGGCTGCTGTCTCAGTGCCTGCAGTGGGAAGGAAATCTTGAGTTGGACATTCCAGAGGATGGTAAGAATGAACTGCAACTGGCACTAGAAGGGGGGTTATGGGAACTGAATGGGACAGACAGAAGGACATGTATCTGCTGTTTGCAAAATAGCAAAACAAAATCTGCAGTGCTGTCCTAGAGAAAGTTTAGAGGTGTATCTATCCCAAGGTACAAAAGGTCTCCTATTCCTAAAATTTCTGTAGCACTTGCAGCGATGATGACTGATAAAGTGAATGAAGTGCACATCAAGATAGCTGTTCTGATGTCAGTCTGAGGTGTATTTAAATGTGTGAGCTTTAACCAAGCTGGTTTTTAAAAATAAGATTAGTTTTTAATGTGGGATAAGTGCCCTTATCTGGGAAAATATAGATGACTCCAGCAATGCTTATCTTTAAGACTTGAGAGATTAATTTTTTTGAAAGAAGCAACTTGAGAGCATTTCAGTGGACAGGAAAGCTCCATCTGGATTGACTTGCAGGTTTGCAATAGATGGGACAACAAATTCCAGACTCCTCAAACACTTATTTATCCAAAATGTCCTCTATTTTTTTCTTGTTGCTACCAGCTAAAGACCTGATTCGCACCACAGTTGGTCAGACAAGGCTGCTCATAGGAGAAAGGTTCAAACAGTTTGAGGGACTGGTTGATAATTGTGAATTTAAACGAGGTGAAAAAGAAACAACGTGTACAGACCTGGATGGATTTTGGGATATGGTTAATTTTCAGGTATGTACTTGCATGTTAACTTAGGATAAAACTGATGCAGTTATTTAAAAGTATTGAAACTTTTTTTTTTTAATATTCAAATTCTGTTTTTTGTCTTTAATGTAAAAAATGCAGGTCCTTGTTTTAGCACTTTGTGACAGTGAATAGCTGCAGTTGGGTTACTATGACTTATAATTCATGGAACAGTTCTTCTGTTGTGTATTCTTGTGGCCTGTGTATTCTGTCTGTCTGTGAAATGAATATGTTTGCCCTAATCTTATTCTGTTTTGGAGTGAGGATTCGGTCACAATGTCTACCTCGCAGTTTTTGGAAAATTCCTGAAGCTCACCTGAAAAGTAGGGGTTCCATGCCTCAGTATGAGAATAATGCAGAAACAACAGTAAGTCTATTTAGGGCTGAGCTTAGGTGGTAGAAAACCTTAATCTCTTTTCCTCTGTTGATGCTTTCTTTAGTTTCAGAATGAAATACAATTTGAATAATTAAAAGGGCTCTCAGCAGTATTTGTAAATCAGTACTCAACAAAGGAGTTTGTAAGTAGTTAAATAAAATGCAAAGATAGATTTGTTATGGTCCTGGTCATAGGTTTTCACTTCTCTGCAGAAAGCATGAGTTTGATCTGCTTCTTCAGAGGTATTTGAGAGATGTTTCCTGCTGGATGGAAGACTCTGCTTGTTTGGATAAAGGTTATATTACATGTATTCTTTTGCTTTCCTTAAATGTGACCAACAGATTGAAGATGTGAATAAAAAATTTGATAATCTGAAGAAGCTTCAAGACAATGAGTGGCAGCCTCTTGATGTCTCAAGCAAAGCAGTTGTCAAGGTATGAATAGTCCCTAAAGCACATCTTGTATGGCTTCTTTGGATATATTGAATATTAACTTAAATTCCTCTGAGGGTGCACCCTTCTCCCTCACCTTTCTCATGTGCACTTGTTAATTATTTATTTATTACTTATTTATCATTTAGTGTGTTTAGCCCTAGTTGCCTTTTTTGGCTGGTAGGATTAGAACTAAGAATTAACAGTGACTTCTTTGGAGTCATTGGAGTCTATGGCAGTAAGACAAATCTCTTAAATTTAAGATAGAAACTTACCCATTAGATGTAAAACAATTTATCTGGGCCACTGACTTAACTGGAAAGTGAACCACACAGGAATTTGGGAGTGACTGCCAGTTTTGAGCAGGGAATGCTCAATTACAATAAGCCAGCACTATGGGTGGCTTTAAACTGCTGCTTCTCTAAGCAAAAATGGATCTGATACTCTCCAAAAGAAGTTTGTGCTTATTGCAAAATAAGCTGTAATGTGAGTTGTTTGATCTACTCTTTGTTTTGAAATATATAGTTGTTTCTGACTGAGTATTAAGCTGTATTTGCATTGCCTAAACTCTGCAGTTCCTTGAGATTGCTTAACTAATCATAACATTGAGATGAAGGTGAATAAGAAACTCCAGGCATGGGAAAACAGAGGGAATGTGGTCTGTGGGAGCTGCCCATAAATGCCAGAACCCTACAGGTGGTACAAAACAAAACTTCCCTTGGAAAACTGAATGCCAAGAAAGGCATCAGTGTCTGCCAGGAGTCTGTCCTGTGGTTACACTTTGTCCCTGCCACTAGGAGTCCCTGCATCCCAGTGCTTCCAAAATATTACTGCATTTATTAAGGAAAAAAGTTGTATTGAGGATTTTTGAACTGCAGATTCACTTGAAAAAAAAAATTCTTAGTGGTGTCATCACAGACTTACCTTAACAGCTGGATGGCAGCCCCAGAGATGCTGGAGATGAGCAGAAATCTTGATGGATAAAATTATAGATTTGATGAGGTTGGCAAAGTCATGAAGTCCAACCATTCTCCCAGCACTGGCAATGCCACCACTGTTCCCAAGTGCCAAATCCCATGCAGCTTTTAAATCCTTCCAGTGATGAGGACTCCACCACTGCCCTGGGCAGCTGTGCCAGGGCTGGACAACTCTTTCAGTGAAGAAATTTTTCCTGATATCCAATCCAACCTCCTCTTGTGCTTGTTTCATGTTTCCTGGGAGCAGAGCCTCAATCCCACCTGGCTGTCAGGGAGTTGTGCAGAGCCAGAAGGTCCCTCCTGAGCCTCCTTTTTGCTCCTTGCTGTGTCTGTGGCAGCAGCACCTTTGCAGAGGTTCACATGTAATTGCTCCTATCCAAAATTTCCAGGTGTGACCCAGCTTTCTTGCCATTCCAGAAAAAAGCAGTTCCAAGTGGAGTGGCCAAACCCAAGCTGGAAGCAGCTGCCAGAACTGCTGCCCGGAACCGCCTGGCTTCTGTGAAAGCAGCCATGAGGAACAAAATGAAACAGGGGGAAACTGCTGAGGGTACACATCAGGAGAGGCTGCCAGAGGCTGAAAAAGTGGTATTTGAAGCAGGATTTTTCAGGATTGAAAGCCCTGTGAAAAACTTTTCAGGTAAGTGAAGCTTAATCATGGTTTCTGTGACCTGAAAGTACTGAAGACAGTTTAATCCATTTCAGTTGTGCTGTTTATATTGGCTACAACTGCAGTACTGGACACACTGTTTCAACCAGTGACTGATTACATCAGGGCTCCAAAGTAAACTGGTGCACATTAATGTGCTGATTTGAGTGGATATGGCAGCATGAAATCCCTGCTTAGACAGAGGTGAAATAGCTGCCTCATGTTTTTCTAGCCTAAATTTAATAATGAAATTCTAATCTGAGCATTTCCAGATTCAGCTGAGGAGCCTCTTCATCAAAGTCAATGCCAGCCCACATCCTCTAATTGTAGGACAGGAACTGGGATTTTTTTTTTTTATAACTAAACCTTTTGCAATGCTGTATTCAAAGCTGCAGATAAAGTCCACCCATAATCTGTGTTCATGGTTAACAAGATTGTAACATAATTCAGTTTGCTATAAAAGCTGTTTAATAGTTCAGGTTTTTTAACAGGTGCTCAAAATGTAACTTAATTTTCAGCATCTTATCTTATTGACACCTATATGCAGCCAATATTTCCAGTACTTCTGCTGCTCTCACATTTCTAATTCATAATTTGATTTTAAATTCCCTTTTTTTTGAGCCCAGATCTCTCTTCTCATCACGAAACTAACAATTTTTTCTTGTGCCTCTTGTTAGTAGGGGGGAACTCCTGAAGAGCTTTGAGCAACACTGGGTTTAAGCCAACTCCAGCAGAGAATCTGTTATAAGCATCAGTTCTGAATCTATCTTTTAAACTCTTAAAATTGCCTAATTTGAAAGATGGAAGTTAATAATTTCAATTTCTCCTTGCAAGTGTGTATAAGATTTCCGTCTAATGTTTGCATAAGATGATTCAGCAAGAAGAAAACAATTGTGCTCTTGGTTAGAATCATAATAATCAGTTCATTTCAGCTTCTGGAAACTGCTGTAGGAATGAAACATTAAACACATTTTCCAGGTTTTCTTCCAAGGACCCCTGTAAAACTGGCAAATCCCAGATCATCTGTTAGATCTTTGCTCCTGAACGTTCCTTCTCTTCTCCGTGACCCTGAGGATGCACCTGCAAAACAAACCCCATCAGGCCTCAAAGGCTTCCACCCAGCAGAGAGTTTGCAAATGGACCAACTTCTCACTGAAAAATCTCCCCCCTTGGATAAACTCCCTGATGGTCTTGAACGAAGGTAGGCGTGTTAAAGCAGCTTTTAATTAACGTTGTGCAAATAATTTTAGAGTTGGAACTGAAAGACATGATGTTAAAACCCATTAAATGTTACCTTTTAATTTGGCAGTGATAAAGTTTGCGAAGTACTTGTGACTTTTCCTTCCCTTAAGCAAATATTAAGACCTTTGCCCAAATGTAATTTTGCTGCTGGGGTTGAAGTTTGTTTGCCCAGGAAGTTTGATGTAGCTCACCTGTGCCAACCAAGGCAGCAAAACTGCAGAACAAATTGTAAGATTAGTTGGACAAGTCAGAAGATGATTGAAGGTGATTGATGAAGATGATTGAGAAGAATGAAAATGTTTTGTTTTCTCTTCCAGCATTTCTGTGGTTGCAGAAGAAATGTGTCTGGCTGCTGACACAGCAGAGGGAAATAAGGTAACTCGTATATTGTTCTTGGATGTGCTTTATATACTCTGTTACTACTAGCAAAGGAAAAATTGTTTTGATGACCCCAGACATTTGGATTCCTGATCAAATCCTCACTTAGAAATCCTGTGTATTCCTCAAGGCTGTGCTTTTTTCCTCTGGATGGACAAAGGTAGGGACTGCTGGAGGTTAGGGACCTTGTCTTGCTCTTTAGGGCTGTGTTTTGGAGGTCCTGCCTGCTCCAGGAGGACACCTGAACAAGCAACGTTCTTAGAAGTCCACCACCTGCTGTTTTCTGGTGTGGATTTTGTAAATGATTGTGCATTTATGGACCCTGACTAAAAGCAACAGCACTCAGTCCTCAGAGCATCCTCCACAGCAGAGTACTGGGCTCTTAATCTCCTTAAAGGTATAGCAAGAATTAATCTAAGTGTCAGAAACCAATGTCCTGAAATATCTGAAGGCTTAGTGACATTGCCTGTGTTTGAGTAGCCTTTAAAAATCAGGAATGTGGCCTCTAATTTAGATGATACTGTGCTACCAGTGAAAGTCCGTGCTTTTGACTCAAACATACTTAAGTAAATTTAATTGGAAATGGAGACAAAGTTTCATTTGTTACTGCTTGGATTTGTGCATGACTGCAGCAGTCATTTCCCCTCCCATCCCCCTACATATAGTATATATTTAAAAAAATCCTGGTTGCCATTTTTTTTCTTATGCCTTTTACTTCATTCTTTCTCTGTCAAAATGAGCGATCAATTGTTGGTGATTTCACTCTGTGGAAACCTTTCAGTGTGTTGCTGATAGATTTCTCTGGAGGAAAAGTCACCATCTAACACTTGAAGTTCAAAACCTTGTTTCCTGTGGAAGAACTTCCTTTATACTTTCAGTGGGATTTTCAGGCTTTAAAGGGTGTTTGGGATATGAGTCACAGCCTTCAACCCCGAGCCTTGGCCTGCCTGTGCCTTGTACAGTGCCTGGAGTTAAAACTCCATCTCTCCTTGAACTGTCCATAAAAACTGTAGGTTACATGTGTGGACTTGGTCTGACATTACAAGGACATAACTGGGAGTAGAGAAAATCCCTGTTTTTCAGGTTCTGGAAAATTCTAGCAGTGAATCAAAAGCAATGGATGGCATGGAAAGGATGGAACTGTCTGCTGCAGAACAAGGGCAAGACATCATCATGTGCAGCCCAGAGAAGGAGACAGACTTTGTTCAGTCTGGACATCAGACAGGTGCTTATCTCAGAGCTGCATGGTGCAGTCTGGGGGGCATTGTTGGGGCATTCTGGTTATTCTAAGGATTTATTAAAATCTGAATATTACTATTTGAAATCAGTGTCAGGTTGATTTTTGTGTGCTGTCAGAAAAGCCTCCTGTAGCTGGTGTGACTTAAACACACATTGCACATGAGCAAACAGTGCCCCTGGATTTCTCTGTACAGTTTCTGACTGTTCTGTGAAGGAAAAAGCTAATATAAAGAAATACAGTTTAGAGTTGGGATTTCTTCTTTTAATAATTACAGAAAACTGCTGTTTTTTCAGCTTTGGCAGCATCGAGCTAACTTTTTTTTTAAAATCATATACGTATTTTTCAGATGTTTCATGCAGTGATTTGACACTCATTGACAGAAGTCCTTTAGATATGGTAAGTTGACCTTCAAGTTTATTTGACTAAGACAAGCTGCATGTTGCAGGACTGTTCACCTTTGCTGCAGACACAGTTACTGCACAAAGAAAATTAAACTTTAAACATGCTATCAAGCCAATTGACATAACTTGAAATACAAGCCCCATTCCAGCTCTCTCTTTGCTTGGGCTCACACTGGTATTCCTTATTGCACATGATGAGTGTAGGATAAATCAAGACATTTGGAGCAGGACAGTGTCTAATTCTTGTCAGATTGAACCTTTAAATTGTGTTTCTTACTAATTTCCTTGTAGATATTCACTAACAGCCTTTTTTTTCTTCCTGAAATTTTTGAAGTCTACCCCAACCCTTTTTTTAATCACCTTAGCATTTAGGGCTGGAAGTAACATTGAGAAGGGAAAAGTAGGTGTGCAAAAGCTTTCACACTTAATAGAATTTGAGTGTAGGATTTCTTGCGAAAAATCCTCTTTAAAATATGGATTACTGTCTTGAGTAAGGAATGTCTGTCTTCAACACAGACCATGTGTAATCACTTTTTATTTTATGCCTGGGAAATAAGCTTGCAAAATTCCTCTTGGGGAAATCAGAGTCCCTCCAGTGCTCTGTGGTTTAAATGTTCCTCAAACACTGACTCCACACTCTGGCTCCTCCCACAGCCAGTGCTGAATGCTGAGCTTCCCTTCACTCCTGTCAAGACCAAAGCCCAGAAGTTTGCAGCAGCTGAAGTATTCAGTGACCTCATCGTGTTTTCTCCTGTTGGCCCCTCTGGGGATCAATGAAAAGTGACTTTAAATGCAGAAGATGTAAATTCTGTGAACAGGAAGCCCACAGAGGGTAGCTGGAGCACAGTCTGCTGCCCTGGAACTGTGTTGAGAGAGGAAGAGTACCTGTGGTAATGGATCTGATAAAGGAGTCTGTATCATTTTATGGTGCAATTGTGATGCACCAAGCTCTGCTGTATGTCAGTAGTGGGCTGTGTTCTGCCGTGTCCCCTGGCTGTAAATTCTGACTGCAACCTGAAGTATTTTTATGTTGGTATCATTTCATGTATTTCCTGTCTCCTCCAGGCTGTAAAGATGTTGACCTTAAACTTTTCTACCCTGACCTGACTGACCTCGTGACTTACTGTTACTACAAGGTTATTGTTACCCCACCAGCTGTGCCTGTGCCCTGTTTCTGCTCTGGGGTGAGACCCAGCCTGTTCCTCCCCAGAACACTCTGCCATGCTCTGGTGGTACCTCTGCACCCTCAAGCTGCAGTGTCTGGTGTGTTAACACCAGCTATGGCAGGGTTGGATGCATGCAATGCTTTCCTGGGGTAGTTTTCCTGGTATTTAACAACCAATGGGTTGGTAATATCAGAAACTAGGTCAGAACAAGGATTTCTAAGTCAGGTAATACCTTTTCTTGGCAATGTATTGAAATAGGCATTGATATTATTTCCTTCAAGGATGCAATTTTCTACTGAGTATCTTAATGACCCATGTTTTCTACTTGTTTTTGACATGTTTATGCTCAGTCTCTTCTCTCATCTTGTTCTCTGTGCATTCTCCACCCAGACTGTAACATATTTGTGTATAAGGAACATGCTATTTCTATATAGAAGACTCTGGATTTGAGGAGTAGCATTACAGTACTACCAGATGTTATATTTTTAACAAATACCTTACTGGGCTTCTTCTTGTACTGGTGATCTGAGTGTAACACATCCTTCCACCAGCCTTGATCCCAAACCAAGCAAAGATTTCAGTCCCTCAGCAGAAAGTGTAGCTGCCCCTGTCAGGGGAGCTTGTCTGACTTGTTTTAACCTGGAAGCTGTGTACTGATCACACTGAATAAAGAGAGGAAGCTGATGTGTGCTGGAATCCATTTTCTTCATTACTGAACTCCAGTTCTAGGGATCCTTTCAGGTATCTTTTAATGACTTTCCTGCTGAGGAATGGTTTGGGTTGGGAGGGAGCTCAAAGCCCATCCAGTTCCAGCCCCTGCTATGGGCAGGGACACCTTTCATAGACCAGGTTATTCCAAGCCCCATCCAACCTGGTCTGGAGTACTTCCAGGGATGGAGCAGCCACAGCTTCTCCGTGCTGGTAGCAGTGTGCTGCTCTAGATTGCTGCATCTGCTGGAAATTTTAAGGACTCTTGTAACTTGGCACTCAAAGGATAAAGGAGTCACTGTTATAAAACAGCATGAGCCACGTCAGAGAAAGCTTTGGAAATTTCAGTGGTGGCTGTTGCACTGTTCTTGTTTTCCAGACAAGACTGCAGTGACTCACAGCAAAGGGAACATACTTCTGTTTTCTTTTTTTACCAGCCTGACTCACGGGGTGAACTTGCCAATAAACCTCCCCACCCTTGAAACCAGTCCTGACTCACACAGGGTGATGAGTGGGGAGCAGAACCAGGCTCGTGACCTGTTCTGTGGAGTAGGGATGGGATCTCCCTGGGGTGGGAAATGGCCCTGGGCCACGCTGGTTTGTGCCCCCAGCCAGGCTGAAAGGAAGGACAGGGATGGCTTCTACAGCCAGTCTAGTGGAAGGATTTTGCTTCCTCCAGCTCTGAACCCTCTCCTGAAATACCTCGTCCTGCTCAGGCTTGGAGGCTGTCAGGTTTTCCCTGTGCTTCCCAGAGGATTGCTGCCTCTGTTCATAGGAGCAGGGACAGAATGCCACAGTTTGCTTTCCCAAGCTCCTCTCCACAGAACTCACGCTCATTGTTGCTGTCTCTACAGCAGGAACTCTGCTCCTTCCAAATCAGAACTCGGCTCGCCCAGAGGGTGTCGTGTCCTTTGAGATATAACTAAAACCAAATTTTACAGGTTAAATGTTTTATTGCCTCACAGTGATGTGGTGAGAAGGCACTTATGTCACCCCATAAAAGAGCAGAGGGGTTGCCCAGAGTTCCCCCCCCCCAGTTAAATCATGGTGGGCACGACGCTGGTGAGGGCAATGTCCCCCCCGATGCAGAGCTTGGTGACCTCGTTCAGCCTCTTCTCACGGAAGTTGTACTGCAGCAAGTGAGCATCGTTCACAGCCACCTTGAAGTGATCTGTCTCACAAAGTATCTGGAGCTGAAATAAAAACCCCAAGTCAGCCCCAAAACCCAGCTGGATTTGTTGCAGGAGTTTTAAGCCACACACTTGAGCAGGCTGGCACTGGCTGGAGGAGCAGCTGCAGCACTAGTGACCTTTGCCTTCCCAAAATTCTCCTGTGCTCTCCCTCTGGGTTTTAGCCCAGTTTCTGCCTCCTCATCCCTATGCCAGTCCCTCCAAGCAAGACTGCACAGTGTGAACCTCCTGTGTAGGAAAAAAACACCTCGTGAAGAGCTGCCAGCAGGGAAAACATGTTACAGAAACCTGTCCAACCACTGTGCAGAACAACAGTGTAAATAAGGAGGGTTTCATAATCCATGGGGGTACCAGAAGGGGGGAGAAGTTATGTCCTGGGCAGCTGAAGCTGCAAGAGGGGGTCAGAACTGCTGGGAAGGTGCTGTAGGGACAGCCAGGGCAGCAAAATGGGGTGGCTGCCCCAGAAACACCCCTGGGAGCTGATTCCTGTGCAAAAGCACTGATGTCCTTACACAGCTCTTGGGGCTCAAACCCTGCCAGTGCTTTTGGTACACTGAGACTGAGCTGGGGTGGGTTTTTCTGGTACCTTGAAGGGTTTTCCAGCTTCAAATGGAAACCTGGGAGATGTCCTCTCCTCCTTCCCCCAGATATCTTGGAATTTGGAATTGCAGACGATGACTTTCTTGTGGTCTTCATTGAAGCGGGGGTTGAAGTGGAAGACAACGTCATTCCCTCGCTTGAAATCCAATGAGAACCTGCAAAAACAATAATGGAATTGCTGCTTTTGCCACAACAGCCCTGGACTCTGTCACAGGGCTACCCAAAACTAGCAGAAAGGAATAAAGAAAACCCCACAGACCCCGCTGGGCAACAACAGTGCATTTACACATTTATTTAGTGCAATATTTGATGTTACACCAGGCAGGTGTTATTCAGGAATGGAAAGCAAGTTCCACCCCCCCCCCCCCCGCTCCACCCAGCAGTGCCCCATGGAAGCCCCCCACCCTCGGAGCTGGACACCCCCAGTACCTGTCTGGGTTGGGGTTCACAGTCCCAGTGATGGTGATGAGCAGCCGAGAGACGAGTCCTGCCTGCAGGGGCAGCTCAAAAGGGACTTTCTGAGAGACAACAGGGATTTGGTGTCAGCAAAAAACCATGTCAAAACCTCAATGCCACCCCTGGGGATGGGCAGCCCAGGCCCCTCCCGTGGCCAAGCAAAATCAGCCACTGAAGACACAGAAAGCCTCATGATGACAGAGCCATTACCATTGGAGGAGTCGGTCCTCCGTGAGGAGGAACAGGCCCTCCCTGAGGAGGAGTTGGTCCTCCCTGAGGAGGAGTTGGTCCTCCCTGAGGAGGAGTTGGTCCAAATCCAGGATGGTTGGATGGTTGTCCTGGGGCAGGAAACGGCCCCGTTGCTGCTGGTGCTCCAGGGAATGCTCCAGGTGCTCCTGGGTATGCTCCTGGTCCTGCTGGTCCCCCAGGGTAAGCTCCAGGTGCTCCAGGATAAGCTCCAGGTGCTCCAGGTGCTCCAGGGTATCCTCCAGGTGCTCCAGGGTAGGCTCCAGGTGCTCCAGGGTAGGCTCCAGGTGCTCCCGGGTAGGCTCCTGGTGCTCCAGGATACCCTGGGAATGCCCCAGGAGCTGCTGGTTGGTTCCCCCAGGAGGGCCAGCCCTGGGCTGGGGGGGCACAAGGGGCTGGGTTGTTGCTGTTGGCCAGGGCATCAGATAACTGGGGACAGAGGAGAGGACAAGGGTCAGGTGGGGGAGATTCCTCCTGACATCACAATGAGTTCTCCAAAATTCATCTTTGGTAGCTTGCAGCATGTCCGAGGGCAAGAGCTCAACTCTCAACTACTCCCTGGGATGTTCCAGAAAACCTGACAGTGACTGGAGAGGGTTTGGGGGTTTACACAGGTTAGCAAGGATGTGATCCCTCCCATCCCAGCCAAAGGTCTCTGTTCAAGGCCACAGCCACACCCCACACGGTTTTTTAAAGAAATCCATACTTACAGAGAAACCGTCTGACATTTTTCCTAAAAAAAAAATAAAAAATAGGAAGCATCAATCATTTTTAACCCGCACCATCCAAAAACCAGAGACTTCTTGAGGGGAGTTAAGAGTTTAGAGTGGCAATTGATGGGAATTGCTGAGTTCCCATCACATACCTGCCCAGCAGAGCCGACAGCTCCTGTGCCAAAGAACAAATCC
The DNA here is from genome assembly GCF_963662255.1 of Cinclus cinclus. Lineage (NCBI taxonomy): Eukaryota > Metazoa > Chordata > Aves > Passeriformes > Cinclidae > Cinclus > Cinclus cinclus. The sequence continues at coordinate 59,360,941 of NC_085051.1, forward strand.
TGGTCCAACACCTGCGGGATACACAGGAGTCACTGCTGTGAGCAGCTGGAGTGCTCTGGGGTGAATGCAGCCCAGACTCCCTCCGGATGAAATCCACCACTGAGCTTACAACACTCCCAGTGTTATTCACTTCCCCAGCCCTTAGGCGCCATCCAGGAAAGTATTTCCATAAAAAACCCCCAAACGGGATCGCCGGGGAATGCAGGCACAACATCAAACAGGGGCTGTGTGTTTGTGGGAGCTGCAAATCCATCACAGCACATCGGGGACACGCAGCCCCATGGGATGGTCTGGAATGGGGAGAGGAGGGTGGCAGCCAGGGATGCAGGTCCCTTTTCTCTTCCCATGCATCCATAGTTGTCCCATTCCGGCCGGAGGGCACCCTGGCAGGGACACAACGGCTCCGGGCCAGCAGATAAAAGCTGCTTTGCAAGTTTTGTGAGTCCACACCACGGCCTGGCCAAACACACACCTGCCTGTGCACAGGAATAGCCTGAGCTGCATTCCTCCCATCAAAGGGACATTCATAAGAGAAGGAAAAAGGGAGAGCCAGAAGCAGGGAAACAAAAGGAAAATCCAAAATTTAACGCAGAGAAGGCAAATTCTCATTGGAAGAAACATTGGGGTGCACAAATCTCTCAGGAGGTGTGGCTGTCCTGCCTCAGGAATAACAAACTCCCAAATTTAACAATTAGCAAATCACTCCTCTCCCTGCAAAACACTCATTCTGAGCCTTCCCAGCAGAACCCAGTAGCCCAGAGTGTTTGAGCAGCCCATACCTCCCAAAGCTTTTATTTGCTTTCTGGGTTCTTTCTAAAGCCCTTGGGTTTGCCATTAGCCAGGCAGGTGAAGCCAGGGGTGCACACACACCTGGATCCAGCCAGGTCAGGTTTGCTCCATGGCTGGAAAAGCCCTCCAAGACCATCAAGGCCAACTATTCCCCCAGCACCATGTGCCCAAGTGCCACATCCACAGGGCTTTTAAATCCATCCAGGGATGGGGACTCCACCACTGCCCTGAGCAGCCTGGGCCAGGGCTGGACAAACCTTTCCATGAAGAAATTTTCCCTAATATCCAGTTAAACCTCCTCTAGTTGCTTCTCTAGTATGAGGCCATTTTCTCTCATCCTGTCTCTTGTTCCCGGGGAGCAGAGCCTGAATCCCTCCCAGATTCACCCTCCTGTCAGGGAGTTGTACAGAACCACAGGGTTCCCCCTGAGATTCCTTTTCTCCAGGCTGAGCCCCCCTTCGGCTCCTTCATCGAGTACTTGAGCTCTGATTTCCACCAGCATTTGGGCAGATGAGCTCGAACTCACCGGAGCTGTCCCTGCCCAGCTGCAGGGAACATCCCAGAGCTGACCCCAAACATTCCCTAGATTCACACCAAGTGGAGAAAAAACCAAAACCAAAACAAAACAAACAAAAAAAACCCCAACAAACAAACAAACAAACAAAAACCCAACCAAACAAACAAAAAAAATGAAAAACCAACCAACCAAATAACAACAACAACAAAACACCACCAAACTTCTATTTGGGAAAGAAACAGCAGCTCCCTCCCCTTGGGTGCTATTTCTGCAGCTGCTCCCCTGGGTGTTCCCCCACTCCCACCCCACCCCACAAGGATTTTTGGGTGGCAGACAAGGCTGTCCAGCACCCCGCGAGTTGCAAACACCCCTGGGTCTCCCCACAGTCACCATCCCACCATCATCCCTAAAACCAGCCGGGCTTTTCCCCGCTCCCCAAACCGCGCAGCCCGCGGGACTCACGCGTGTCCCACCTGGCAGGGGACGAGCGCAGCCCAAACCCTTCCTTCCCAAGGATATTTGTGCCTTTATCCCTCCGTTCCCCCCGGATTCCCCGGGATCCCCATCCCCTCACCTGCGTGCGGCGGCTCTGGGCTCCGGCAGCGGGACCCGCCCGGGGCGGTGCCGGGGATGGGGCGGTCCCGGGGCCGGTCCCGGGGCCGGGGACACCCGTGACAGCCCAAAACAGCGCTGTAATTCCCCTTACCGGCGCTGACATCACCAGCGGGGGGTGTTTAACAGAGAATAATTCGTTTTCCTCGCCGTTCGTGCCTTTACGCGGGTCCGTTCCTCGCACGGTTCCCGTTTACCTGCCCTGCCCACCTGGAGCCGCTGCCAGATGTTCTCCTTGCCAGATGTTCGCCCGTGTGTCTCCATCCCCCCGGCTTCAGTGAAGCTCGCGTAAAATACCAATTCGATTTTAAATTCTGAATATTTTCTCCTTCCTCCCCACGAAAAAAATTAAAGCCGAAAAAGAGCTTTGCTTTCACCCCACGCAGCGAGGCCGGCAGAGGATGGGCTCTAGGAAGCTGTTCGAGGCAGCTGGAATTTCAACAAGCTCGATTTTATTTGAGGTTGAGGGTGAATCATCTCTGGTTTGCTCCATGGGCCCCACGGCTTAAAGCAATGGAAAAGAACAACGTGGTTTTGTGCTGAAATCCTGATCTGCTGCACTGTGCTGCTGGGAGAAGGGAAAGGGAAGGGAAATAAATGAAGGGAAATGGAATGGAATGGAATGGAATGGAATGGGATGGAATGGAATGGAATGGAATGGAATGGAATGGAATGGAATGGAATGGAATGGAATGGAATGGAATGGAATGGGATGGAATGGAATGGAATGGAATGGAGCGGAATGGGCCAGATGAGAATCAAACAGAACAGAGGATGTCAGTCAGAAGACACCCACAATAACCATCTATTCCACCTCCCTGACCCACTCAGGGCTAACCAAAGGTAATTAAGGGACACACCCTGTAATTGGTGCCATTACACCAATGTAAAATGTAGAGGGTAGAAACTGCTTCTTTTAAGCAGGAGCTCAGCTAAAGGGTTCAGCTGATACTGCAGCTGATATTTTTAAAAAAGGGGGGGGCAAAAATCTGTTGACTTTAGCTCTGATTAATTTTAGTATAAATTCCTCTGGTTCAACTCTGCTCATCTAAAAAAATCTGGCTTAAAAAAGGGCAGCCTCCTCTCCATTGAAGCTCCAGCCAGGATTTTAACACCATTCAGCTTCATGTAATACTTGTCACAGGGATTCAGACCAAACTGGAGGGTGTAAAAATGCCAGGGATGCCCATGGGAGCGGCTGAAAATTAAGTATTTCAGAGAAAGATTTATATTGTACTTAATATGCATTAAGTAATATATTTAAAGAATAATAGTACATAAGAAATGAGCTTAATTAGGGAGTGCTGCTTCACTTGCCTCTCACAGCACCCTACCCACAGTAAACAGTCACTGTAATATCTTTGGAGGTGTTTTAGGGCAAAGGGACCTGGAGAGGATTCAAAGCTGAAGGATCCCTTGTCCATGGCATGAGGAGCTGGAGCTTCCTGAGCCTGTAACACAAACAAGGCTGTAGGAATTCCTTAGTGCACAGGTTTTTCCCTTCTTCCCTAAGATTCCCTCAAGAAGCCTTTGGGAAGAGAGATTTCCATGGAAAACATGCATTGCTATTTTCAGGAATTTACTCAAAGACCTCAGATGTGAACCAAAAAAGTTTGCCTATTTTTTTTGTTGTTTGTTTGTTTTGGGGTTTTTTTTGGCTTTTTTTGCTTGTTTTGTTGTTTTCTTTTTCCTGTTCCAATGCCATAAGGTTTGTACTTCCACTTATGCAACAGACACATGATGTTAAAGAAAAATATTTGACCAAAAATCAGTGAATACAGAAATCAAAACCAGATCTAATTAATTCCTTCATTTAAATAAACCAAGCTGCAGCAAGGATGATGAGTGAGGTTGGATGGGGCTTGGAGCAACATGATCTGGTGGAAGGTGTCCCTGCCCATGGCAGCAGTGGCTTGAAATGGTCTTTAAGGTCCCTTCCAACCCAAACCATCCCGTGATTCCATGATTCAGCATCCACAGGGTGGGAGCTGGAGCCCTTTGCACACAGAGCCAGTGATGCTCCTTCTCTGAATCACCCCATGGTGACTCACAGGACACCGAGGTGTGGCCACTGAGCTTCACAGTTTTGCCTCCTGGGATCCAGGGAAGTGAAAGGTTGGTTTATTGCCAGGAGTCAGCAGAACAGGGCTGGAACACCCTGGCTTTGAAGGGAGATGTAAGACACAGATCTCCTCACTCACAACTTTGTGATGCCCAGCCATGCAACCTTGGCTTTTCCAAAGTGGGTAAAGAATGAGTCACACCTCAAAAATCAATATATTCTGTGGGTTTGGATTCTTTTAAGCACTCCCAAGTATCTTGTTTACTTTAGAGAACCCTCAATGTAAAACAAAACCCTCCTTGGTACCATGGATGGTTTAAATTCCCAAATTGCAAACCCAGGGGGTGGGAGATGGAGGACCCAGGGAGGATCATGAGCCACGAGACCACCCCATTTCTTGGGGATGTGCTCTCAACCTGCCCTTCACTGCAGCCAAACACTCTAAGCACGAGCTACTTTCCCCACTTTAGAATTCCCAGCATTTCTCCAGTGGCAAGGGCCAGGTGATATCTAACAGTGGCTGGGTCTGGTGGGGGAGGTTGATATTCCTCATTGCAGCTGGTACAGGGCTGTGGAAAAACACCCCACTGCAAGAGATAATTGGTCAATAAGAGTTAAATAACTTGAAAGCTGTGAATTCAAACTGCTCAATGGAAAATAATAAGCAGAAAGCTGCTCCTCTCTTCCCGATGGCAAATCAATGTGGAGGAAACCAATCTAGAGGGCAGCAAGCTCCATGGCAGGAGAGATCCTCTTCCCTCCCCAGAGCAGAATAACCCACATCCCCATGCTTCCCTGCCTTGTGATTTCTGTGGCCTGACGTGTGTGGGACTGACAGTGTGCAATGTTTGGGCTGCAGATCTGCCACGGGGGCTGTGCTTGGCACCATCCCAGAGTGCTAAATTCAGCCACCTCTGAAATCTCTGCCTCCTCCCCGTGCAACCTCCCAGGATGGGGAGCTGTGACAGCATCCCCTCCTTCCTCAGGGCTGGGAGTGAGGCTTCGAGGAGCCTTTGTGGAGCCCCTCACTGCACTTCCCTGAGCTGTCACCACAGTTCCAGCCCAGCAATAAAAAAGGGCATCACAGCAAAGTCAGGCGACAGGAATCTCCTCTGTGACCAGCCAGACTTGAGCAACATCCTCCCAGGACTTCTGAGAGAAGGGATTGAAGAGCCCCATCCTCCTCCTCCTCCTCATGCAGCCCTTTTGGGGACTTGGTTCATTCCAGAGCTTCCTTGGCTGCATCACTCCCTCCATCCCTCCCTCCCCAAACATCACTGCCCCAGCACTGGGGAAAAAAAACTCCACGAAAGGAAGGTTGAGAACTTCAGCAACTCAAGTTTGATGGCAAAGAAAGGAAAAATCAGTGGATAAGGAGCAGCACCCCTGCTGCTCACATGAACCTTCATGTGCACCAGCAAGTCTGGACTTGCTCTCTTTATCTTCCTTTTATTCTTTTTATAAAGCACCAAAGCAAAATTCCTGCCTTTGGTGCTTCATCTTCCTCCTGGAAAACACAAAACTGAAGCTCACCCTGTCCCCTTCTTCTCTGGCAGCACCAGGAGAGCTGCAAGTCCACCCCAAAAAGCTTCACTCAGCTTCTCATGCTGAGCAAAACCCTGCTAAGGTTTGAAGCTTATATATTATGAAAGATGAGGAAAACAGAAGCACTTTGAGCCTGACATTCAGATCTGAGCATAAGTTGCTTTTCAAGAGTTAAATGAGTCTTGTAGCAATTTGTGTCCACAGAGATTTTATAAAAGTCCTCAAACTCCCCCTGGCTTTGAACTTCATAGAAATTCCAGCCTCTTCTGCAGCCTGGTGCCCAGGGGCCCTTAAGGAGCATCCTTCATGCAAATATTATTAAATAACTGCAGGAGAAATGCCTACAGTGACCCCAAATGCTGGTGCAGATGGGGTCAAAGGCCCCCATGGCTCATTGCCATCAAAATCCAGGACCTTGGTGTTTTTCTTGCTTTTCCACCTTCTGTTCTTGCCCAGCCAACCCCTCCAGAAACTGCTCCAGGCTAAAAAGCTGAGAGGAACAGCACTGTGCTGAAGGAAGGGATTTAATAAATTCATGATAGCCCTCACTGAGGGCAGGGAAAACCTCCCTCATCTCTGGGACAGATGCTCCATAAAAAGAATGAAATCCCTGTGTGACACCACAGTGAGCACAGGGGTTTGGAAAAACATGAAGGGCAAAGAAAGCCAGGACAGCTCAGGCTCACCCAGCAGAAAGCCTCAGTACCAACCACTCTGAAGAGTTTAAAACAACTTTATTACACAGCAATCACTGAATCTTTGAGGTTGGGAAACACCTTTAGGATCATCAAATCCAACTTCAATGTGTGGTTTTTGCCATATCTCAGGAAGCCAGAGGAGAAGGAAAGGGAAGAGCTTTAGAAGAGTCCCTTTCCTTCTTTCCTGCACTAGAGTTTAGCAGAGCACAGAAATTCATCCTGCTATGAAGCCTTACACTAAGCAGGGCTCAGATTTAAACCTCCTGTGTTTGTGTTCTTCCTGCAGCAGCCAGAGCTCAGGCAGTGCAATGTCTGTGCCAAGGTGCAGGTTATAACAACCTCTCCCAGCAGCACCATATGTCACTAAAATCTTGTTTTCCCCAATTTTTTATCAAGTTCAATGTTAGAAATAATCAATACCAGACACAGCCGCCTCTCCCAGAGGCTTTGCAGGGCAAGTGGAGCAGCAGCAGAGCCCTCTGCTGAGCAGGACGGTGAAGGGGCAGCCTCCAGCACTGACAGCAAAATCCATGGAACCACATCATGCTTGGCTTTTACACAACACTCAAAAGCTCGTTTTTCCAACACCTTGTTTTTATTTTTATTTTATTTTTTTTTTACCAACTCAGAGCAGTTCCTGCTTTATGTCACTGCACTCCCACTCTCGTTTTAGCAGCTCCCTACTCTGCCAGCCAGGGCAGAGCCCCAGGAGAGGAGCATCAAGACAAGGATGGTGACAGTGGCAGCACAGAGCCATGAATGTGATCACCACAGTATTCCAGGTTTATGTGGCGTTGCTTTCTGAGGGGAAAGCAGGACAGAATCGAGGCAGAAATGCAGAAATGAAAAGCCTGGCATGGAAGCTGATGAGACTTTGAAGTGCCTGAATTAAAAAACTTTCAAGATAAAGAACTCTGTCTCCTTGAGGAGCGCCAGCAAACTCTGGCTTTACAGAGCTCAGAGCAGTGAGAGCAGCACCAGGGTATTAAAGCATTATTTCCCCCACTTTAAACAAATTTAAAGTGTGATATTCTGTCACCTCTTCGCTGTAGGGTGTTGCCTGTAACTGAAGAGAATACAGGAATTGGAAACACCACTCTGAACCATTTCTGTCACACAAAGAACTGTGATGCAAAGTTTTCACATCACGCAAATTAAGCACATTCCTTTGAAAAGGCAGCACAGCACGGAGTTACTTTTCATTATCCTTTAACAGCTCAGAAAAAGGGAGCATCCTGACATCAGCATCCTTGTCAGCACACACTTCTGGGGTTCTCAACAGGGATCTACCCCAGAACAACACTGCATTTGTGAGCCAGAGGTGTCACAGAATATCCTGATTGGGAAGGGACCCACAAGGATCTGAGCTCTGCACAGACACCCCAACAATCCCACCCTGCGCATCCCTGGGAGCGTTGTCCAAACATTTCTGGAGCTCTGGCAGGTTTGGAGCTCTGCCTGTTCCCTGGGAAGCTTGGCCAGTGCCCAGCACTCTCTGGGAGAAGAACCTTTCCTGAAATCCAACCTAAACCTCCCTGGCACAGCTTCATGCCATTCCCCATTCATGCAAAGCCCAGGAATTCACAAATGAAATCCAATCTTTTGTCATCTTCTGAATTTATTTCAAGAATGGATAAATTCTGTATTTGCTTTTTGCCAGACATAAACCAACACCACTGTCTTAAGAGTGATGTGTGATTCTGGTGGGAAGGCACACTGGGAAGTTTCTAGTTCTGAAGAAAGAACTGAAACTGAGCTGATGCAGGAGTTTGGGGGTTAATTGCTACAGGAATTCCCTAATCACAAGAACATGAATGTGCAAGAGCAGGTAAGATCTTGCACAGACAGCAGGAGGACCTGAAATAAAACCCGAGGTGTGCCAAGGGCTGCTCAACACGGCCCTTCCCTGTCTTGTCATGAGAAAGTTGGGAAGAGGACAGGAACAGAGGCACTGCGATTTTATCTCCCTGTCTCTCATTTAACAGGGAGGGTTCACTTTGGAAAGGGATAACAGGGAGCAGAACTGTTCCTACTGCCACACTGATTACCCCTTGTCACTAGGGTGTAGTTAGGGTGTAACTCCTAACTCCATCGCAGCTCAGGATCTGCTGCTCAGCCCATACAAAGTCCCATTGTCATCCTACAGGACAACCTGAGCAACCAGGGAACCTCTCAAAAAAAGTATCACAGGATCCCAGAATGGTTTGAATTGGAAGAGACCTTAAAGATGATCCAATTCCACCCACTGCCATGAGCAGGGACACCACCTGCCACTAGACCAGGGTGCTTCAAGCCCTGTCCAACCTGGCCTTGGACAATTCCAAAGATGGAGCAGGCACAGCTTCCATGGGCAACCTGCTTCCAGCAAACCTGAGAGAGGTTGCAGGCAGAAGTGACCAAAAATATGTTCCCTCACTGCTATGTTAGCTGTCATTTTTAGTTAACCCATTCACTGACCTGTGAGAGCAGAGGAAAACTTATAGCAGCTCATCCCACTACATCAACCTTGGAAATGGGAAAACTGGGCCAACAGTAAGTGAAATAGGGGAGAATCCCACCAGGAGAGCCAGGATCCCTCTCCAGACCATAGCCCTGGGTCCCACGGGCTGCCCAGCAGCAGCAGAGGGATGGGTGGCTGCAGGTGCAGAGCTCATTCCCCTGCATGGCACAAGCACCTGCAACACCCACCCACGGGCACATCTGGGTCCAAATCCACTCAGGATCCTCCTGCAGCTGTCTCTGGGATAAGCAGACCCTGGTGTGTGACACTGGGAATTATTCCTGCTGTGTGGATATGTTGACTGGAAGCTCTGTGTGAAAGCTGGTACCTGTGTTTTTTCATTTCCCAAGGGACACTCAAGACACCAGTGCCTGGGGAACTGTGGCTGTTTGGTGTGTATGGAATTGCCCCCTAACAACTGGAATTCTGAGCACAACTTAAGAAATAGGGCAGCCAATATTAATAAAAATACGCATGGGATGTTTAATCCTCCCACAGATGCCAAAGGGCTCTCACTGCACTGAGGCTCAGGACACCCTTCCTGTCAAGGTGGACAGGAAGGGGGAAGCAGGGGGTGGAACGAGATGGTTTTTAAGGCCCTTTCCAAACCAAACCACTCAGGGATCACCATCTCTCTCCCAGGACAGTTTGGCCTGGCTGGGCAGTGAATCCATTGATGTCTGGGCAGCAGTTTGGGCACCTGCCTTCACAGGAGTGAAGCAGAACTGACACATCCAGAGGTGGATGAACTGTGCACTGACCACCCTGCAGCACCCCTGGAATTGCTTTTACTCCTCTCATAAGGATTATATACAAGATCATTTAGAACCACTCAATCCTTTAGGTTGGAGAAGCCTTCTAAGATCAAGTCCAACCATTCCCCCAGCACTGCCAAGGCCACCATTGACCCGTCCCCAAGTGTCACATGCACACGGATTTTAAATCCCTCCAGGAATGGGGACTCCACCACTGCCTGGGCAGCTGTGCCAAGGCCGGACCATCCTTTGCAGGATTAAATTTTCTTTAACATCCAACCTAAACCTCCCCTGGTGCAGTTTAAAGTAATTCCCTCTCATCCTGTCTCCTGGGAGCAGAGCCAGGCCCCTACCTGGCTGCACCCAGGCAGTTGTGCAGAGCCAGAAGATCCCCCTGAGCCTCCTTTTCTCCAGGATGAGCCCCTTTCCCAGCTCCCTCAGGACTCCTAGGACTTGGTCCCTCAAAAATATTCAACTGAAGTCTTCTGGGTCTGCAGGGCAGCAATTAACATAATTGGATCTGCATGGCCGTGTCTTTACTGATGCACAGGAGCTGCAGGCAGAACTCATTTGAGAAATCCAGAGGAAGGGACAATCCCACAGCTGAACTGCCAGGATAAAGCACTGCCCATACACTGCACTGTTCTATTAACAGATGTAAGGATTATTTTTGGACCGTGGCCTAAAAAGAGCTTTTCTAAAGCCTTAAAGTGGATAAATAATTTTGTTTCTAGTCTTTCCTGTTCACTGCTGCCATTTTTACCTTCCCTGGAGAGTGAAGCTGTGAACCAAGGCAGCAGCATTGACCAGCTCAGTGTGAACTGCTCTGCAAGTCAATATATGGAAACGCAGACACAAATGATGCTCAAATTTTGCAGTTCACACTGATGCCAAGCCCTGGAGTTTCTGTAATTCACTTTATCCCACCAAACTCCTGGTAAGTGTGTGAGAAGAGTGTTTTGGGGGTCACTTAACACATCCACATGTGTCACTCTAGCACAGGGATTGTTCAGAGGCAGGGAAAACACACCCACAGCTCCTCACAGGTAAAAATCAGTCCCATTCCTCCTCTGGAACAAGCAACACCAGATCTTTTCTCTCCTAATTACCAAGGAATTTGTGAACAGGCAGTACCTGGGGCTGACATGCTACACCAGAGCCATGGTCGCATCCACATTTAATATCCCTCATGTACAGGCTGCAAATATCACAAAAGGAAGAGGAAAAACACTCACAGAAGTCAAGTAATTCTGATTTTATATTCAGGCTTTGCAAATCAAGGATGTCCTATTTTTACTATTCATTCAAGGCAAAAGTCTACACAGGCATGTCAAAAGCAGGAATTGAAAAACAGTGAACACAACAGTCTTGAAAATACGTTTAATGTCTAATCTTATACAAAAGTGACAGCATTTTCAAAAAAATATCAAATCCTGTATTTATAGCTTCTCACTATCATACAGCAATATTTGTTTCATCTAAAGAAAATACAGCAGCAGGTGATAATCTATACTTTAAAGATGTGATTGCTTATATTTCGTATTGTAAACAAATGCAGTATGTCAACCTCAAAGCACAAGTCAAAACGAACTCCTCAGCAATTGAACTCAAAATGATGCATAGAAATGTACAAATTCCATTGCAAAAGCTTCAGGCCAGAAGTTGCTCACACTTGACATAACATGTGATAAAGTTACTACACGGTATATAGTGACACCTTGAGTTTTTACACAATAGATTAACAGGAATACCCTTTTCACTGCTATGCAAAGAACTCAGCTCACAAAAACAAAGGGGTTATGAAACAGTTTTCATGACCTCAAGAAATACGAATATACATTGAAAAACATCCCATATATATTGAATTTTAGCCTAAATGTTCCAGTAATAAATCCTGCCTATTTCAGGAAGAACCTAGAAGTCTAGTTACTTTTACAAAACCCCTTTCCAAAAATCATTACTTGCTACTTTTGCTTTATCCTTTCCTACCTCTTCCCATTCCCTGCAGAGACATAGGGCCAGTGCAATTCCAACTGGAGTGCTGCTACTGCATGATCCATTCATTTGGATAAATGCTTTTTCATTACAATGATTTACAGTCTAAGGCTGCAGGTATCAAAAAAGCACTTGAGCAAATGCAGTCAATGTTGCTTATGTTAATTTTTAATTAGTCTTGCCAAGTCTGCCTGGGGGGCAACTGGGGTTTTTTCTTAAGATTAGTGAAGACTTACACTTTTGGTTCTTATTCCAAGGGTTAAGTCGCTGGGGTTTAAGTTGAAATGTTAAAGTATTTTTGTTCAGCTCCAGTACTGTCTTCCTAAAACAAAAAATAGACATTCCTTTGCTATCATCTTTCATGATGTTGGATTAAAGCAGCCACAGCTCAGCTGGCTTTCTCCTGCAAAAAATACTGTAGGATTTTGCCAGAAAGGCTATGACTACCAAGGAGCATCACCACCAGGCCACCCCACGTGCTTTTAGAGTATCCATCACACACATGCAGGAAGCCACAAAGGTACTGGAAGAGTATTAACTCGTGTTCACAGTTTCATGATACAAAGACTCCCTAATGAGCTACCATGTGAAGCAAAATCTGTTCCTAATTCTACCCACAGAGGCTAAGCTAGGAGATCCCCAGCTGGGGAGGAAACAAACTGTCCGTGGTCCAAGTGCAGGCCATGAAGTCCCACCAAGAGACGTGGCAAACCCCTCGGATGTGCTTGGCACAGGTATGGCAAGAACAAGAAAACCTAGGGCAGCGCCCCGTGGGAGAGGCAGCTGCACAGCAGTGCACAGGCTTCCTGACATTCAGTTTCTCCCAAATTCCACCTACTCCTTGAGGTATGCAGACACCCAGCTGGGCACAGGGGGCTGCTCCCAGGGACAGCAAACGAGACCCCCTCGCGCCCGACCGCGGCAACGAGGATCTCTGTCCTGACACAACTGTGCCAAAAAACTGCTGGGAAGGGAATGCTCAGGTTGGGTTTTAAGCTCAAGTTCAGTTTCCAGGGACTCTGAAAAAGTCTGCTAGGTTTACACAACCCAGCAGCCAAGTCAAATTTGAAATGACTAGAACCCAGGTCAGAAATAGGGAAGTACCTACGTGGGGATCAGTTTCTCTTTACACAGACCAAGCCAAACTTCCAACCACCACAGAATGAGAACTGGCAACAGGATGTCCTCATTTGCATGCATAAAACTCACATTTTGCTGATTCAAAGTTAACTGCACATCCAGGTTATTTCACTTGCACAGGAATGCCTGTTTGTGAACACCAACAGTGTGCTGACAAGTCACACCAAGGCTTCCAAACGTGGCTCTTCTCCTCCGTAGTCCCAGACCGAGCAATTGGTTTGAGTATGTACAAAATGCTGAGAAAACCTTCGAGTTCACATGCTCTGTCTTGTTAGTTTGAATTACTGTAGCACGTTCAAAAATTAGGTTTCTTGACTAAAATGTTGAAACACTTTCTCTATTGACTTTTTAGAATAACCTGAAAATAGACAAAATATGACTATCCATTTGTTCAATGACCAGCAGGAGTCTGGCAACGAGACTTAAAGCATTAATGGAAATCTAAGAATTAACTTTTTTTTAATTCCGTGGGCCTGATTCTTTACAATCCTTACATGGCAACTCCTGTTTTTCCAAGGAATACTTGCCAACATAAGAACCACAGGTGTGTTAGTTGATTTCTTCTCTTTGTATTTCACTTGATTAAACCAAATAATTATGCCAGCACATGAGCAAGGTAAATTGATGTAAACTGCTCCTTCACACCTCAAATGCACATACAAGAGGCAATATTCTTCATAGCCCCATACATTACTGAAACAAAAACTGTAAAAATCTCTGTAAGTAGTGGATGAAGGTGGAAAACTACAGTATTTTGTTGCCCAGAATGTATTCAGCGGTAAGGCTGCAAGAGACAATAAGTTATGGTCAATACAGGCTTTTCACACAATAGTTCATTCACAGTTACAAGTGTTGTTAACTAATCACAAATTCATCCTTATGTTTTGTTATTCCCTCCCTACTGCTCTATCAACAATCTCTCTTGATTAAAGAGATTAGAATATTTTCTCTTTCAGAATTATTACAACGCTTTCCAACCAGTGGAAGACAACTATAATGTGAGACACGCTCCCATTTAACATAATTTAGCCATTCTAGTATACTTAATATTTAACAAGTTGCTGTTGTCCCACTGACTCGAGGAATAAAACAGGTGTGCTGAAACTCCTTACCTGAGCTAACAGGTTTCACGCTACTGAATTTCCCCCCTTAAAAGAGAAACTCTTTAGAGTAATTTGAGACCAAAATTAAATACTCACATGGGGACCACCAGGCATTGATGGAGCACCAGCAGGACCAGATGGCACTTGAAAAGGATTAGGGGGCGTAGGATATAGTCCTGGAGCTGGATATGATCCTGTGGGTGGAGGGAATGGCCCGGGCGGTGACGGTCCCCACGTTCCAGGCGGGACCGTACCCCACGGTACTGTCGGTGCAGCCCCTGGAGTCTGGGTAGGAGCGGAATATGGCCCTGGGGGTGGATATGGCATGCTGGGAGCAGGATACTGCCCTCCCATTGTTGGTCCCCATGCTCCAGAGGGCATGGATCCCCATGGCCCAACAGGAGCAGGAGGTGCAGCTGGCTCTGTTGGACCTCCGTAAGGTCGTGGAAGCTCTGGAAAGGGCATATTTGGTGGAGGATACTGCCCTGGAGGGACAGGACCTGGCACTGTTGGGGGTGGATATGGACCACCAGGAGGAGGGCAGGAGGGTCCAGTAGGAGGAGGAGGAAATGGAGCAGGCGGTCCCGGGGGCATTGAAGGATACATTCCCGTGGGGGGAGGTCCGAAGGGCACGCTGGAAGCCGATGTGTTTGGTGGCAGTCCCGTTGGAGTCATAGGGGGGGCGCTGGGGTTATTCCAAGGGTTGGAAGCCGGCCAGCCCTGCGGAGGCTGCCCGGGCTGCTGGCCAGCCTTGGTGCTGCTCACTTTGGAGGTTTTAGCAGGCGACTGGTCTGGTAAAGCATCTGCCAACTGAAAGACAAAGCAGCGGTGAGAATTGCCGGAATTGCCGGCTGCAGACATCCCCCCACCACGTGGGCACATCCCAGCTGCCCGAGGAGCGGCAGGAGAAGAGCTCTGGGTGGCTGCACAGAGACGATTACTTTCATTTTTGTGCAGCTCCTAGCACTAAGGCAGCATTCTGACAGGCCGCAGTTAAAAAGCCAGAGATAAAAGGAGACCCACCACACGGAGCAACAGGCAACTGCAGCACAAACCTGAAAACATTTCCCTAGATTTCCATTACAACTATCCTGATGCCATGAAAGCACAGCTCTTCTGTTACTGTCACAGGAGAGAACCCACGAGGCACCCAGCAGCTTCCGATGTTTAGTCCAGAGATTGCTACATCTACCCAAGAGAAAAAACACCACGACTTGGACACACAGCAAATCTCTCAGCTGTCGGTTCCCCTTTTCCTTCAAAAAACTGTCAGCTTTTGGAATAATCAACACAACTGGCTGATCTTCAGGAAAGAAAAACTGTTACTTACCGAAAAATCATCAGTTCCAGACATTGTGCTGAAAAGTAAGGTAAGATAAAGTGAAATTTGTTGAAAGTAATAGAGGTATTTTTAAGCAAGACTTCATGAGACATCTACATTTGTCTCATTTGGAGCACAGCAGGTGCTGAACCAGCAGCACCTCTTGGTGCCTTGGTTCCAGTGCCTGTGGCCCACACCAGCTCCTGGAGCACGGATCACCGTGATCAGTGCCCGTGGCTGCTGGGACACCTGTGCCAGGTGTTGCTTTGGGGATCCCGGTTAGTGAGATAATGGGAATAAATTTATTCTTTGTGTTTTAGTCCTGGATTTATTGCTGTCCCAGCTGCCTCCCTGTGCTCACAGAGAGCCCCAAACACTTTTCTCTGGATAAAGTTCCCATGAAAAGGGAAGTCCTGAGCCTCCACCTGCCTCCTCTCAGACAGGTGCGACACAGGATGTAAATGGGTCACACTGCAATTGGAAAAAATATTTTAAGCATTCATACGGAGCATGTGGAGCCTGCCCAGACAGGGATGCCTGGGAAGGGTTCCAGGTGTTTTCTAAACTTGGAAATTGGATTTGGAAAAGGTATAGCAGGATTCCTGTGCCTGAAGTCAATGCCTCTAAACCAAAACATAATTAAGACAGAGAATCATGGAATGGTTTGGGTTGGAAGGGACATTAAAGATCACCTAGTCACAACCCCCTGACGTGGGCAGGGACACCTTCCACTATTCCAGGTTGTTCTAACCCCATCCAGCCTGGCCTTGGACACTTCCAGAGATCCAGGGGCAGCCACAGCCTCTCTGGGCACCCTGTGCCAGGGCCTCACCACCCTCAAAATTCTTCCCCCCATATCCCACCCATCCCTGCCCTCTGGCAGTGGGAAGCCATTCCCTGTGTCCTGTCCCTCCATGCCTTGTCCCCAGTCCCTCTCCAGCTCTCCTGGAGCCCCTTCAGATCCTGGAAGGGGCTCTGAGCTCTCCCTGGAGCCTTCCCCTCTCCAGGTTTACATCCCCAGCTCTCCCAGCCTGGCTCCAGAGCAGAGGGGCTCCAGCCTTGGAGCATCTTCACAACCTCCTCTGGACTTTTCCCAGTAAGCCCATGTCCTTCTGATGTTGGGGACCTCAGAGCTGGAATCCCCACATGGATCTCATTGCCAAAAATAAAAGAACTATAGCTTGCTGATGGTTTATCCTCCAATTATTTCAGAATAAATAATAACACCAAGGGCAGAGGATGCTCTTATTTACATTCACCAACTGCAGCAATTGTCTACAGAGATGTCACTAATACATATCCAACTACCAACATCTACACACTTCCAAAAAAAAAAAAAGAAAAATAGGCACCAAAAAATAGGGACCTAGGAGCCATATTAACAAATAACCAGAAGCGAGGAACTGTTAAAAAGATGACCAAGAGCAGACAGAAAATTTTAGGGGAGAGTAGGAGCCAGAAAGCAGTGTAAGAGGAGAAAAAATGTAAAATGGAAGTCAAGAGTAGAAATACTACTGCAAAGTTGGTTCCCACAAAACACAATCCTTGTATTCCCCTTGTTGATGGTGAAGCACTGACTTCTAAGACAGAGAATAGTCTCAGGGATGGAGGTTTGTACAGAAAACCCTGATTAATAGGTTTATAAACTCCCTTAGATTAACATATATCCACGATATTTACATTATATCCTTTATACAACCTTCTCTGAAAACGTATTGCAAGTTTGTTGCTATCTACACAATCTCCTGATCTCAGGACAGTTCTGGATCACACCAGGGGCCATTTAGCTCAGCATCCCATTTTATCTTAACAATGACCTGTAGAGAAGAACAAGAACAGGGACGACACTCACCCCAACACTTCAATGATTCCAAGCTCAGACACTTCCTAAGAAGCTGTAGAGAATTTCCATGGAACAATAATCCTCAAATAATTCCTTTTCCATAAACACATCCAGTTTCCTCACTTAGATGAGGGGATGTCTCATTTGCCCGCTTCAGAGTTGTTCCTACAACACCCACTGGCAAGAAACTCCACAGGCTGCTATTAGCTGCACAAAAGCCACCTCCTTTTTTTTTTGTTCTAAACCTGGATTTTACTGGTTTCACTTGTTGCTCCTCCATTCTTGCAGCTGAAGAAATCAGCAAATCTATTCTTATCTGCCCCTGCCCATGCTGATCATGATCCTACAGATTTTTACCATTTTCTTTCTTCTCCAGGCTGAGCTCCAGCTTGCTCCCCTGACCCTTGCAGCAGCTCTTCCTACCTTTGATTATTCTCCCTGCCTCAATTTAAGGCTTTTCCAAGTCTTTTGTATCTTTTGGGATGAATGACAAGAAAGAACCACAGAGAATTGAAGATGTGGGATAACCATTGATTTATACAGTATCATAATTATGCTCTGGTTTGTCTTCTATTTCCTTCCTAATACTTCTTAATTTTTCAGCTGCTTTTAGATCCCTATGGAACTGACACTTCTGTGGCAATAATTCACTCCTCACTGTCAAGGGTCAGCCCAGAATTTTATATGTGAAATTATATGCACCACTCTACATTTATCTACTCTGAATCACAGCAGATTTATTGCCATTGAATTATTTCTGCCAATTTATTACCTAATCCTTACTTTCCTGAATGGCTTTGTATCAACAAGACACTGCTCATCTCATTTCCCAAATTATTTATGACCACATGAAACAACCCAGACCTCTGTGGAAACATAGTGAACTTTTCAAGCTACACCTAATAATTTAAATAACCCTTTTAAGAAATACCTTGCAATTTAAACAAACCTTTCATGAAACACCTAACAGTTTAAATAAACCTTTTAAAAAATATGTATCTACAAAGGTGATGGAATTCAGTGCCTAACTGCACAAATACAAAGATTTATTAAAACTCCAGTGTTAATTTATAACAGCAGCAGTTCTTTCAAGTAAGGACTCTTCATCTTAGATGAGGAACATGCTCAGACCAAGAACTACTTGTTTAAAATTAAGAAACCAACTGAACTATATCAGGGAAGTGGTTTCTGCTCCTGTTATTAACACCTCAGCTGTCTGAGACATATCTACCAGAAACTCAGAAATACTTCCTCTGCTAAGAAGTCATTCATTTTTGCAATTAACCACACTCATTAAGTTGGCAGGTGCTTTTTGGTGTTACTGTAGCTCTATTTACCTCCACAGACAGAGAAGCTACTTAATATAACCCCCAAAATAAAGGAAAACTATCATTAATATACAGACAAGTACGAAAAAATGACATAAGTGCACAGATAATAATAATAATCTTCATCATAATCAGGTTATTAAAAAACACCACCAAAACAGGTAAAGAGAATCCTCATTTCTTTAGGCAGATGGAGAAATGGGATAAGACCAACTGAAAACCAGACCTATAACAGATTGAAAAAAGTCCACAGAAGAAGCTGGAACATTTGCTGCGAGGGAGAGAAGGGAGAGAAGGAAGAGAAGAAATGAAACTAAAGGAGAACTCAGAAGAAAAACCTGGGATCTGTCACAAAAGTGTCAGAGAGGAGTAAATTCAAGTCAAGCAGTGGGTGAACACTAAAAACAGGCCTGCTTCCCAAACATCAACTAATATCCCCCATATTTGTTAGCAGATCATTCCCAAATATTTCTGTGCCATGAAAATGAAGGGAACAATTCTGCTGCATGATTTATAGGAAAAAAAAATAGTTAAGCATAGCTTATAATGAGATTTAGTGGCTTTTTTACTTTGGCAAGCAGACAAGAGCAACATTTGTTGGCAACATTTGGGATAACTGAGCCCATGCCAAGCATGTCAAGGATCCTCTTGCAGACAGGATGGCCTATTTCAGGGATGTTTTTTAAACAGACATTTAATCTGGGTACTGCCACCTTCATTTTGTAAAAAAGAAACTGAAATTACCCTTAACATTCAGACAACATATGAACTCATCTGTACTTAAACCTGCAATCTATATTCCATTCAGGCTATTCAACACTAGTTAAAGAATTCCAGTCCAAACCTTACAGGAATACCAATCACATTATTACAATTATTGCCCAAGGCATTCACATGCTCACTAATTAAACTCAGAGATAGTGTCAGACAGAAGACCTCCAAGTAACTAAATTTTAAAGTCCCTCCCGGTCACACATGAGCTCAAGATTTTAGAAAATAAACCCCACACTGAATGGTGCCTTGATGGGATTTTTTTAGAGCCATGAGGATTAACAAATGGACTCCTGAATTAACCAATTATCTCTTGAAGCTTTCCTGGTGCACAAGCACTGCTATCAGCACAGAGAAACCCATTCATGTAACAGACATTCATTTTGCTACATTTAAACTCTGCTCCAAATTATCTTCCCTGCAGTTGGGATGAAGAAAGAGCAAATGGAAGGAGGGTTCAGGAGTTAAAGTCATTTGGCAGGGAGCAGAAAGACAACAGAGCTGGCAGCACTCAAACTGAAGTCCTGCTTGCATCCAGGGTGCTGCAAGATAAAATTCCCTTTGTTTTCCGAAGGCCAACGCCCCTGGAAACATCTCTGGCTTTCCAGAAGCCCAGAGCCTGCCAGCTCCAGCTCTGCTGGTCAGGGCACCACCTCTCAGTCACCTCGGAGCACACAAATGGCCAGAAGCATGAAACTGAAGCCAGGGATGGAAAGAGATGATCAATGCCTGCAAAAAAAAAGCAGCTGCCATGAGCTGAATCCCTCTCACCCTTTATCCTGAAGAGCCACGAGAGGCAGGAAGGACTTCACTGCACCTGCCCAGAAATTATACCCTGCAAAACCTTCAGGCCACAGGCTGAGGCCTCTCGGATATCCATGAGCTGCTCCCAAAAATTTACCAGCAGGTAGGTGAGATGAGTGAGGCTGCTGGGCTCACGATGCACTGGGAAGAGAGAAAGGCTGAGAAGCACAATTCCAACAAAGCTCTGGCAGGAGAGTTCTTCCAACAGCCTTCACAACCAACTGGTGACTCTCAGAGAGGTCTGTGGAACGCCTGTTTCTGGAAGCGTGGTGCTACGTGTGCCGTGCTAAATCCGTCCTACTAAACAGCTTCCACAACAAACCAGCTCCACGCTGGTTTTGTCAGCTCTAAACCCTCTTGGATCGCATCCATCTCACTGAAATTATGATGTAGTAGCAATTTTTCCCATGCTTTGGCCTTTCCTGGCTTTTATCCACCATCAGTCCTTACAGATCCTCATTAGGAAGAGCTGTCCAAAGCATTTTTTCTTCCTTACCCAAAACTAAGCATCCACTGCTTCCCTAGTTTTTTGGGTTGTTTTTTTTTTTTTTTTGAGTTGTATGACATTTTTTCCAACACTTGATGCGCCAGATTTAGTTCCTGTCTCCAAGATCATCTTTCAAACACAGAAAAAGGTTTTCTGGATATGCAACAGGCTGTGCTGCATTTCCACAGGGTGGCACGGCTGCCTCGGCAGAGAGAGGTTCCTTTGTCACTCTAACATGACTAATTCCTACCAGCATAACCTCATCCACAACAGGATTTCTGCCCACATAAGTGTAACTACCCAACATAGCACACAGAGAAAATGGAAGAGACACCAAGTCTTTGACTGCTTCTAAATGTTTTCTAAAATATGCAAATTTCTGCAGATTCAGGCATTAAATATCAACACTTCAGAGCCTTTAAAGAATCCCAGAATGGTTTAGGTTGGAAGGGACCTTAAAGCTCAGCTTGTTCCACTCCCTGCCATGGGCAGGGACATCTTCCTCCACTAGAGCTTCCTCCAAGGCCCATCCACTTCCAGGGATGGGGCAACCACAGCTTCTGCCTCCCCACCCTCCCAGGGAGGAATTCCTTCCCAGTATCCCACCCAATCCTGCCCCCTGGCAGTGGGAAGCCATTCTCCCTTGCCCTGTGACTCTGTGCTCTTTCAAGCAGCCCCTCTCCACCTTTCTTGTAGACTCTCTTCAGGTACTGGAAGGCCACAATTAAATCACCTCAAAGCCTTCTCTTCTCTGAGATGAACCATCCCAACACTCTCAGCCTTTCCTCACAGGAAAGCAGCTGCAGCCCTCTGATCATCTTGGTGGTCTCCTCAGGCCCTTTCCCCATCTTTAAAGCCTTCCCAATGTTCACATACCATAAAATAATTTGGTGTGCTCTGGGTGTTGCTATTCTCCATTGGGAGAATAAAGTTAATTGTCAAACTGAACCAGCAGCTACGTCATCAGTGGCTATGAGAGGTTGGGAGATATTTCTGCCCCTTTCCCTGTCTGTTATAAATGAAAAAAATTATAAAAGTAAATTCTCAGATTTTCAGGACAGATGTCATTAAGACCGACAACCAAATTGTGGCATTTGCTATAAATTGTCAACTACCAAAAAGAAAATAATTCTTCAAAACAGAGGTCCTGGCAGTTTCCAAGACCTGTAAAACACAAAGACAGAAGGATCTGCAATCTGTGCCAGCTCATCACCCTCACCAGGCTATTCAGTTTCACAGCTGCCTCCCCACCAAGCCCAGAGCTGATCCCTTCATCTGGTCCCCAAACCCAGCCCATCTGTCCCCCACACCCAGCAGGCACAGAGCACAAGGAGGTGCCTTGTTTGTGTGCCAGCTGTGACACAAAGTCAGGGCACAACAGAGATTCTCCCCTGCCAAAGATCCCCCCTGCCCATGCCACCCAACACTGGGAATCCTGAAAAAGATCTATTAGTCCATCAGCTTGGAATGATTAAACCTGATCTTTCAGAGTTGCTTCTGAATTATCTTTGGAGCTACAGAGCCTCACATCACAGAATCCCAGAATGGTCTGGGTTGGAAGGGACCTTAAAGCCCATCTCATTCCACCCTCTGCCATGGGGACACCTGCCACTATCCCAGGTTGCTCCAAGCCCTGTCCAACCTGGACTGGAACACTTCCACGGATGGAGCAGCCACAGCCATTCTGGGCAGCCTCTGTTCTCCTCTCAAGCATTATCAGTTTAATTATTGCAATTGTTTTGGATGAAATAAACACTGACTCTGAGGAGTGACTATCAAACAGCTTCGCTGAAGAGTTTTGGTGACATCCCCAAATAAAACATCAAACCCATGTGTCACATTCCAGCTGTAATCCCACCTCTGACACACAAACCCAGACACATTTCTGCTCCTTGGCAGAGGCTCTTTCCCAGGAAAACCACTTTTCAGGATTCACACCTGGCACCTTTCTTCACCTGGCATTGCTAAAATGCACTTGAATGAACTCAAGCTTCAAGAATATCCAAAATGCTTTCCAGGACTGGCCCGATAACCAGCACAAATTTTTCCTTCAGCCCCTAATCTCCACAGGTCCTGGGAAGGGCAGTTTCAGGGCGTGTCATTTTGGTTTCAAAAAGACAAAGCGGCTACTTTTGTTCTTACACCACTGGCAATAAGGCTGAGTACCATGAGATGAGCACTGTTTTCCAAGGAATTCACCTGGAAACAAGTTTTCCGTCAGAAACAAAACCTGTCAGGTGGACAGTACTGATACCACACAGTGCTGGCCCTCCCCTATAAGCCAGGTGCCTTAAAGACGTTAAAATCTGATAAACCAACTTCTCACCAACTCCGAAAAACTGGCTTTCCCGAGCCCTTCTTTAGAAAGGGAGCTTTAAGTGAAAGTCACTTATATGCAATCCACGCTCACTGATGTACTCATTAATAAACTACGACCGCACAACACAAATAAAAAAACGCCGAAAAAATGTTTAACCCAGCCGAGACAGCGCCGCCAGCACCGCTACAGAGCCACCAGGCCCCGCCACGAGCGACCCCCGGTGCTCTGCAACGACCAGCACCGCCCGCCCCCCGCAGGCGGGGCGGCACCTCCGGGATGTCTGAGGCGCGGCCCGGCAACGCCCCGGCCGCAGCCCCCCCGCCCTCCCGCGCTCCCCGCGGCGGCGCAGGGCCCGTGCTGGCGGCGGGGCCGGGTCGCGGTACCTGTGCGGGGGAAGGCGGCGCAGGCCCAGAGGGACGCGGCGGCCGCAGCTGCACCGCCACCGCGACGGGTACCGGAACCGGAACTGCGTCACGGAGACCACGCCCACCCCGCCACACCGAGGGGCGCGCGTTCGGCCACGCCCCCCTACGACCGCTGTGTCACCGGCACCACACCCCCCCGCCCCCCCCCCCGCGGTCTAACCACGCCCCTTTCCCGACGCAACGCGCGTCACGAGCCACAACCACCCGACGACCACGCCCACCCAGTGGTCCCCGCCCAGAAATCGTCGTCATAGGCCACGCCCCCACATCGAGGCCACGCCTATCTCCGCCCGTGAAAGCCGCGCTGTCCGGGTGGGGTCACGTGACAGAGAGCGCGGCCCCGCCCTTGCTGTCGCGCGGCGCACCCCCCTCCCCGGTCACGTGACGCCCCCCCTGAGGGGCCGGCGCGGCCCCTGAGGGCACCCGGCCCGGTGTGCCCCGCGCTCCGGGGCTGCTGTTAAACAGCATTTCACCACCATTAAAAAATACACCCCCCCCAAAATTAGTGTCTTGATTTGTCGCCCCCCTCCCCCCCCCTTCCGTGAATCAAAATCTGCGCCGTGTAGTTCAAGACCGGCAGCAGAAACAAAGTGCTGGCATTGCTGTCCCTTCAACGGGAAAAGGAAGGAAATACTCTTGGTGTAAAGAAAAATTATCGATTTAACTACTAAGAAATTAAAATGTTATTTCTGTGTACAAGGTAAGTTACCATTGATGGTTCCGGTAAAAGCTCCAAGAACATTGATTTGTTTAGACCTAAGGCCGCCCACACAAACACTTCAGCAGAAGCTGCACAACTCCTGTCATTTTTAACAGTGTAATTAGCAATCATACAAACAGTGCAGTTAATAATCTTATAAACAGCTGTTTCTCATGGATCTCTATGGCTGCTAAGAATCCAGTTCTGATTTTCTTCTCAGCCAGCAGGAACGTCTGAAGGCAATCCTGACAGCTCCAACAATTCCACCATAATTCCACCACAATTCCACCACAATTCCGCCACAATTCCACCACAATTCCACCACCTTCCTGAAAGCCTTCTCCAAACTCTCCCTGAGCCCTGTCAGCCTTGGGGCCATGACCACTGGCCTGGATTTCCCCGCATCTCGCACAAAATCCCACCAAATTTTCATTTTAAGTTATCCCAAATCATCCGATTTTCACATTTCAAAACTAAAGTTGCACCCAAAAATCTGCCTTTTTCCCTTTTCCCTCTCCCTGTGTGCCTCTGTGTCCCCAGCCCCTGTGGCAGGGCCCAAGCACACGGCGTGGTTCCCTGCCCTGCCCTTCCCAGCTATGGCACTAATCCCGAGCCTTTCCATGCCCGGATCATTCCGTTAAACTCAGCAGAAACGCGGGCACAGGCGATGCCCAGCACATGCCGACCCGGCCATTGGCGCCCTTCCCTTGGGAGTGAGCATCTATTTGTGCTTTTCAAGGTCATTATTCTGCCGTTTCTGAAGTAAGGAGGAAAATTCAGCAGCAGGAGCAGGGCGCTGGCAGCCCGGAAACAACCCATGTCCTGGGCTGTGTTCCCGGGAGCGTGAGCAGCAGGGAAAAGGGAGTGAATCTACCCCTCTGCTCCAGTTTCCTGAGACCCCACTAGAGTGTTGTGTCCAGCTCTGGCACCCCCAAAATCAGAAGGAGGTGGAGCTGCTGGAGCAATTCCAGAGGAAATCCAGGAAATGCTTCAAGGGCTGGAGCCAGGATGGGAGAGCTGGGGGTGTTCACCTTGAGAAGGCTCCAGGGAATGCTCAGAGCCCCTTCCATTGCTTAAAGGGGCTCCAGAGAGCTGGAGAGGGTCAGGGGACAAGGGATGGAGGGACAGGACACAGGGAATGCCTTCCCACTGCCAGAGGGCAGGGTTAGATGGGATATTGGGAAGGAAGTGTTCCCTGTGTGGTTGGTGAGCCCCTGGCACAGGGTGCCCAGAGAAGCTGTGGCTGCCCCTGGATCCCTGGAAGTGTCCAAGGCCAGGCTGGACGGGGCTTGGAGCAACCTGGAATAGTGGAAGGTGTCCCTGCCCATGGCAGGGATGGAACAAGGTCCAACCCAAACCATTCTGAAATTCTACAGTAGCTGTAACAGGCATGAAACTGCAATGTTTTTATTGACTAATCTTCATAAATCATCCCTACCAAAACTAAATAGGCATTTGCTGTAGACCCCATCCCATAAGGACACGACAACCTGCCCTCTGAATTTAAATAAAAGCCAAGGAAAATTTAGGCTGATTTCACAGCTCTTTCACAATTGCCTTTCTGAGTCCAGAAATCACTGGGAGTTTCTGTAGGAACAGTCCTTTCAGCATGGCCTCCTTGGGACAAATGAGCAAATAAGAATGAAATCAATCCTTCTCCCAGCTGTGTTCAGGGCACCTTTGCTTTTCCACGCTTGAAAGGGCAGCGCTGTGGGCGACTGCTGCCATATCCTGGGCTGCCAGTGGTGACAGCAGGAGTCCCCAGAGCTTGATGTTTCTTCCTGAGCAATCTGGTAGTTAGAAACCCTAATTAATGAGCAAACATGCAGCCGACAACGATGGTGATGTCTCAATTTAAATGTCAGGTTGGGACCACAATAGCACTTTTAATCAATAATCTCACCAGCCAACCTCACAGAGCTTCACGTTCGGATCACACAATATGTAGAAGCAGAAAAGGGTGATGAATTTTTGAACTTTTCCCCCTCCCTTGGGCAAATGCAGCTCTTCAGCTGTGTATGGGTATATGCTGAAGGCTGTGAGATGAATCCTAGAATGGTTTGGATTGGAAGGGGCCTTAAAGACCATCTTGTTCCAACCCCCCGCCATGGGCAAGGACACCTTCCACTGTCCCAGGTTGCTCCAAGCCCCATCCTACCTGGTCTGGAACACTTCCAGGAACGAGACAGCCACAGCTTCTTTGGGCAGCCTGTGCCAGTATGGAATTTGCATTCAACTGATCCAGCTTAGTACCAGGAATAGGTCTTAGGAGGGGCTAACACCGAGTCCTGGCCACATCCTATTGGAAGATGTTACTTTGCACAATAAATTATGTAATGAAAGAAACATTGGGATGAAACTGTGAATTTTAAATTATTTAGAAAGGCTGTTTGGTGTAATAATTGAGGGCAGTTCTTCATTACACGCCTGCATTGCAGAGCCTGCACCGCTCCCTGTGTGCTACAAGTGTTGGCCACTCTGTTTTTAGCTCAGTTTCATGTAAATATTTGGGTTGGAAGGAAGCTCTGCTCTAACCTCTGTCTCAAAACAGGGATAGCTGTGAACTTTGCCTGCATGAGTTCTGAGTGTCTCCAAAGTCGGAGATTGCTCAACCTCTCTGGATGTTCCATCCCTAAAAACAGCCCCTGTGAGTGCAGCCATTATTCCCTGCATCCCATCAGACTTTCCCTTGCTGTACTTGTGGCTTGTCCTCCTGCCACGTACCTCTGCCCACTCAGTACCACCCGCCTGGATGGCTGCAGGCTGCTGTGAGCTCCTTCCTACCCTCTCTCCCAGCTCAAAAATACAATTTCCACAGCCTTTCTTCATGCTCTGGCCCCCAACTGTGCCAGCGGCCCCTGCTGAACTCCCTCTGGTTTCAGCATCTCTCTTGTCTTTCAGTGACAAAATTGGGCATAATTGCCTGCCTCAGCCTTTGTTTTGGGGTAAAAGACCAACAGACAATACTTAAATTGTCTGATTCAGTACTTTTCAGGGACAATAACACAGATCTTGAGTTGTGACAGGCATCAGAGGCAGAGAACTTTATCACACCCAGAGGGCTGTTCATGCCATGAACAGTAAATTCAAAGGAACAATAACAATATCTTTGTTGTACCTCCCTTTTACATCAGCCAGTCAGGAGGAACAGCACACAGTGGAGACATCACTTTGCTATCCAACCTGAAAATAAAAGTTTTTTTTAAAACAAGTTTAGAATTCTGGAATGTAATGTCAGCTTTCATTAAGAAAATGCCAGTCTCTTGCTGATGGGCTGGAACAGCGAGATATAGGATATTAATCTTCAGTTCCAGTGTTGATTCTTACAGGGCGATGTCACTCGCTTTTCAATTCATGCTCTGTGAACATCAAGCGCTCTGAAGAATTAGCTGAGCCACCCTGAAGCTAGATTTTAAAGGATACCAGATGGTATGTTCAATGCATGTGGTAAGCTTTTATATGCTTTTCCCCTATGGCCAATCACTGACTGATCATTTATTTCAAAACTCTCATAAAATAAATCACTTTGAAAATGACGCTGTCTCTAGTTAATAAGTGCTCTTCCTCAAAGCAGAGGCTTGTTGCCATAAAGATAAAATCATAAAACTGGTTCAAAGTGCATGGGGATGGCAAACTCACCCTATTGAAGAGAGGAGATAAACTGGATTGAACTGGAAAGGAAGCGTAGCTGTCTGCTGGTTGTGAAATTATGAGCAGGTGAACTGTCATTAAAGACACTCTGACAGTCACTTTGGTACTAACACATGAGCTTTCTGTGACAACGAGTGAATTTTTTGGGTACATTTTCTTCCCACAGTGGTGGATATGTAAAGCCTTGATCATGTGTCAAGTTACTGTATGAGTTTGTTTTCAGGTTTTGGAGTTAGTGATTATGTCTGGCAGCAGAAAAGAGCTCTCTTCACCTTTTTTTTTCTTCATTTTTTAGTGAATAAGAAGTAGGAAATTCCTCTGTGTGTGACAGCAATGGAACCTACCCCATCATCTGTCCTCTCAGGTGCTCACGTTGTCCTCACCCCTAAACTGAGAACCACAGTTTCCTCTAGTGATCCAAACCTTTGTCACTACTCTTTGTCATGGAATCACAGAATCATTTAGGTTGGGAAAGACCTCCAATATCATTGAGTCCAACCTGTGATTGTCACCACCCTATCAACCAGACCAGAGAACTGAGTGCCACCTCCAGTCATTCTTTGAACACCTTGAATGATGGTGACTTCTTCACCTCTCTGGGCAGCTCTTTCCAGTGTTTAACCACACTTTCCATGAAGCAATTCCTTCTGATGTCCAAAATTCCTTCTGATTCTTCCTTCTGATCCCTTCTTGTCCTTCCCCTTTGCTCCACATGCCCAGTCCCGAGCGTGGCTCCCAGCATGGTGTTGTAATCCTCGCAACCTCTCAATGAGTTGTGTGACATTTGCTGTCTGGCTGACAGCCATGGCTCCAGCAGGCAGATGATAATATAGAATTATGGCCCTTCGTTGTCTGAAGTATCATGTTTTCAAGCACTCAGTGCTGTGGAGAAAAAGCTGGAAAATTTCTTTATCCAGAACCTTGAAAAGCAGATAAAAGGACCCCTTATTTTATTTCAGTCCGATGTTGCAATTGTAAACAAAGCTCTTTTTTTCTTTTTTTTCTTTTTTTTTCTTTTTTTCTTTTTTTTTTTCTTTTTTGGAGAGCGAGGATGAGGAGGTGAGGAATAACTGGCTGTGGAGGCTTTGCCCTGGCAGTGAGGGCAGAGTTGATTTTCCCAGTGGCCCAGATGTTCTGACAGATATAAACACACGCACATTCACACATCCCTGGGGGAGAGATTTTAGAATAGTCACAGTGGGACAGCCCAGAGGTCTCATGACTGGCCTCATGACTGTAGGCAGCACCAGGTCCTCGGGAAAACGAGAACGACAAGGAATGTGGAGTGATCCTGCCCTTGCCAAGCCTCCAGGCCCCTGGCAATTGGCACTCTGGGGTTACATCTGCAGCAGCAGCCATGGGAGACCAAGGCAAGGCTGTGGGACAGTGTCATTTGTGCCATGGGATGGCTGCTGGTGATCTCTGCTCTCCTGTGAACAGATCCCAGCAGGAAGGATGTGCCTGGATTGCTAAAACCTCAATCACTCCGTTTTTCATCACTTCCCCATGACACCATTTGTGGCTGTATCTTTGTGCCTCGTTTTTATCTTTCTGTGATGCTCACTGGGAGACGCTTCCGTGCTCAGGCACTTTGCAAACCTCTGAGAGCCTTTGAGGTCTCTGGTTTTGCACAGCCACTGACATGAGCCTCAGGGACACGGTTCAGTGGTGAATGTGGCAGTGATGGGGTTAACAGTTGGACTCGATGATCTTAGAGGTCTTTTCCAACCTAAATAATTTTAGGATTTTGTACATGACATTAAATGCTCCATACCAAGTTGTTCGTGTCTCTAGTTCAGATGTGCATTGATGGTGTGGCCATCCTGGCAAGGTCAATGATCCACTGATGGCTGCCAAAGAACACATTTACAGGCAAATGGCTTGTAGTAATGTAGGGAATGAGGCACAGAAGGATCATTTGAGCTCGTGAAAGATCTCTAAGTCATTGATGTGACAAAGGTGCTACTGAAGGGCAACTGATGAATTATAGACAAGAGTATTGAGTAAAAAACACTCTGTGCAAAGTGTTACATCCAGAGCTGTTCCAGGGGAGTGTCGCAGCGTGGGTTGAACTGCATTCTCTGCTTTCCTGATGTTTCTCTGGTAGTTTCAATAGTTTTAGGAATCTTTCAGGGTGGGAGAATTTTTCCCCAACATTTTTTTGCTAAGCTGAGGTGGGTATTTACCAAGTGCCTGGTGTGGGTAAGAGAGTTTATTCCATTCCAAGACTGAGTTTTGTATCTTACCTCTACCCTCCCTGCTCCAGGCAGGGATTTGATGGCTGCAATTCCTTTGCCAGTTTTGGGTTACCTCATCAAAAAAGCCCGAATTTCACCCACTGCAACTTCATGCAGTTAAATCTTGTCCCATCAGCTAATAGCCATTTAATGCTCCAAGAAATTCTGTGGGGATAACACCCATGCTGTCCCTCCTCCTTCTTTCCTTTCTTCTCAGCTTTCAGGCCCTGATTAAGCAAATAGCTTTAGTGCCAGGCTGAAGTGGTGCCTTTTAGTTGCTAATGCCATGCAAAAATGCCCTGAGAATAAAGCAGTTTTCATGACCGCTGTTAAGAATCCGCTTCCTTCTTTGGGTCTTATTTTTCCATCAGCCTGCTGGAAGAGTACAGCCAGAAAACAGATTAGCTCGGGACGGACTTCTCAACTAATAAACAGACCGCAAATACACTTCTTAGTCATATTTTAGGTCAAATGGATTTGTCAAGTCAATAGCTGCCCAACTATGAAGGAGTACTATAAATAAATGAGACTTATATATTTTTAATATCTGCCCGAGATGCTTTAAAGTGCAAATAGATTTGGGATTAACTGAAGTCAAGATCATTTTCAGAGTCAAAAAAAATAAAAAGAAAACAATAATTTGAACTTTTTAACCTTGGGCTTGTTTCCAGCCATATATCTCACAATGATAATAAATTCAGAAAATTCCATTAAAATCTCTATTCTTTGGACTCTTGTGGCATTTAGCATAATGTTCTCAGTTCCTTTTTTCTCTTATGAAAACAGGAAGAAATTATGCAGGGTAGTAGCTGTTTAAATACTAGAAATTCTCCCTGGGGAGAATTACAGCCATTTCGGTGATAAATTACAAGTGAGATAACGGAAGGCTGGGAGTGAGCCTGATCCAAACTTCATTTCCAAGCTTCCTCACTGATTTCAGGGCTTTTTGGATGAGGTTTGAGACAAGAAAGTCTCAACCCCGCTGAGTTTGAGTGGCAGGCTTGTCTTTGTGCAGGCTTATGCTGGGGAGCGTTGAAGCAGGGCAAAATAATGCCAACTCAGCACTTTTTTTTTTTTTTTTTTTTTTTTTTCCCATGGGAATCCTACATCTAGAATTCATCCCGAGCCTTCCCAGCAGCCAGGCTGCTCTTCCTTGGCCAGGGCAGAACCTTACAGCTCCAGGCTGTGAGTGAGTGAGCATCATCCCTTCCCTCAGCTCTCCCTGCCTGGGGGCCAGCACTCCTCCTCCTGTGAATATTTGCAACACTGTCTGAAGAAACAGATTCCAAATCCCCACCGTAAGCTCTCTTCCCCGAGCCAGCGGCGAAGGCATCCTAATTAATTAGGGCGAATACTGCTCTCTACAGCCATTTAGAAAGCAAAGGGACTGACTGTTGTGATAAAGTGCACGGCAAAGCATCCCGGGCTGAGCTCTAACAGCATCGCAGGGATCTGAGGACATAATTGCCTTGTTATTTTCCTGCTCCCCAGGGCTGTGCTGGAGGCACTTCAGCAGAACGGGCACATAAAAAGTGCCTCCAGCAAACTCCGCTGCCTGCTTTACCAGATCCCTCGTTGCCTTTGCTCCGCTTGGCAGGAGCTCGTTTTCCTCCTCCTCCTCCTCCTCCTCCGGGAAATTCCCGTCCTTTGATTCCCCATCCCATGACTGCAATCCCGGCCTTGGTTAACAGAGCCTTCCCGCCTCCACCACCGCTCCTGGAGCCATCTATTTTTTCCCACTCGGAATTTCTTCGGGACCTGGAGCATCTCCTCGGTTTGGTTTGGAGGTCTGCAGCCCCGAGTTCCTATTTCAACACAAATAACGTGAATAACATTTGCTGGGTGATATCCCAGCCCGGTGTCACAGCGCTCAGACCGGCTGGTGACCTGAGAAAACCAGTCTTGCTCGGGACCGTGTCACACTCCTTCCCTGGGCAACACATTCTGGGAAAACAAGATATGCTGCCAAAATATCAGAGAGGACCAACTCCCCAAACAGGAGGCCTTCCCCCAGCTTGAACTGGAGGCTTAATGAAGTAACAGGAGGTAAAAAACAACCAGTGCAATGCTCTTTCAACTTCTGAATAGCTCCTAATCGCACACATTGTTTCTGAAGAACAGCAGGTAGGTGAGAAGATTGCAGAATAAAATTCCAGCAAAACCATTACGCTGAAGTGCAGTAAAAAATGAAAGGACTCTTTCCACCAGCAAAGATTTCCCCGAGGTTAGGTCTGCTCCTGCTAGGAATTACTTTTCTTTTACACAATGTATATATTACACGTGTGCTAAAATGCACTTTCATAGTTAAAAATGAGCTGTAATAAGCAAATTAATTAAGTGCACTTTTTATGGAGATCCGCTCTCATTCACTCACTGATTTGCAGTGAGTTGTTTGCAATGACTCTCCCTGCTGACAGAAATTTAGACACTTTATAACATTTAGCCCATAAATGCAGAATCATGGAATACCCTGAGCTGGGAGGGACACGCAAGGATTATCGAGTCCAGCTCCTGGCCCTGCACAGGGCAGTCCCAAGAATCCCAACATGTACCTGAGATCATTGTCCAATGCAAGAATTCAGTGTTTCATTCAGAACAACTTCATACAATAACGCTTGTTTTTTATTTTGAGATGAGTAAAGCACACATTGATAAATTGGACTGGCCACTGCCAGAGCTCCTCTTCCTTGAGCCTTCACTTGTGGCCGCTGTGGGATACAGAGGACTTGTCCATATGGACTTTTGGCCCAGCCTGGCATGACCAGGGACGTGTTCTACTTTTAGAGAAAACCAAGTAAATCTTGTATTAGAGTACAAGAAGGAATTTTAGATGCTCATGACAGCAGGTGATGGAGGGAAGTGTACATGTTTTTTGTTGCTTTACTCCCTCCCACTGAGCATTTCAGGTTAAGGTGGATAAGACCCACTTGTGATTTCAGCTGTTACAGTATTAAATTTCACTTGCTAATGCCATGTTATTTGTGTGTTAACAAATGTGCCATTTTTAGCTCATAAAGTGCTGAATGAATTT
Organism: Cinclus cinclus; assembly: GCF_963662255.1. Lineage (NCBI taxonomy): Eukaryota > Metazoa > Chordata > Aves > Passeriformes > Cinclidae > Cinclus > Cinclus cinclus. Next base: position 59,393,575 of record NC_085051.1, read on the forward strand.
ATCTAGAATAATTTCCACCCTAACGTGGCCAAACGTTTGGCAAACAAAGTTCTGAAGTGTGCTCTTGGGAGTTGTATTTGATGACAGTGTGTGGGTATCGAAATAATTAGGAGTGCAGGCTGGGGGAAGGAGGACAGAAGATTACAGAGCAGGGACACAACTCATAGCTTGGGAAGTCCTTGGAAAGAGGTGACTCCTGTTCCTCAGTTTCCCTGCCTCCTCTTTCTGCCTCCTTCCTCCCCTTCCTTTCCCCCTCGATAGTCCTGCCTGCCTGGAATCAATAAAAGGAGTGCATCAGATAAGGCAAGGGATTATTTCCTTATGCTTTTGCTATTATATGAAGCACAATATCAAAGTATTCCGTGCATCCTCCCAGCTCCTTGTAAAAGAAAGGATCCTTTTATTCCTTGGCTGGCCTTTTGTCTAGCCAAGAACCTGCCACCCACTCAGGTAATTTGTACCAACAGATCATACCTGTAGTAGCAGAAGATCCTGTCAGGAGGGAATATCCAGCAGAAACCAGGCATTGCTCATGAGTGAGGAAGGCTGGCTGGAAAGGGGAGGAGAGCTGATCTTTTTTTTTTTTTTTCCAACTCCTTTGGAGGAGGGGAAGATTTGGAAAGAGGCTTTTGCTCAAACAGGGAACTTTTTAAAATCTTACCTTAATAAAAGTGTGTGTTCCTAGTGAGACAATGAAGTGCCTCATCTGCTGAGTGCTCCAACTCCCACTCTCCCACTCCGTGTGCCCTTTGGCCATTTCTTCCCCAATAAAATATTCTCCTGTTTTTCCTTCATGTGTGCCCCCTCCCCAGGCACAAGACCCAGATTCCTGATGTACAAGGATACCAGAGCCAGCAGCATCACACTGGGATATAATTTGTCTTGGAAAGTATAAAAATGACAGGAGTGTAAAAATGACAGGATGTCCCCGTGGCCAGCCCTGTGGGACCTTGGTGGTGGCAACATCTCGGGCACATCCCAGTCTGATTCCAGAGGTTCTACTGGGAAGAGAGGGACAAAAACAGCCTTCAGCTTGTCCTCAGCTTCCAGCTTGCCAGGTCAAAGATGTCAAAAAACCACCAGGGTGGAGGTTCCCATTCCCACTGCTGTGAGGTCAGGGCCAGCCCCACAGAGAAGAGGCTCTGTTGCACCCCAGCACTGAATTTTTTCCTTGCTCCAGCTGTTAACCCAGTTCCCCTCTCTTGCTCCTCTTTATCCCAGTCTGATTATCCTTCCTGCTCCTGCAGACACTCTCCCCTCAGGCTGACAGCACCCACTGTATGCTTGTTGCATGAGAGGGTTCTGGAATAATATTACAATGCTGATAAAGAAATTAAGTTTGGGGGTGTGTGGGTGGATTAATTTCTAATTTGTTAAAACCATCCAAAAAATAGCCACAAATCTGAAATTACCTAAATTTGCAGCTGTGCAAATGTCATATTTAATAGAGCTACTCCCTTTCCACTGCCCCAGTGTTCATAAAGACCTTTCCTCATTCCCCTGAGTCAGAAGATGAGAAGTTCTGGATGGCTCCAAACAACACAGCCAGTGCCCAGATTGATTAATCTTGACTAAATTTTGCTTAATTTTTTTTTTCTTTTTCAGGCTTTGGATATCAATTAAAAGAACACAACTCTTTTGTCTTATGTGTTGCTCCCCTCAAAATAATGAACTGTTTAATACACCAGAGGCAATTTCAAATTATCTAGTTTAATGAGGAAGGTTGTGACAGAAGATTTATTACCCCTTCTGATCTGCTAATGTATTTTCTCAACCATCCCAGCAGAACCAATCACTGTATTTTCATTATACACTCTATTTTCAGGGGTTCATTAGTTGTAGACTAAAAATAACAGCGAAGGTCTCAATCTGAAAGCTAATCCAATTTTTTTAAATTGGAAACAAAATTTGATCAGACAACTTTCTAATCATAACAGCACCAAGCATCAAGACCCTTACTAGGTGTTTTGTTCAATTTGAAACTTCATTTGGCCACACATAAAGACCTGACCTAGAAATACAATCATGTAACTGCTAGGAAGTACAAACCCAGCCTTTTCCTGAACAAAAAAAATCCCATGTTAGCACAAGCCATGGACTGTGGTCTAGTCCAATTGACACACATTAAAAATAAAATGTCTGGCAATGAACCTGCTCATCTGAAACAAACTCAAGAGATGCTCTGAGCTACTGGCTCAACATCAGACTTCAGAAATAATTAAGACTTTTTAGCTGCCAAAAAATTAAAAATAAAATTAAGGAAAATAAGATGGAAGAGCTTCTAGATAGCCAGTCTCCAACCTTGAATCTAGATTCAAATCTTTAAATTGGCACTTCCCAGCAATGTTGGATTATAGGATGTAACATGGGCCCAGGGTTTTTCCTGTTACATCATATTGATGTGCAAGAACCACAGGAATTACAAGAGGACAGGGAAAAGGGATCCATATTCCCAAGGCCCAGCTTTAGCAGAAAGACTCTGGTTTGGGTCCTGTACACAGGCCAGACATCCTTTTTGGGAAATGATGGTGATTATATTGTGGGAATGTTCCTCACAGAATCATGGAATGGTTGGGGCTGGAAGGTGAATATCATAATATAAATAATAATAAATATCATTATTTAAATATCGTAACATTCCATCCCCTGCCACGGGCAGGGATACCTTCCACCATCCCAGGTTGCTCCCAGCCCTGTCCAGCCGGATCTTGGACACTTCCAGGGATCCAGGGGCAGCCACAGCTTCCCTGGGCACCCTGTGCCAGGACCTCACACCCCTCACAGGGAAGAATTTCCTCCTAATATCTCATCTACACCTACTCTCTGTCAGTTTGAATCCGCTCCCCCTTGCCCTGTCACTCTGTGCTCTTCTATAAAGTTCCTCTCCATCTTTCTTGTAGGCTCCCTTCAGGTGCTGGAAGGCCACAATTAGGTCACCCTGAAGCCTTCTCTTCTCCAAGCTGAACAATCCCAACACTCTCAGCCTTTCCTCACAGCAGAGCAGCTCCAGCCCTCTGATCATGCTGTGGCAACCACAGGAGCTGTGCTTGCTGCAGGCATTCCCTCAGACTGCTCCCAAACCCACGCTGTTCAAGGGATTCTCCACAGCAATAAATGATCTGGAATGCCCACACAAGGCCATCCATGGGGCACTTGGCAGTCATTCCTAAAGGATCCCCACAGGAAGATGTTTGCAATGACCTGCCTGTGGGGAGGCTGGGCTGAGGATATGTTTTGTCCAGATAATGCATCACCCAGACACCCAGGGGATTTGTGAAAGGGATATAGGGAAGTTATTGCACTGCCCATCAGCCCCACACTACAGATTTCAGATGCATAAATTAAATATTTAAGTTCAAAACTCTATTATTCATAGAGTTGAGTAAACAAGTATTGATTTTTACACTGTAGCACAGATGAATATTTTATAGTGATGCGGAGGCACCTCTTTCACCCTGGCTACCTCTGACCTCATCGGTGCTTCCTGAGCAAGGAATATCCTTTACCGAGGATGATCAAGTTTAAAACCAGCCAGCAGGCTGCTGGGAATGGAAATCAATGTGCATTTCCTTCTGAATGGACACTTCTCCACCCACGCCCGCCGAGATACGGGGCCAGACAGCCGCGGGAGGGAAGGGAGGATGTGTGAAAGCATCTCAGCTCACACACAGCAGCCTCAGCTCTCCCTGAGCGAATAGAGCAGAAAAAAAAAAAAAAAGAAAAAGAAGCTTCAATGCATTTTAAAAGTGATACTACTGCAGAGATCACATTAAGCCCTTTGCAAAGGGTCTGGTTATCAGAAGGTGAGCTTGTGTCAAGATTTTTCTCTGTTAAATAAATATATGATGCCACCATACACATTTAGGGGTGGCAGGAAAAAAAGTCCTCTAACTGCCTTTTCCAGTGCTACGTTGTTTCAGAGGTTAACCAAAATCACTTACTTCATGGCTAAGTTTGCCATATTGAATCAATGAACAAGTTCCTTATTGGATTTTTATTGCAGATAAAATTGACAGGGAAAATCACTAGGATATACTTAAAAATGGGAAGGAAATGTACGTTTACAATAAAAAGGTCTCTGAAGGTCTCTTGTTTCATAGGAAGGAAGCTGTCTTTATAGTGCATGAACTATAAAAAATGATTAAAACTGAAGAGAGACAGGAAGCTGATAATTTGATTTATCATCTTAATGGCTATGATTCATGAATAAATAATATAATGGTTTATGTCTCTCTTGTAAAAGAAGTAGAGAAGAGCAATTTGTCTAATAAATGACTTCAAAAATTACAGCTGAGTCTTGTTTGCCACGTTTGTTCTATTTAAAAAGAATGACTGAGTATCTTATTTCTTATTACTTACCAGGACATTTGTTGTATTATTTATAAGAGTCAAAAACCTTAACTAAAAGCCACTCATCTCTGACCACAGTCTCCCATTAGCTTTAAATTCAGGAAAGAGAAAAGGATTGATCACTAGATCAATAAATCTAACCTTGGATCTGACTAAAAGCTTCCTTTAACCTCCTTCCTCCAGCATCCTTTTTCAAAATTAAAGTATCCCCGTTTTTAATTATTTAAGAGCATGTCAGTTTTATAGTAAGGCCCTGTATGACTCCATCATACAAGGATTTCTTCTTTATACTGCAAGCCCACCAGCGTCTTTAAAAGGAAAGCATTTAAATCATGATAATTTGTTGGTTTATTTTTTTTTTTTTGAAGTTGGATGTGATGCTATAAATATACATATCCCGCTCCAAATAAACCCTCGATTTCATCAAGACAAATGCTGAGAATAGGAAAATCAAGAAGAAATGTGTATTCCCAATTATCAGACACACAAACTACCCCAAGCCCATCAACGATTCTGCTGGAGCTGAAGTCGCTGTGTATCGATGGCCCCAAGCCAATGAGTGACATTGTTACAGACCTGCAAAAAAGTCATTCTGGGCAAAAGCAAACTCCAGAGGGCACAATTAGTGAAAAGAGTGTTTATATTTTTCCTAAACCATCCCGTAAAAATAACTTGTATATGTAGTTTGCCCAGCATGCATCAAGAGCCTGACCAGTCTTTCCCCCCTTATATCAAAATAATTTAGGAAATTCAGATCTTTTTCTAACCAGAAGCTGTTCACACCAATTCAATACACTGTTTCTTCTCTGCTGCTGTGGGACAACCTTCAAAACAATTCAAAGCACATCTTGCAGACAATTCCTGATGCAAAGCTGGTTGTGTGCCCCAAAACAGGGGAGCTGTGGCCAGAGTCACCTCTGGATTTATGACCTTGCTCAACCTGGTGCATAATCTTGAACACTTGGGGTATGGCCACATCTCTGCACCTTTCCTTGTTCCACTTTAAATCTTCATCCTGAAGAATGGGGGATTTCTGTCATGGCAGGATTTGGGCTGAGAAGAGAGGCCATGGATTCCTCATGCTGGGAAGTGTTCAAGACCAGGCTGGAAGGAGCCTGGTGCAGCCTGGGATAGTGGAAAGTGTTCCTGCCCATGGCAGGGGGTGGAACTGCATGATCTGTAAGGTCCCTTCCAACCCAAACCATTCTGGGATTCTGTGGTTCTAGAAAATGGAAGTTCTTACCCTGTTTTTGAGGCTAAATTTTGAGAGGGTTTCAAAACTGAATTCAAGACTTGCTTGTCTTTGAGTCGGGGTGTTCTAAGGTGGTACTGGAATGAGCAGCACTGATAGGACTGTTAATGACAGCAGTGGGAGGAAAACATTAGGATGACAATTCCTGGCATATTGTAAAACCAGTCCTACCAGGTTTATTTAAAATAGAGAGGGAAAGAAGAGAAATAAAGATAAATTGATTTAAACAAAATAGATCTTTTGAGATCTTCTGTTTCATAAAACGTGTACAGTTCATGCCATGGACTTGCTCAGACTGCATGTGTGACACAACTCAGTGTTGTTAGGGACAAATGTCACACAGCTGGACAAAAATCAGGAAAAGATAATGGGAACTTTGACAAAATCCCATTTATCAATACTTTCCACATATGATTTCTCTAAACTAATGCAATTAGCTACCCCACAGTCCAAAGACACTATTTTTATGTGCCACACCTTCTTCCCCCAACTCCTGTATTATATAGATTTCCTAAATTTGGAGTGCTCAAGATGTTTTTGGGGTAAGTGATGCATCAACTCATGTCAAAACAATGTAGGCTGCATTCAAAATGACACTGAAACAAAGTGTGTTGGGGAATGATACCCCAAAAAAGGTTCTCTCCTGGCCTTTCATTTTGAAGGGACAAACTGCTGATTTTGAAAATGATAGTGGCCTTCAGTAACTTCTGAAGCACAACTTTTTTTTTTTGTCAAAATATAATTTTTATGGCCCTGCCATAAAAATAATGCTAATCCCTATCTAAAATGATGAGCTTTTTTGCCCTAATTTGGAGTTTCTGAAAGAGAATTTTAATCAAGCAGACTGCAAATGCCTCTGACATCACTACAGATCTTGAACTAGAAGCTCTTCCTTCGTACTGCAGCCACCCAAATCCCAGCCCACCATCCCACTGTGATGGGCACAGTGGGCAGGAGCAGAGCAATGATGATCTCTACATTGCATCTGGAAAATGGCAGTGACAGGGTGAAACAGACACAGCAATATAGAGCTGCCCTTGATGAAAGACAGTTTATATAAAAGGCAATGAATGAAAGCAGCACAAAAATTACAGAAAAAACAGGGTCATTTTTCTGACATCAGTCCCACAGCTCCACTTGGACATGGAGGAGGGAGGATCTCAGCTGGGATAAGCCACTCTAAGTGTATCAATAAAGCCACGCTGATTTATAGCAGCTGAGAATTCATCCCGGAGCGCGTTCATCCATGTGCGATGCCACGGATTGATGTGTTAGCATTTTCTCCCTGGAGACTTTGGTTCCAAACCTATTTAAAACCCAGTGAAAACAAACGGGCTGGTCTCTAGGCAGATGTCCCTGGAAATCTGTTTACATCATCACAGTGGCTGCAGCTCAGTGGAAAGGGTTTTTATCTGCTCAGGTTGGGGGTAAGGGCAGGGTGGCAAGTCTTGCTGGAGTTGCATGGCAAAGCTCCCTTGGGAACTCCTGAGCAGCCACCTTGCAGGATGGATTTGATGTCCACAAATCTGTAGGATTCTGTACAAGGTGAAATGAAAAGATTCAAACAGAAGTATTGCTTAGTCTGAGTCTACAATCCTGGAGCCAGACTCTACAGCACTGTGCTCTACTGCTCCTTGCCTGCATACAGATTCCTAAGGGATCAGTGATGGGTCCAGTCTTGTTCGGTTTATTCAGCACCCTGGATGAAGGGACACAGTGTTCCCTCAGCAGGTTTGCTGGTGATACACAACTGGGAGGAGTGGCAGACACACCAACAGGCTGTGCTGACACTCAGCCAGAGTGGGAACAGGCTGGAGAGATGGGCAGGGAGGAACCTAAGAAAGTTCGAGCAGGGTCCTGCTATCCTGGGGAAGAATGACCCCATGCACCAGTCCGGGCTGGGGGCTGACCTGCTGGAAAGCAGCACTGTGGAGAGGGACCTGGGGTGAGCCAGCACTGTGTCCCTGTGGCCAAGAAGGCCAACGGAACCCTGGTCTGCATGAGGGAAACGGTGGCCAGCAGGCGGAGAGAGGTGATCCTGCCCCTCTCCTCAGCCCTGGTGAGGGCTCAGCTGGGACTGCTGTGTCCAGTTCTGGGCTGCTTAGTGTGAGAAATACAAGGAATGCCTGGAGTGGGCCAGTGTGGGGGGTGGGGGGGTGTGAAGGTGGTGAGGGAACTGGAGCATCTCTCCTATGAGGAAAGGCTGAGGGAGCTGGGCCTCAGCTCTGGAGAAGTGACAGCTGAGAGAGGAACCAATCAATCCATACCAATGTCAGGAGGATGGGAACAGACTCTTCCCAGTGGTGCCCTGAGACAGGACAAGGAGCAACAGCCACAGACTGAAACACAGGAAGTTCCATCTAAATATGAGGAAAAACCTCTCTACTGAGCTGTGCTGGGAGACTGTGGAGTCTCCTACTCTGGAGATGTTCAAAACCCACCTGGATGTGATCCTGAGCAGGGGGCCTGGATGAGAACCTCTCTAGAGCTCCCTTCCACCCCCAACCATTCAGTGATAACCTCACCCACAGGTCACTGCTGATTTTTTATAGGATCCTTCACATGTTTGAAATTAAACACATTTGTAATTTGGCAGGCTTGGGGCTCAGTTTCAAAAGCATTTTGAGAGGATACAAAGGCTCCCTGTGGTCAAAGGAGAGGAAACAATGTGGTTGTTGAAGTTACACCATCTCACATTCTTTTGGCAGAGGAGTTCCCGACGCAGTTTGGGACAGGAGATAAAGCACATACAAGGAACAGAACTGCAGGTCACTGCTGCACCTCCTGGAGCTGCACCCTGAGGCCAGCCTGGAGTTTCCTGCCTGAACCCACATCCACTGAGTCTTGTGGGATTCCACCAACAACTCAGCAGATCTGCCTATCCATGTAATGTAAGTAATGCTTTTAGGAGCATTATCCATGCATGGTTTTCCCGTACATGGAATTTGGCAGGAAGCCATTCGACCGAATGCTTCACATTGCAAGAAAAATCTGCAGACTTGTTTCCTTCTTTAACTATACTTATTAAAAAAAACAACCCACTCCTACTAACAAAGTAGGAAAGTTATTCACCATCACCTCAGGCTCAACCATGCAGAATCAGATCATTAAATATGCAGATTTGTAAGGCAATATCTTCCTTCCCACCCTGTGCTTTATCATCTAAGCAGTGGCAGCTCCTACAGCAAAAACTGGGTATTTCATATAATGCAACAGTAACACAGAAACAGAGCTCCCAAGTCCAAGCCCCATCTATCATAAATAACTACATGATTATCTCTTCCAGACACTGATCAAATCCCAGTTTATGAGCAGTTTGCTTTTTACTGCTATTACACAAAATGAAAAGCTCTTCCAGAACCCCGCTGCTCTGACGACGACGAGTCTTCCTCCTCTCCAACCAAAATCTTTTCAGGACCAGTTTATACATGTTTGTTCCTGCACTGAGTGTTGTCCTTAACTTGAATTGTTTTTCCTCTCCCTGGTATTTAGTCCCCTGATATATTTATAGAAAGATCATATCCTCTTTCAAACTTCATTTTGCTTGGAATAGTAATGTTAGAAATAGACTGGTGAATTTACTGCAGTGGATAGGGATGGACAGACACAAACACACACAGAGGCTAGAGCACTCATTTTAAAAGAAATGCAGAAAATACAGATGACTCAATCTTTAGTTAACAGTGCATTATTTCAATCATGTCAGCAACACTTGTCAACTACAATAGAAAAGACAGATCAAGTTCAAAACTGATTTCCAGGGGGTTTTAGATCTAATGACTATCCATCTATAGAAATACCAGAAAGCCTACCTGGAATTCCATAAAACTCTAGCCTAGGGACAGTACCAAAAGTCCACAATGAATATAATTTCTAAAAAAGAGAGTTGTGAAGACTCAAAAGTACATTTAAACAGAGACTAGTTTGGGTGGTAAATAATATGCAGAAAAAGAAAAAATAATCAGGTCGCTATTTAAAAAAACCTAGAAGGAAAAGAGAATGAACATACTATTGTCTGTTAGGAGAAAATTTCTTTCACAAAAATATTTCCTAGCTTTGCTGCTCTGGTACATCAATCCTGAGCACTCTAACTTTTGACTTATAATGATACTCCTTCAGATACAGCTTCACCGAGGGAGGAATGGGAAGTGCATCAATACCATCATAAGTTGTACAGTTGCAAATGACCGTTCTACATATGTGCTGGAGAGAGAAGGGAAAGGTCCTGTTCAGGGGAGTGGATAAAAGTGGTTCAAAGAACATACAGGAACTTGGATCTTTGTAGTGTTCTAGGAGTCCCGTGATGTCAGGAGAATGGAAGACACAGGGATCATGGGCGTCAAAGCTGAAGTTGTGATTCCACTGCTCTATCCGGGCGTGGAGGGAGCGACTGTAGCGCCTGAAGCTGACGGAAAACAAATAGTCCTCCTGGGCAGAGTCTCTCAACAGAAACGTTCCCTCTGGCTTTCCTTCCAGCAGCGCCTCAGCTGCGTATTTATCCATGACTCCCCAGTAGCAGGGATTGTTATTGATCTGGAGGAGGTCTGGCACTAGGCAGTGGACATAATCAATCTGGGTGTGGTATTTCGGGGGCGTTTCCATCCGCAGCAGCTCGTCATCCGTTTCCCACTTGGGCTTGTTTCGTTTTCGAGAGCTTGTGCACAGAGTTACGACTTCATCATCGGAGTCCATGTCGCTCTCATCTCTGCTGCTCCTTGCTACCTTACCTGTCACCAGCTCAGGCCTCGGGTCACCCCGAGAGGAACCGCTGTCAGTGAAGTCACAGCACTGGGAGGGAGAGTCCATTCCCCCATTGGCAATCTCCTCGTCTCGCAGCTGATCCTCCCTTTCCTCGCGCTGGGATAAGTCAGCAATTATCCATTCTTCTGCTTTTGGATTTATAGGGGCCGTGTGCCTTTTGATCAAGTGCCACCGGAAAGCCAGCTCTGAGCGTGGAGGGAAAGGACACTTATCCAGCATCAGCTCACTGATATGGATTTTCCTTTTGGATGGCAGTCCGGAGGCGTGGTGCCGGCTGCTGCAGTTCTTTATGGGAAAGCACTGACCCACAGCATCCTGCAGCTTCTGTTTGAGAGACCGGCCTAAAAACCTGTGCCCACAGGACCGGTCTAGGTCCAGCTCGATGGATGAGCAGCTGTACTTCCTCTCTTGGCTCCTTAAATTAGTCCCTGACCTTCCTGCAGCGTTTGCTGTTTCAGCATCAGGACAATGCTCACTTTTCTTGGACCAGGAGAGCTTCTTCCCACTCCAGACATACCCATCCTTTCTGTCTGCACTTCTGCTCCGGCTGCTTTTGGGCCTCACATCTGCATTCTTTGCACTGCCGTCCTTGTTTTCTGCCATTGTGACAGCTTTGCTTCACAAGTTGCCAGGAAGCACACACTGTGTTTCTTGTGGGGTTTTTCTACACAAGGAAGCTTCCTCGAGGCACTTTCTGGAAATATCTAAGGAAAAAGAAAGCACAGCTCAGTTAACTGCTATGCACACACACAATGCAACAGCAGTGCTGGTGGATACAGGACAACAGTGACAATTCATTGCTGACCATGTAAAAATTATGTGATCAGGTGAATTCAGTAGCATACCCCACAAACACCAGCCTGATCCCAGAAAAAGCTCTCTTAACCTTTCCTTGGGAAAAGCATCCTCCAGAAAAAAAAACAATCTTGACATATTTGAGTTCTCATTCTGATTATGCAGCAGAGCAGAACGTTTTACGTGTTAGTAACTCCATTGTGCCAGGGCCCATTTCAAAAGGAAACCCTTCCTGGGGCAGGTGATACTGCTTTAGCTGTTTATGGAGCAAATTCTGCATCTCTTCCAAATAACCTTTCAAGAAGGAACAAATCAGAACAGAAACAAGTAGGTCAGAGTACAAAGAGCTACTGTACCTAGATGATATGCCTGTTTGCTTCTAATCCACAGGCTGGGATGCCAGAGATCTTTTTCTTAACTGACACTTTTGGGTCATTTTCAGGATAAAAAAAAAAAAACAACAACAACAACAACAAAAAAAAAAAAAAAACAACAAAAAAAACCAAAAAAAAGCAACCCTAAATTTTATCAGTCACAGATTCTGTCAGTTTCTGAAAGCTGTTTTCCTCTGCCTTTTCAAAGGAAAGGAGCTAGGAAATACTGAGGCCCTAAGGGACTGAAGTATCTGGGGCTTTACATACTGAAAAGGATTAAAACAATCCAGCCCCTTACTAAAAGCAATTTTAAAAGGCCGTGAAAGATGGAACTGCTTATTACTCATTAGAGAAGGAAGTTTACATTATTAAAATCAGTGTTGCTTTGAGACCTACAGTTGCTGATTTCATTTTCCTTTGTTTCCAAAGGTATATTGAATTCTCAAATAGATAAGAGGTTTCTTTTTGACTGCTGCACTTCGAAAGAAAATTGAAAAAAATCCTCTTTTGATTACTCAGTTGAAAGTGGAGCAGGATTTTTTCAAGATATATAGACAGCAATATGGTATGGATGCTATAACCCCTGAGGCATGGCAGGATATAGAAATATTTCCCATCACTTATCATAATCAGGATATTCTATGATCCTGTGATGCTCCTGCACCAAAAAGCCATGCACAGCTCCTCTGTTGCACTGGGGGTTTTTTTTGTTTGTTTGTTTTTTGGCTGTGGGTTTTTCTGTCGTGTTGTTTTGGGGTTTTGGATTTTTTTACAACTAATTGACACGGCAAATACTAAGCAGGAAAAGAAAAGGGCATCCACTTCCTCTCTCCATTCAATCCATTCTCATCATCAGGATTAGCCAGCATGACACAACCTCTCTGCAGTCCCCCGGGGCTGCGCAGGCTGAGTTCGAGCCTCTGCTTTCAGTAAAAGAACAAGACAGCCTTGCCAAAAGGCTCACATGCAATCTGTGGGCCAAATGCATCCCAGATGGAACTTTCACCCAGGAATTTTTCACATTGCATTCCTTATTTAAAACCCACAGACCTGAGAGCTGTGGGGGAAAGGAAAAGGCAGGGAGGAGATGAAGAAATGTAGAATGAAGGTAAGACAGGTTCAGTATTGGAAATACATCGGGAAGAAAAATGGTGTTAGAGCAATGCAGATGAATATCACCTCACTGGTACCAAGAGGGATCACAGGAAAAGGTCCAAATTTCAGCAACAGCAAATCAAAGATTAAACCAGAGATTTAGTTTTCTTCTCTCAGGTTTTTGCAAATTGCTTCTCAGTGAAAGCATGGCAAGACACAATGAAGACAGGAGAAAGGAAACATTTGCATATAAGACTCAAAACATCTTTATTTAGACCAGGATTCATTGATTGCTTTTGGAACACTGATATTTTTCATCCAGAAATACCTAGAGTGGAGCACTGATTTTTTTTCACAATTCAAAAAAATGAGGGAAAAAAAGCAATCTCATTTACTCTGGTAATAATCTGAAGTCACTGAAGCAAAAAGTTTTTAGATTCAATCTGTAGTAAAATACATTAATTGTCTATATATGGGATTTTTAATTGGACAGAGAGATATCACTGAGGTTACAAAGTCAAGATCTTAAAAATTAGGATACGAGAGTTTGTAATTGCTTTTGAAACCTTCAATTATCTCATTTTGCTCATCCAGCCCATATAAGGAATAAGAACATGCAGAATTTGGGCTTTTAATTAAAAACTGCAAAACATACAAAACCCAGAAGTGCCTGTTACCTCCTAATTTCAGCCCTGCAACTGAAAGAAGCTCGGGTTTTAAGGAATTTCTGGGCTGCTGTTGTATTGAGCTGTAAAGCCACCTTCTCCTTTGTACCTTTCTCATGTCGTGAATCATTAGTGGTACCTGAACCCTGAAAGAGAAGCTGGGGAAGCAGCACGTGATGCTGCAAAGCCACGCACCATTAGCCAGAGCTGCTTCCCTGGGGTCTGAAGGGCTGCTGGAGCCCAGGCACTGCTTCTGTCACGTCAGAGCAGGAATTGCTAATCAGACAGAGCACTAGAGCTGTGAAAAGAGCAGGGAACAAATGAAGAAAAAAGGGATGTCATCCTACTAAAGCCAGGTTTGAACCTGACCATATGTAACAAACATCTGTGTGCTGCAGGAGCGCTGCCTCCCCAGTGCCACTGCTTGGCATTACAGCGAGGGATCACACCTTCACACCCTTCTGGATCAGTGATTCACAGCCCCACCAATAAAATGGGGACCAAAAATAATTAAAGTGTCAGAAAGAAAAAGGCATAAAGGCCAGGGAAGGCATTCAGTGCTCTATTACCACTTCAGGCCATCCATGTAAAGCAGCTCTTCCTTTCACTGCAGCATCCAAGGGAAATGCCACATACTTCCATTAACGGCTGGAGCGCTGCTGGAAGAGCAGGACAGGAGGGCAAGGATAAAAGAGAGGGGACACAGAGTGCACTTTTCCCTGGAGGGGAAGGTTAAATGGAGGAGTCCAGCACTGTGCAGCTCACACGCATCAGGTCTGAGCTCCTTTTGGGAGAAATAAAAATAATGAGTGTGCTGCATGGGGACACCTTGGGCATCTCCGATGATGGCAGATTTGACAAAACCCTTATGGCTGGAAACCCTTTCCCCAAAGGAAACAGCAAAGATAAAGACACGTGGGGGGATAAGCAGAGTTCACTTCGGGCCACAGGACCTGGCTGGTAGTCCAAGGTTACCCAATGCTGTCACAGCCACAATCCCTGAGGACAGGCAGAGAGCTGGGTGGCTTTCACTGTTGGCTTTGTGCTGTGCTCAGCTCCCTCCCTCAGAGGTTCTTCTCTCTTGTCTGCAGACAAGGTGCTTTTTCTTTCACAAGCTGATGCCTCTACCCTGAGACTTCAAGCCCAGACTAAAAACAATATCCACTTGCTGTTTGGAGGGATAACAACACTCCCTCCTAGCCAGGGGTAGGCTGCAACCCACAGCTGTGATAAGACAGTGACAGCCTCATCATATGTATAATCAATAATGCCAACAGGAGAATCAAAACCATAAATGTAGACAGCCTTTTTTTTAAAAAAAATATTCAATAAATACTTGAATACTGAACTGCTTTAACCAGATACTTTTGTCCTGAGCTGCTGGATCCTTGCCTCTAGCCCAGCAGCCCTCTTCATCAAGCTGCTTCCCTTTCTGTATAAAGAAGGAGCAGATGGTGGGGGTCTCCAGCCCGACCTCCCACTTGGAATGGGATTGCTGCCAGCCTGGGCTCAGGGGAGCCATGGCATGGCCTGGCCACGTCCTGAAAACCTCCCAGGATGAAGGTCCCATCACCTTTCTGGGGCTCCCACGCTGCACAACTCTCCTAGAGCAGGAAGTACTTGGAAAGTTTTCTGTCCAAGCACACGAAGCGCTGCTGTATTGTGCCTCTAATTAAACAAAAAAAGAAGGCTCACAAAGTACAATGAATCAATTTTGGAATTGTTATGGAAGTTGATTTTGTAGAGCTGATAAAACCCTGAGAGAGAAGAGCAAGCTGCAATAAACTGGAGTGATTTTCTATCATAACTAACATAAAAGTTATTTTAAAACAAAATCTTACTGGTCACAAGCTGCTTTCATTAATTTCACCCAATTAGATTTTTGCCACAAGGCCACATTTTAAAACCTGACCTTCCTAACCTACTAAGGATAACAATAAATCTCAATTCCTCTGTCTAAATTGTTTTTCTTCAGTTCTGGCATTACTTTGATTTATGATGCCATCTAAAAATACCTAAGCTTGACTCCAGAGGCCTTTACAGCGAATTAAAGCAATTATCACACATACACACAAAAGAAGAAGACTTTCTAAAGGTACCATTGGCAACCTAAATATTTCTTCCTTGGAAATACCCTTGATTTATCCCCAGAACTGTAGGAGGAGGGGGGCCATGCCCAGCTAACCCCAACACGGGGGATATTTTATTGACTCCCAGGAGCTGGAACTGAGCTGGCAGCAGGTGCCAGAGGTGAGGGCTGCTCGTATCTCCTGCCTTAATGAAGCTCTGCTCATGTGTGGCAGGAGAGATGCAGGCAGCGCTTGGCAAACCTCAGCAGCCTCTCCAGCACTAAATCAGTGAAAGCTTTATGGTCCATGACCAACACTCCGTGCTCCACCCAGAAACCGAGGAGAGCAGCGATTCCCGGCTCCCGCCCCGCTCAAAGCCACTCACACCTATTAATCAAGCCAGCCCGAGTTCCCAACCGGATTTCAAAGCGTAACTTTGCATTTGGTGCCGTGTCACTTTGGACGCGACAAAGCCACAGCGCCTGCAGTCCCTCGGACAAGTGACCAGGGGATCCTGACACCCCTCTGAAAACCTCCCCCCGGTTTTCCTGGGCTGTTCAAAGAGTTATCCCAGCAAGCAGCACCTCCAGACAAGGAAATTACTTGTTGCACAGAACCGAATGTAAAATGGCTTTTATACATTGCAAAACACTTGAGGTGCAGTTTCTATCAGAGCCTCTGAAAATTAAAGTGATTAAGAAAAAGAAACACATTTGACAGGCATTTGTCTCCATCCTAGGCAGCGGCTTGCAGCAGGAATAGCTTGGTCTTCCCACTCATCTGATAAGCAGTTCAGCTCCGAATCATTTCTCTAGAACACATTATCCTCGCCAGAAATCACGATTTACTGAAATATGTAGGATACACTCATGGAAAACATGTCTCTACACAGCTTCCACGAGGTTTAATAATGAAATCTGGCCATATTTCTACATATTTTTTTAAAGAAGTGTGCCCGCTTTGTAATCCTGTCACTTACTCATTCATGAAACTACCAGCAATGTGTTAGAGAGAAACACATTTTCAATATAAATAAATCACTCTGCTCACTCCAACCACCAATAACCCCGCTGCAGAGCAAAACTGAAGATAAAAGAGTTTTGCCTGGAAGCAATTTTTTCTTAGAAACAGGAATAAACTGGGCCAGATCATTAAAGCTACATAAAGGGAAAACAGACAACGCTGTTTTTTCCTCTTTATTTCAGGTATGTTCTATTCCACCTTTTTTTTCCCTTTTTTTTTTTTTCAATCCTTCAAGAGATCAGCCAGAATGCTTGCTTCCTATTTTTCAGCCAAAAAAAAAAAAAAATCTTTATGATTTTTGCAGTGCAATCGCTACCTGCCTGACTACCACTGCTGTCAACTCCACCTCGCACATGCATCAGGATGGCTTGGAATTCCAGAGTAATTCCATAATGACCATAAGGATCTGCAAAGGGGTTTGATCCTGCAGCCCTCCGCTGCCTGAGGTGGGGGTGAAGGGCGCAGCCCCTCATTTGGGCTTTCCCCGCCGTTCCTGTGCCTCTTGAGGAACTGCCATTAAATCCACACACAGAAGGATAAACAGGGAATACATGCGCCCTTATTTGTGTTAGGATACAAACGTCAGGCACGGGGTTGTTCAGAGGAGAAGCAAACGGACCGAACGCCGGTGGCAGAGTGAAAACCCTGGACCGAATCCCCCCCGCTGACCGCAGACCCCGGGCTGAACGCCCCCGGTGACAGCAGACCCCGAACCCCGGTCACTGACAGCGGCTCAGCCCCTCGGCGACAGCAGACCCCGGACCGAGTCTTCCCCGGTGACAAAGCTCAGCTCCGAGGCCAAGCCCCCCGGTGACAGCAGAGCCCGGACCGAGTCCCCCCTGGGGACAGAGCGCTGACCCCGGCCCGAGCACCGCGGTGACCCCCGGCCAACCCCCCACCGCTGACAGGAGACCCCGGTCCGAGCCCGCCGGTGAGCGACAGGGACACAGACCGCGGGCCCCCGCGGTGACAGGGGACCCCGATCTCCGGAGCACCGCTGCTCGCCCCTCAGCCCCGTCCCTTCAGCCCCGTCCCCAACTCACGATGGCGCGGCGGGGCCGGCGCTCTCCGCCGGCTCTGTCCCCAGCCCGGTGCCGGCGGCTGGGCGGGCTCGGCGCTGCCAGCCGCGGCCCCTCACGCCGCCGCCGCCATCCCCGCTGCCGGGGCCGCCCCGCCCCGCGCTGACGGCTCGGGCCCAGCCCCGCTGAGGGCGGAGCGGCGGCGGCGGGCGCGGGAAGGCTCGAACGGGCGGCGGAGCCGGCGGTGAGCGGCGAGAGGGAAGGAGGGATGGATGGATGGATGGATGGGTGGATGGGTGGATGGATGGCGGGTATGGCCCAAACCGAGACCCTGCGGGCGGTGCGGGACCTTTCCGGAGCGGAATGGGGATCCCTGCGGGCGGCTGGCCTGCCCTGCCTGCTCTGCCCTGCCCTGCTCTGGGACGGCCGAGGGAAAGGCCCCGGCATGCCAGGCCCCTCCGGGCCTCGGGAACCTGGGCCCCCATCTCCGCGGTGTCTCCGTCTCCCATCGCCGCGATATCCCCGTCCCTGAAATGTCACCGTCCCTACAGTGTCCCCATCTCCCTCCCCGTGACCTCATCAGCGTGTCCCTCATCTCTGCAATATTCAATATCCCCATCTCCTGTCCCCATGTCTTTTTCCCGATGCCCCCATCCCTGTGATTCCCCCTAACCCCGTGTCGCCATCCCTGCGATGTCGCCATCCCTACAGTGTCCCCATCTCCTGTCCCCATGACCTCATCAGTGTGTCCCCATTCCCATGTCCTCATCCCCACAGTGTCCTCATCTCCTATCCCGTGTCCCCATCCCCTTGGTGTCCCCACTCCATGTCCCCATCCCCGCAGGTGGCTGAATGAGTGGGCGTCCCAGCAGCTCTCGCCTTGTCGCCCTATCCGATACTCTTCCCGAAATGTTTCCTTTTAATTGATGTAACTTTTCCTCTTCTCTCCATAAGCAGACAGGTGGGAGCAAAGATGCCATCCACTCAGAAGCCAATGCGGTATGGCCACACCGAGGGACACACCGATGTCTGCTTCGATGACACCGGCAGGTAACAGCCCCATTCCCAGAGACCGAGAGAGGGATGGGCTTATTCCTGTCTGATGCTTTCCCAGAAGTTGGGTATTAGGAAAAATTTCATTGCTAAAAGAGTGGTCAGTCATTGGCACAGCTGCTCAGAGCAGTGGTGGAGTCCCCATCCCTGGAGAGATTTAACAACTGTGTGCATGTGGCACTTGGGGACACGGATCAGTGGTGGCCTCAGCAGTGCTGGTGGAATGGTTGGACTCCATGATCTGAGAGGGCTTTTTCAATCTTCATGATTCTGTCAGTTTGTATATCAGCCACTGCTGTGTGAGGTACTGGGATGGATTTATGGCCTGGCATAGTCCAAGAAATCCTTTGGGTTTTGCCTGAGGACTGGGTGTGTGACATATTTAGGTGCTCTGAGTTCAGAAGTGGTTGATTTATAACTTAAATGTAAGCATATATATATATCCCCATGTATATATATATATATATATATAGTAAGTATTATATATATGTATAAATTTTGTATGCACATTTTATGAGAGTGATTTCACAGATTTTAGCAGAAATCAGTGTAGTGTGGGAGTAAATACGTTTGTGTGTGCACTAAGAAATTAAAAATATAGTTGAAGGAATGCAATATTTGGATTGCTATATTTTCATCCCTTCCTTGTGCTAGTTCTTGAGTGTATAAATTTAAACTATATATTTAGTATTACCTTTTTATAGACTAAAAGGTAAACTGTAGAAAACCCAAGCCCTCTCAAACTCAAAGGATACACCTTATATACTGGTTGTGGTTAAAATCCATATTATTTTATTCCTTTTTAAAGTTCATTATCATTGCAAAGACTGTTCGTAAGAGGTGATCTGCTAACAATCCCTTCAAAACACAAAAGGCCTCGTTTGGCATTAAAACCAAACTCTTAAAAAAGGATGCAGATTCCTGGATGTTAACAAATCCTGTGTCTTTCCACAGCTGCATTGTGACTTGTGGCAGTGATGGAGATGTTAGGATTTGGGAAAACCTGGATGATGATGATCCAAAGTCCATTAATGTGGGAGAAAAGGCCTTCTCATGTGCTCTAAAGGTAGGTTAACACAACTGCTCACAGTTGTGGATTTTCCTACAGATTTTGGATTTGCCAACTCAGGGATGCTGCTTCTGTGGGTAACAATAAGCAAGAATTACCTCTAACAATTAATTTTACCCCATACACTGTTGTAGAGGAATTATCACTTATACAAAATTTTTGTCATGGTTTTTTCCCTTCTCTTTCTTCACGTTCAGTTATATTAATTTCTGACTTTGATCTCTTTTCTGAGAAATAAACCCAGCAGATTAACTTAATTATGCAGTGAACTTTTTGGGCTGTTTCAGTATTTTCTCACTGTGTGAGTTGCAGGAATTTTCCCAGCATAGGATGTGATCATCAGGTATTAGGAAGAAAGCCAAGAGGTTCTGTGGGCCTGTGTTAAAGTCCAAGGAATTATAATCTGTATTAATCAAAACTTGCTTTCACAAAGTGAATAATGGTTTGATAACCCTTCTTTTAAAAAAAATAAATGGTTGGTGTTTCACTCTCAAAATTGTTGTTTGGTCTAGAGATGCCTCTGACCTGGTGTCCTCAAAGTGAGAAGAGGATTTATATAATAGAAAATAATTATTTTTACTTTGCATGTTCGTGTATTTAGCTTGAGTATTGTCACATTCTTTCCTTCATGTCTAATTTTTTTTAATATTACATTAATCATAGTGGGTCTAAAATATTGTCTTTGTGGCAATTTTAGAAGATAAGACTTTGAGAAGACTACATCAGTTTTACAAATATTGTGTATTTAACCTGTCAGTGATAAAGATAAATTTTAAAATTATTTTTCAACTACTTGGGATTTTGTGGAGGAGTATGAAAGAGGAAATAAATGAGCATTAATATATTTGTATTGTATTATAAGATTTATCATTAGAAATCTTATTCAGAATTACTGCCTTAATTGAATCCTCTTTCTTATATCCTTTTTAACATACCTTATGTATCTATTCCTCAATAGCTGTAAAATCTAATTTCATAATTGATTTTTTTGCTATTTTGCTATAGATTTCCATCACATTAATTATTGTTTCACAAACCAGGTGAGGTGACTTGAATGGGTTCTCTTAGCAAGTCAGTGGCAGAGCCAGATATTGCTAAAACTATTTAAGAATTGATGAGGAAAAATCCTGGGAAAATTTGAAAAAGGTGCTCCTAGTTTTGAGGGATGTTTTATTTATAAACAGTGGCAGACTTAAATGTCAGGAGATCCGTTTTCCAAAATTACTCTTCATTAGTGAAATTTTATGAGGGACTGTTTTGAGATGTTGATATAATCTAGGTAATAAATCTGATCACTTATTTTTTTAGGTTATTCACTACTGACTGGTGCTTCTTTGGCCTTCAGGATTTTTACTATAGTTTTATACACCTTAACAAAAAACCCCAACTACAATACTGCCTCCCCCCCAAAAATACACACAATAAAAGGAGAATAAGGCATTTCTTTATTTTTAAGCTTTACTGCTGTGTACAACTGAGGAATAGTGGTGTCACTCAAAGAGGTATTATTTTCCAAGTATGGGATAATTATTTCTTTTATTTTGCAACTTTTAAAGTCTAGATTAATTTTTAATAAACGTCTGCCTTCTGTTTTCTGCAAAGAACTGAGCTATAGTTCATGAGCTTCTAATCTTTCTCTGGTGGCTTTTAAATGAGCATTCCAGTCCAAGGGTGCCCTCTCCTGGTGCTGCAGCAGATGAATCTGAATAGCCTGCAACTTAGTTTGGTTAAAGTGATGAATAAAGTTACTATGCTTGTCTGTATTTTTGGGTGGAAAGAATACAAGCTAAAGAGTATTTCCCTTACTACTCTCACTGTCAGACCTTTTTGGAATGAATAATGTTCATCTGCCAAAATATTTGGGACATCAGAGCGGAATTTTTGTTTCTGTGGCATAAGTGTGTTTTAACTGACAGGTTTTATGACTGATTTTGTTGTCAGAATGGAAAGCTGATCACAGCAGTGTCCAACAACACTGTCCAGATCCACACATTTCCTGAGGGAGCTCCAGATGGGATCCTCACCCGTTTCACCATGCACGTCAACCACGTTACCTTTAGTCCTGATGGCACCAAAGTTGCTGCTGGATCCAGGTGATGTGTGCACCATGAGGAAAAGCACTGCTGCCCTTCAGAATGTGGGGAGTTCCTCACAGGCTGATTGTTACCAACGAGGTCATGAACCCACAAACCTCTTAGGGCTGGAAAGGATTGGAAAATGCCTTCAAGGGTGTGGAGGGGAAGAAAGGAATGAAGAGGAGCTAAGGGAAAAATGCTCTGGGAGATATTTGATCCACCAAATAGTTTTATATAGAGGTCTGGTGTTGTGAAAGAATTTCTTTTTTTTAGGAGGCTTGAGTGTTTTCAGCTCTCTTGAGTACAAGTGTTCACCTTTATGGATGTTTCCTCTCATCAAAGGTTTTGTCACTGAGAGCTGAGGATGATGTCCCAGCTGCTCAGGATCATGAAGCTGCAGATCAATGTGCACATCTAAAAGTTAGATTGGTTCTGATTTGTGTGAGAGCTTTGAGTCATTCTCTGGCATAAGCATCACCAGTCTGCCAAATGATAACAGATGACACTTTCAAGACTTGCCTGAGGGGAATTTAATATGTAGTTTAGTTCTTTTCTTTGAGCAGCACGTGTGCTTTTACAGAATATACTCTAGTCCTTTAACAGAGAAGGCAAAATAGCCAGCAGGCAATGGGGTTTTTGTGGGTTTTTTCATCTATTTAAGGCTCAGGTGATTCTTAATTGGATTTGGTGAACTCCTTGGGCAGTCATAGCTAATTCAGGCTGTCTGCTTGCCTCTCTTCGGGAATTTTGCTCCACAGGGGAGATGGCAGAGATCTGCTTCCTGACTCCTCTAAGTGTGAATTGAGCCAGAAAAGCATTTTGGATGAACAGGCTGTATTGTGAACTCTGGCAGGAGCTCCACCAAAAGTGGGAGGCTGGGCAGTAACCACTGTAATCTCCAAATCTGACAGGGATCATGGCTTTGGGCCCTCTGCCAGTGCTTGTTTCTGAGAGAACAGCTCTGCCCCAGGATCCGACTTTGACTAGAGAGATTAGGCAGACAGCAAACTCTTTGCTGTTTCTAAAACTTTTATAAAACTTTTATAACCCCTCAGCATTCCTGCAGCCTGGCTGGGGCTCCCACATTTTTAGGAAAAAGAGCTCACAAGACTGTCAGGCCACCCCTCAGTGAGGCCTTCTGTATCATACTGAAGGAGAATGGTGAAAGCCATGAAGTGAAGGAGTGCAGCTGAGATGAATTGCTTTTATTTGTCCAGATTTCTCCGTTTTTACATGAAATCTTCAAACTTCAGTTGCATGTAAATTTAACATCCAACTGGCTGCCAAAATTCATATGAACTACACAAAAAAAGGTTAAAAGTAGTGGTTAATCCTACAGAATTAGATCCTAAAATGAAATTTCTGAGGGCATTGCAATGAGGTTTGAGAGGCAGTGGTACTGGAAGTTTATCACAGGAGCTCTTTGTCTTAGGAGTTAGGATTGATATTTTGTGTTAAACTGCAGCAATGGTTGCAATTTTGGAAGAAGGAATGAAATTATAAAAATTCTCATATTGTATCTAATACACTAAATGGTCTTAAAAATCCTGTTAAAAAGTCACACAAAATAAACTACTTGCACCATCTTGTTTTAAAAAGCCACTTGGCCAAATAATTATAGTAATGAATATTGGTCCCACTCAGCAGTTAATTCTTGTTAAGTAATCAGCTCTCTGGTGTCTGAGCAGAGATTTTTATTAGATCATGTAAAATATTATATTGAAGAAGCATGTGGTCTGTATGTGCATAATATGTTCTTCAAAAAACAACCATGTTTTATGAATTTTGACATGAACACAAATAATTTTCTGATAAAAAGTCTGGCCTGACTCCTATTGCAACAAGCCTCAAGATTCTCATTTTCCATTACATCATATAGTGTTGAGAGCTGTAACTTCCCCAAAAGATATTTAATGCCCAATTTTTATTGCCATAAAACACAGTTTATCATTGTTTATAGCAATGTTAACAATTTTATGTCATTGTGATCTGCAGTGACTTTATGATCAAAGTTGTGGAGGTGACTGATAGCAGCAAGCAGAAAACATTCCGAGGACACGATGCTCCTGTTTTAAGCCTGTCTTTTGACCCCAAGGATATTTACCTGGTAAAAAAAAACAACCAAACAAACTTTTCTTATTTGCTTTCTGCTTTGAATCTCTTTTTCTCTGGGGGGAAAAAATTAAAATGTGGTTTTTACCAAAAAAAAAACCAACCAGTGAGTGGGCAGATGAGACAACTTCATTTCATCTGACCTTGCTGGTGACGGAATCTGTCACAACTTGTTGCCTCCCAGGAGAGCTCAGTCTTTGCTTTACTAATCAGTTACTGTCTGTGTTCTTCTGGAGTCTAATTTAGAGAAGAAAAGGTACCTCACTAAAGAAATTTAATAATAATTTTGAGCCTCTTTTGCAAATAAATAGCTCACTTGAAGTATGAGGGTTTGTAATTACAGCAGCTTGGAGCTGAGTACAGTTATTAAGATGACAGCATTGGAAAGTTTTAAATTTTAAAGTGGTGTAAACAGGGAGGCTTTCTTCTTAAAACTGCCTGTATATCCTGTGTCTGTGGCATTGGTTGTAGGGATTTTTCCATTTTGTAGCATTAATTTCTCTGTGTCTTTAATTATTAATTTGTTTACTCCATTCTCTTACTGAGGCCTCGGCGAGCTGTGACGGTTCTGTCAGAGTCTGGAGCATTGCAGACCAGGTAAAGGCTGCCTTTCCAAGTGAAATCTTTCCTAAGAAATCTAGGATTTCAGAGACAGCAAGAAGAGCTGGACTGAAATAACCCTCCTGGAGTAGGATTTTCCTTTTGGGGATGAAATCTAGCTACACTTCACATAATACTTCTATCTGCTTCTGGGAGAAATTCCAAAACCTGATTATGAAATGTTGCCTGGGTAGCTGTGTTTTGTTCTTCCTGTCTGTGAAATCCCTGATTCCTTCCGTTCATCTCTCCTAATTGGCCAACACTGTAAGTGCCAAGGACAAAATGAGGATAGCAACTGACATCAGATTCCTCATTTCAGAATTTCAGCTTGTTGCTTTCAGGACTGAGGAATTTTGATTGTAATAAACAATTTATTGGCTGTAGTAAACACACTTAGCCTCTGCTCTTTAAACTCTAAGAAAATTGAGAATTTCAGGTGAAGGCTTTAATAAGGCAGTTCTGCATATGGATATGGCATTAATTTTGCTAAATGCCACTGACTGGAATAAGAATCCCTGTGGAATTATTCCTGTAAGTGCAGTTGAAAATATACCCTCCATACTTGTGGCTTGCTGCTTTTTAAAGACACAAGCATAGTTGTGTGAAATCTCATGTTCCAGACTGATAGTGGGTGCCTTCTGTGGAAATTATCCTGAGAATGTTCCAGGATTTGGGCAGTTTGATGCATGAATCTGTGCTGTGATTTGAGATTACAGCCACTTATTTTTTATACTTCTGGGACCATATTCAGGCTTCTGTGTATCACCTTGCTGCAGTTGATCTGGCTTTGACAAATGCTTTTTGGCCACATTTCTCTATAGCCTAAAAATAGATGGGCTCATTTGTTCTGTACTTGATTAAAAATACATGTTCTGTGATCTTATTTCTGTTACAAGTAATTTTATTGTCATTAAAATAGTTTCAGGGCTACACTGACAAAGTATTTTTAAGGCAGTATGTACTACTGTATTTTGATGAAAGAGATTATTTCATTTCAGTTATATTTCTTCCTTTTGTTTTTTCCCCCCACCTTTTTCCTTTAAGAATTTGTACTAAACAGCAGATTTTTGCTGAGCTAAAAAGCTTTTTTTTTAAAAAAAAAAATTGTTTTCAGACATGCACGACAAGCTGGCTGCTGCTGCAGAAATGTAATGATGTGATAAATGCTAAATCAATCTGCAGGCTTGCCTGGCAACCTGGCACTGGCAAGGTAAGTGACATTGTTTTCTCACATCTTAATCCTTCTTTTGCCTCTGAATCCAATGGTGGAATTCAATCTGGGCAAGCCCAAATTGCACCTCCTGGGAGGAAGGAAAATATTTGGGGTGAAGTTCCCTTTTAGGAAACATAAAAAGCTGGAAATGGCTCCTTGTTTAAGCTCCAGACTGAGTTTGGCAGAAGTGCAGTTGTCAGCCCTAACCAGCATTAAACAATCTTGGTGTGCTGAATAGGAAGGAACATTGTACATGAGGGAAGTAATCAAATTGTTCACAACAGAGATCAGAGGAGTCCTGTCCTTCTCTGCTTCAAGTAAATTTTGCCCTGGTCAGTAAATATTTCCTCAGTAAGTTGCTGCCTTCCTTTTCACCTGAAGGAGGGTGTAGCCAGGTGGGGGTCACTGTCTTCTTCCAGGTCACAAATATCAGGACAAGAGGAAATGGCCTCAGTTTGCATCAGGGGAGGTTTAGATTGGATATTAGGGAAAATTTCTTCACCAAAAGGATTGTCTGACCTGGCACAGCTGCCCAGAGCAGTGGTGGAGTGCCCTAAATCCATCCCCTGGAGGGATTTAGAAGCTGTGTGAATGTGGCACTTGGGGCCATGGGTTGGTGGTGAAGATGACACCGTCAGGTTAATGGTTGGGCTTGATGACCTTAGAGGTTTTCTCCAACCTGAGTGTTTCCATGATTCTTCAAAATCCCTGGCTGCTATGACAGTGTTACATATCAATTTTCCATGGAAGAGAGAATGTCACCCCCAGTACAAATTGTTTCAATATCCATATTGCATAAAACCAAATACTTTCCATTTTTAGGCTAATTCTTCACATACACATGTATTCAAAATGTAAGCAGTTGTCTTGCTTCTCTTACAAAGGAAATTGTTAGAATCCTAACAAAAAAAATCCTAAAGAAATAACCAGCCAGTAATGTTTATGTAGTTTTATGGAAGATGAAATGAGCTGGTTTAGGAATCAGTCATTCAAATCAGATTTACTGAGAAATTGTAACCTCATCAAAAGGAGTTTGGGGAGGAAGGGTAAAGAATCACCTAAGCCTTGTGCTCAGGGCATTGAAAAGTATGTGTGTGTGTGTCATGTTTTGATAAATAAGAACTTATAACCTTATGGTGCAGTTTTCTGCCAGAAGGAAATTAAGATTACAGTAAAACCAGGCATGTTTTGCTCTGTTGCATGTGGAAAGCATTGAAGAACCTTGTAATTTAAATTACTTCAGCTTCCTCTCTCAGTTGGCATTGCTGGGATGTTAGAGAGCTGTTAAATCTTGAGGCAGTCACATCTGTGAGGCTTCTGAATGAAGGAACTGTGCTGTTTGAGTGTTCTGTTTGACAGGTAGCTTGTTCTAAATTGTGTAATATTTTTCCTTTGAGCAGTTTCTGGCAGTTCCTGTAGATAAAGTTGTTAAACTGTTCAGAAGAGAAACCTGGGGTAGTCAATTCGATCTCTCGGATGCCTCCATCACACTGGTAGGTCAGAGACCAAGGGCTTGTTAAATACTCTGCAATTTAAATGTTATTCTGCTAGAAATTGTCTTCTGCACAGTACCTGTCCCTTCCCTGGCCCGCTTCTCTTGGTAATGATTGTTCACATTTTCTGTTTAATTTCTGATTCTGTTACTTTCTGTTGGAAAACAGGGCAAAGACACTGAGTGGTGTCAAACACCTTGACGAGGCTGTGATTCCCCTCTTTCATTCACAGTAACCCACCAGGTCTCTAAAGTCTCCCAGTGACTCACCCACTGCAGCTGAAGAGCATCTGTTTGCACAAATTGTTCTAAATAATATAGAACTTTTTAAAGAAAATGTCAGGAGTATTATTTCTGCACAGGGCAGATATGTCAGTTGTTCATTTTATATTTTATTGAGCTGAAATTTAGTGGACCTGACTGTGCCACCTTCTTTCTTTTGACCTCACTGTGTACTTGGAATCTTTGGGTTGAAGAGAGCCACCTTCTAGTGTTATTAAGATGCAGAACACACAGCCTTGGGTTTTAATTTATGGGACTGTATTAAGTTCAAAATAAATAAAGCTATGTTTAGTGCTGAGGTTGCAAAATACACTCTGCTTCCTTTGCATGTCTAGAACTGGGTTTTGTTTCGTCTCATGGCACTATTTAATGCATATAGAAGATGCATATTCTGAAACAAAAATAGGTGTGCTGTCTTAAAGAGTATCTTTTTAAAGCAACCATTTTTATAATAATTTTTAAAGAAAAAGAACAATTTAACCCCAGCCTATATACAAGAGGCTGGATATGATCTGCTCAAGATGATTATTAATTTTTTTTATTCGAGAATATCTGTTGTAAGCTGCAGAATAGGAATGCTGTGCATGCATTGGTCACTTTTTTATTGTTATTTGTTTTATTTTTTTTCCTTAGCCCTTGAATGTTGTGGTCTGGTCTCCCTGTGGGCAGTTCCTGGCAGCTGGAAGTGTGAATGGGAATATAGTGGTGTGGGATGTGGAAACCCAGCAGTGCATAGAAAGGTATTCAGTGCTGTTCCATAAATTCCCAAGTTCATCTCTTTTTCTCAAAATAGAATTTTATGGTCTTTTTTGTAAAACTTTTTTGTGCAAATGTAAAACTCTGCCACTTGAAAAACCCTGATCAGATTGACAGGGATTTCTGTTTAACCTGTCAAGCACCTTAGGGAAGGGACTTGAATGTAGATTTTGTTCAAATCCCAGAATCTTTCTGTGTATATCTGTTAGTATCTTTGATACTGATGATTGATTGAAGGATAGTTTTGATGGAAACAAATTTTCCTCACATCCCAGACACCAGTAACATGTTTTCTAGAGGGAGAGGGAAACACAGGTCAGTCAGTCAGCCATCCTCATCTGTAGGCCAAAAAGGACAGACTGGCAAATTGCAATTTGGTTAATTAAAGCTCTTAAAAATCCCTAAATATCCCCCAAATTAAAATCAAAGATATTATTAAATTAAGCAGAGAAGAATTATCTGACTATTCTGTGTAAAAAAACATAGCTGTAGCTGCAATCTCTATGTTAAGAATTGTAGACAAATTATGTAAATAATTAATGGAATGATTTTTGTAAGGATAAAGGGTGGAAAAGATAGAGGATTAATTTATCAGTTTACTCAAGAGAAACAAATTTTCTTTCTATAACTAGATGGTTCTGGAATAAATGAGTGCTGAGGAGTTCCTTTGTCTTCTAAATGTGTATCAGGAAGCTGTTGTTTTAAGAATATGATTCTGATTGATTTTTAAACCTACAATTATTTTCTTCATAGAAAAGGAAGACTTGCTCTGTTTTTATAGCAGCTGTTTACTCTGAAGGTGACCAATTCATTATCTTATTATGTGTAATATCACTTTCTTGTACTAATAAAATTTTCCACTTACTGCAATAACTCTTGGAGGGGAAGGTTCTGCCCTGAGGGGCTTACTAAAATCCATTATTTTCATATTCTTTTTAGGATGAAGCATGAGAAAAAATACTCAATTTGTGGACTGGCATGGCACCCTAAATATAAGCAAATTGCTTACACAGACACTGAAGGAAATCTGGGGCTTTTGGAAAATATTGGTGATGTAGAGAAACCAAATGACAAGGTGCTCAGTACCAAAGACTTCTTGAATTAATATCAATATTTAGGTTATAAATTATGTGGAACACTCTGTTTTGTGCTTTGCAAGTTCCCTCTTGTGTGTTAATTCATTTCTTGAATTCCATGTCCCAAAGGAAGTTTTGTGCTGATGGCTAATCTGGTTGTAGGTTGCCAGTGCAGTGGCCAAAGACTACAATGATCTGTTTGATGGAGATGATGATGATTATTTAAATGGGGATACAATTGAGCCACCTTCTTCCCCAAAAACTGGAGATAATGAGGATGATGCTGATGACCTTATGCACCCCCCAGGCCATATGAGACGGGCAGTAATTGATGATGATGATGATAACTCACTAGGTACACAATTTATTTTATTTTCCAGAGCTGTTTCACTGGGGTGACCTTTTAGCATCCTCTACTCAGATGTATTCTGATTTGTTTTTCCTGAGAAATCTTGACTGTTTTAAAATTTTTTAACCTCTATTCTGTCATAATACTATGTGTAAGATTTTTGTTTTTTTAACTTCTAGATATTGGGTTGATAAAAGCTAGTTCTGGTCTTCTTGAAAAGGAGGATGATGGTGATGATCAGACTGGTGGCTTTTCAGCTTTGCCACCATCATCTACACAACAGCCTTTCTATGATGGGCCAATGCCAACCCCCAGGCAAAAGCCCTTCCAGTCTGGCTCCACTCCTGTGCATCTCATGCATCGTTTCATGGTAAATCTGTGTGGTTATTTAGATTTAGATACTTCTTTTTATATTTAATACTGTCCATTTCGTGTCTGTTTTAATCTAATCCAAGATTTTTTTTTAATACTTCGTAGTGTGAAGTTAATAATGGAAAGTAGCTTTGTTTTCATGCAAAGACTCCATAATGTTTTGGTTTACATTTCAGTTTCTATAGAAATAAAACTTTGCTTGAATACAAAATCAAGCTATGCAGTTTGTACTCGTGCTACTCAATTCTAGCAAATCCATTTAAAAATTCCTTTTAAGTCTGAACTGTGGATATTTTTGTGCTGTTAAGATTAGTATGTGAATAATTCACTATTTCTTTCTATCTGCAAGTTCTTTACACTTAATTTGGTAAGGAGAAAGATGGCTGAGCAATGAGAGTGAAACTACTTTCTGCCTTATTCAGCTGTTTTAGGATCCACAAATCCTGATTACACAGATCTTCAATCTTTCTCCAGCTCTGGTTTTGGATAAAAGAATTCCAGCAGGCTGGTTTAGGGCAGTATATCTGATAGATTTCGAGCGTTTGATTTGATGGGTTTTTTTGTGGGGGGGTGTGTGGTCCCTTTTGCCAGGTGTGGAATTCGGTTGGAATCATTCGCTGCTACAGCGACGAGCAGGACAGCGCCATAGACGTCGAATTCCACGACACCTCCGTGCACCACGCCACACACCTCCCCAACTCCCTGAGCCACACCATGGCTGACCTCTCCACTGAAGCCATTCTGCTGGCCTGTGAGAGTACAGAGGAACTTGCAAGGTGAGTCATGGCCTTGCTCTGCAGCACCCATAGTAGGGAGCTGCTTTTAACTTGTTTCAAGTATTTTGGCTTTTATTATCGGCTTCTATAAATTTTGAGATATCCGGTTTGTCTTGATCATGCTTTTTATATATGGGACCACTTTCAAGGAGGATTTTAGCTTCTGCCTGCTTGAAGACTTCAAGAGGATTGAAAAATGTAATTTGTTTTTTTGAGGATTTCTTCTTAATTTCTGTTTCCAATGTATATATACTGGAAACATCACACACTGCAGCTCAAAGGGAATTGTAAACGTGAACAATAGTCTGCTCAGATCAAAGATCAGTCATAAAGGTACAACTGTTTCTTTTCATGATGTTGCTAAGGAGATGTTTGGAGATACCCATAAGAATTTCAAGTGTGAAGAGCTTAAGTTTATGAAAACCACAGAAAGATTTAAGCAGCTGGGCCAGCTTAACTGTTCTTGCATTTAAGAACAATTTCAACAGTATTTTATTGTTGGTTTCTGTGGAAATATCTTGAAGAAAGAACTTTCTTCTTATTTTCACACATACAGCCTTGTGGTAAGTTGAAAAGGACCCTTTAAAATTATTGTTTGTTACATTTTGGTTGTCTGATTTTGAAAGTGTCACTTTTTTATCAATGGAAATGGGCAACTTCTCAAAAGGCATGATTCTGTGGATTGGTCATAGGCAGTTCTCAATTATTAAGAACTGAAGTTTCTAATAATTTTTGCCTTTGGTAGATGGCATAATGTGAGTGACTTCTAATGAGGGCTGATACTCAGGGTGCCAGGAAGGACATTTGCCTTCTTCCATCTAAAAGAAAATATCTCCCCTCAGACTTTTCAACTGTCTCTGCTTCAGGCTTTAAAGGCTTTAACTCTGCAGTGCTGGAGGTCAAACTGGCTCTTCTGTTTTTAAATAATTAGAGCAACGCCTTTGCAAAAGACCACTTGAAATTTTCTGTAGTTCCATCTGAGAGCTACATCTTCCATCTGAAATCTGTAGTTCCATCAGAGATCTCTGATAAAAAAAATTAATATACTAGTGTATAGTTTCAGATACTCTATTTACTTCATGTGGAGATGTTTGTTGGTTCTTTGTCTCTGCCTTAGCAAGCTCCACTGCATCCATTTTGGCTCCTGGGATGCCAACAAGGAGTGGACTGTGGATATGCCAACAGATGAAGAGATTGAGGCCATCTGTCTAGGTCAGGGCTGGGCTGCCTGTGCCACCACTGCCCTGCTGGTCCGTGTGTTCACAGTTGGAGGAGTTCAGAGAGAGATCTTCAGTCTCCCAGGCCCAGTGGTGTCCATGGCAGGACATGGAGAGCAGCTCATGGTTGTTTATCACAGAGGTATTTTCTCCCTTTTGTCTTTTTTTGAACTGGGGTTGTTTTCAATGCAATCCTCACCTCTCACTGGCTTCACTCACTGGTTAATTTGTTTGTAATCACCAGAGAGTGTTTTTCTTCATGGTGTTTCTCCTTTTTCTTTTCTGGGTGATGCTTTTATAAGCGCACCCATCATAACCCATGGACCTGTGACTTTGATGTTTCATACTGGGATGCTGAGATTAAACTGTGGGGAAGGGGAGAATTTTGCAACAGTGAAATTAATATAATAAATTTGGGCTTCAGGTGTACCAGAAGAAATTAATACAGGAAATTAAGGAAGTTGTTGTTATGCACATCTTGTGTGTCCAAAATATCAAATAGTCATGTGTCTGACAGTAATATCCATGGGTAACACTGCATTAGAATTAGTTTTTGATTTAAAACTAATTTAGCCAATTCTTCTGTTTTCTAACACAATCATTGAACAACTTCTTCCTAGGTACTGGTTTTGATGGGGACCAGTGCCTCGGGGTACAGCTGATGGAGCTAGGAATGAAGAAAAGACAAATTTTGCACGGAGACCCTCTTTCTCTTACAAGGAAATCCTATTTGGTGTGGGTTGGATTCTCTGCAGAAGGTATGAAACCACCTGCATGAGAGATGTTGAGAAATACTGGCACTGCTGGGGGTGTTACAGGAGAGCTGGAGAGGGACTTTGGACAAGACAAGGGGAAATGGCTTCAAACTGCCAGAGGGCAGGGTTAGATGGGATATTGGGAAGGAATTGTTCCCTGTGAGGGTGGGGAGGCCCTGGCACAGGGTGCCCAGAGAAGCTGTGGCTGCCCCTGCATCCCTGGAAGTGTCTAACATCAGGTTGGACGTTGGGGCTTGGAGCAGCCTGGGATAGTGGAATTTATCCCTGCTCATGGCAGGGGGTGGAACAAGATGATTTTTAACATCCCTTCCAAACCATCCTGTTATTCTATGGTGAAGTTTGGCTAATTAATGCCCTTTCAATAATGTAGATCTCAGGACTTGGACTTTTTCTTCCAGTCTCCTCAACAATTTAAAAAAAAAAAATCTATTCTTTCAATATATTTTTCAGAAATCTTTAATACTTTCCTATTCAAATATTATCAGAGCTTGTTCTCCTGATTGGTTTTCCTGCTCAGCCAAAAGAAATAAACTCTGTTAATACACCATAAGATACCCCAACCACCTCGAGTTGCTAGCTTGGGAGGATCTTTTATAATAAACATAAAAAGTAATTGTATAATAGCTGATTTCCTTTGGGAATCTACCCAAGCATTATAAATTCGATTTGTCCATAAAATGTTTTAATTTTGAACTTGTCAGCTGGCCAGCAGTGGTGTTGGCTGACAGAAGGTGGCGCATCTTTCCAAGGAAAACCACCTTTCCCAAACTCATTTGTGCTGTGTTTGGGAGAGAGGCTGTCGTGTCTGAAATATATAAACCATCATTTCCCAGCTGAATCCACCTCTCCCATCTTGCTGGGTTGTAATTTGCTGCCTGTCAGAGGAAATGCTCTCATTTATAACCAACAGGTACCCCTTGTTACGTGGATTCCGAGGGAATCGTGCGGATGCTGAACCGAGCACTTGGGAACACTTGGATTCCAGTGTGCAACACCAGAGAGCATTGCAAAGGGAAATATGATCATTATTGGGTCGTTGGCATCCATGAAAATCCCCAGCAGCTCAGGTCAGATAATTCACAAGGATATATTTTTTTTGTCTTGGTTTTCAGTGCTAGAGAATCCCTTTTCAATCCCTTTTTACAGGGAGAAATTGCAGTCTTCAGCTGGTGCTGAAACAGGTGCCTGGTAAATAAGCACAGCAAATGGTAACTCCCCCAATAGAATTCTGCTTGGAGGATTCATTATTAAATTGGTTTTGAGTCACTCATTAGAGTTTTATGACTTGTAACTGATTCATTTGCTCAGAGGTGTGTGTGCACTTTATTGACATATTCATAAGACTGCATTTTGCTAGAGAAACTTTTTAAAGTTACAGTGGCTGTTAGAAATCTACTTCTGCTTTTGATGGTTTTGGGTTTTTTTCTTTTTTTTCCATGTTTTTGCAGTTCTGGATATCTTTATTTCCCCCCTATGTTTTCCCCTTTTTGGACTTTGAAAAGAATCCAATCCTATGACTCATCTACATCATCAGACAGATAAATCAGAGCTGTCTATTGTTATATTAATATTTATACTGTGGCCTTGAAGATCCATTTTGGGTGTGAAATTGCTCAAATATTTAGCTGAAAGCTAACTATTTATTTATAAAATGTTACACTGGTGTGTCTGAATAACTGTTTCTCTTTAGTGTGGCATGCATGCTGGACGTTTTATTGCTAGGCTTTATTTGTAGCCTTTTTTAATCAGTGGTGTATGTCCTTTCCCCACCAGGACAGAATCCATCAGTTCAGATATTTTACTGAAATTTAGAATCTCTTACTTTACTAATTACAAACAATTGTAGGCTTTGGTGGGAGACTGCATTTTATTTAAACTTATGTGGCATTCTTCATAATACTCTGCTTTTTTGGAGTAAAGGAAATAATTTGATACCTCTGTTTAAATGTCACTTCCCTGCCTGTTTTTCTCTCCAAATCATTATGTTAGCCTCCAGAAAATTCACCAAAACTGTGCAGGTCACACCAGATTGATAAGATGGTCAACTGTGAGTCTCTCATCCTGAATTTTCCCTTCTACTCCAAGAAAGAGAGTACTGCTCTCTGAATTGCAAAGAACATTTTACTCAAAGCCAGCAGCATAATGAAGATAAGGAGGGGGGAGGGTTGTTGTACAAACACCATATGCCTTAATTAAGAGATAGCCAGAACACTGATGCTTCCTGTTATTTTTTTTTTTTCCCAAGTTTCTGAAACAGCAGCTTAGAAACCCAGATGTTGTCAGAGCTGCATTGGTGCTGCAGGAGACATAGCTCTTCTCCAGTCAATGGTTTGCTTAAGTGATTGTTACCAGAAATT
Organism: Cinclus cinclus; assembly: GCF_963662255.1. Taxonomy (NCBI): domain Eukaryota; kingdom Metazoa; phylum Chordata; class Aves; order Passeriformes; family Cinclidae; genus Cinclus; species Cinclus cinclus. Next base: position 59,428,553 of record NC_085051.1, read on the forward strand.
ACTCCTTTAAATATAATGAAACAATAAGGCTGTGCCTCTAGTTGTTCAGTGGTTTCTGATTTTAATATATTGCATTTACTCTTTGTAACAGCTGTTAAATCAAACATTATGTGAGATCAAGATCAGAGTGTGTTATGTGCCACATTTGGAGTTTAAAGTGTGAACAAGAGCAGCATGTGTCTTGTTGGTTTTAAAATGTTTTCTTGCTTGCTGTGTAAAGATAACCCTTTATCATGCAATCTTACACATTGCTGTATTTAAGCCAGTCACTTAATTGCTACTTTCCAAAGGACAAATCCCCTTGAAGTGTCTTGCTGCTTAGGAGAGCTGGTTTAGATGTGGAACATCTGGTGAGTGTGGGTGTGTTCTGTTTCCTGTGCACAGGTGTATTCCTTGTAAAGGAGCCCGCTTCCCTCCCACCCTGCCACGACCTGCTGTAGCCATCCTGCCTTTTAAACTTCCTTACTGCCAAGTTGCAACAGAGAAGGGACAGATGGAGGTATGGAGTGATGGGGAGTCCACATCTGGGAGCCTCAGGTGTCCCTGGAGTGGGGATTAGACAAGACCCCTGTTAATCACCCCTGCTGTGAAAGAGGACACTACAAACCCTGAGTAAAACACGTGGCCAAGGGGGTTATTTGGGTCAGTGTTTCATGGAGCTTTTCTGGTTTGGTTCACAGCTGTTTTGAAGTGAACACAAAATAAAATGGGCAGAGCTGATGCAAAGTTTTATTTTCACATGATCTGCTTCAGTGAAGTCTTTCTCTCTCTTGTTTTCTTAGTGGGTTGCGGTACCAGATTTGTGGATCCCAATCCAGATGTCCTTGAAAATGTCTGGGTTTTACTATTTTAGAAAAAACAGAATTTTTGATAGATGTACTAAGTATCTAAATTCATAACCACTGAAAACACAGGTCTTCTGGCTTGGCTTATTTAGAGGCTGGTTGAAGCAAGATATGCCTGTGGACAACTTCTAGAAAAATAACTGTATTTATTCTTCAATTTTTATTGGTTTAAGTATTTCAAACTTGTGATGCTCAAAAGAGAACTGAACATAAAATGCACAAAAGAGAAATGAACATAAAATTTTAACTTCAGCCTTTGAACACTTTAATGCTATTTGAAATTTATTCTCTTTGATAGAAATGTAGATAAAAAGTTCCAATAGTAAGCACACTGTCATTTCTAATGAATTCTCCTTCATTTGGTTAAGTGTTTTGTTCTTTATCTGATAGAGTATGTTTGCCATTCCTCCCTCTACCCAACATAATGGGATGAGAATGCCAGGAACTGTTAATTTGGCTTGAGGGAATATGTGTAGGTAAAAGAAAATTATTCTAATATATCTGCTGAAAACATACTGGTTTTGAATAAGTGTACAATTACTTTGAACAAGGCTAGCCTGGTCTAATAGCCATACTTGCTTTATAGTTTCTGTTTATGTGTCTCTCAAGTAAACTCCTAAGTTTACTGAGTTATTCTGTGGGACATCAGATAAAATAACATGTTCTAGAATTGTCTATCCTGATAGTATATTGGTGAATATGTTGGTTTCATCCTGCTGCAAGCCTGTAATATAAATGGAATTCAACATATATGGTAACTGTTTGGATCAGTTTGTGTAAGTGTGGTTGTTATCCATCTTTGCCTTGGTAGGCATTGACTTGAAGGAGAATTGTCTACCCCTCACCCTCATTATCAGAGGAAAGGAATATTTAAGTTGATAAAATGCACTATAAATTATTAGGCATTTTGTTATGGGCTGTTTTTCCCCTCTGAATTCCAGCACTCATCCTTCTCCCTTTTTTTCAGGAACAGTACTGGCGTTCTGTTGTATTTCACAGCCACATGGATTACTTGTCAAAAAATGGCTATGAATTTGATGAAAATGCTAAAAATCAGGCAGTGAAAGAACAGCAGGAACTTCTAATGAAGCTGTTTGCTGTAAGTACAAATACGTAATAGAAAGAATCCCTGAGATTTTTTCCCTGAGACTGGAGGTGCTGAGGTGGATTGGGGCTTGGAGCAAGCTGTGATAGTGAAAGGTGTCCCTGCCCATGGCAGGGGTTTGGAATGAGATGAGCTTTAAGGTCCCTTTCAATCCCAACCATTTTATGATTCTGTAATTTATTTGTAGATAGCATCTGATGTAAATGCTGGTGTGATTCCTCTTATCAGGAGTCTGGCTAGTGACTGGCAATCCAGCTAGTTCAGACTCTGATAAATGGTTGGCTGCAGGGTGTTTATCAGTGTGAAGGGTGTGGGAGAAGAAGGAAATAAAAAAGCTTTTTCTTTCATCTGTAGCTCGTGATTGTTGGCGGCTTGTCTTTATTCATTCACTCCACCAGGACCATGATATTCTGCTCCTGGAGTCTTGAGGGAGCTGTGGAATTGAGGTGTGTGACTCCCCAGGCTTCTTCTCTTGCAGCTTTCCTGTAAGCTGGAGCGTGAGTTCCGCTGCGTGGAACTCGCTGACCTCATGACCCACAGCGTGGTGAATTTGGCCATCAAATACGCCTCCCGCTCCCACAGGCTGAGCTTAGCCCAGCGCCTCAGTGACATGGCTGTGCAAAAAGCCTCAGAGCTGGCAGCAGCCCAGGAAGATGAGGAGGAGGAGGAGGATGAAGAGGATTTCCGAAAGCACTCGAACGCTGGGTAACGCCAATTTCCGTGCCTAGAAACTGGGCTGGTTTTTTACTGCTCTGTTAATGTTTCCTTGTACTTCTCTGCCCACAGTTTGCAGGGTATTTGTGGGTGAAGTGACAGTTCCAGTTGCTCTGCTTGTAAATGTTACTTGTGAAATGGCACATCCTTGTTGGTGTCTTGTGAGGACTCAGGATAGCAGCACAGAGGGAAATATCTGCACTCCTCACTTCCTGTGTGCCTGTGTCCAACAGCCTCAGAGCCAAAGCAGGCTCAATACTAAGTTGCTCTGACTGGAATTTTCTCTTCCCACCTTTCCCTACTACTTCCCACCAATTTTTTTTCCCTGTCTTTGTCTCTCAGTCTCGATTAATTCCACAACTGTCTTTCTCTGCCCATCCTTTTTTTTTTTTTCAATATCCCATCTCAGTTTCTTTTATTTAGTCTGATTCCCTCCTAACCCATCCCAGCTCTTCAAAGCTATGGGACATACTGCAAGTTGGTTTTACATTCCTTTTCTCTTTGTGCTATCAATCTTTCCTGTCCTACCTGTATCTGCTTTGTGTAACATGATGAAGCAAAAGGTGTGTGTGTGTTTTGGTGTGTTTTTAAAAATTGTTATGGGGTTGTTTTTTAGCATATTTAAATCTATAATAATCATGTATATTTATATTCATTTATGTAATATTTTTGGAAGCATTGTCTTCCTGTAGCAATTTTATGGATGAAGTTTGGGACTTATTTAAGCAATAGGAAGTGATAAGTCCCTGAACTAATCTGCAGCCTTTCCCTTATTATTCTGTGTTAAGTTGTACAGTCAAAACTCATTTCTAAATATTTTGGCTTATTCTTCTGAATTGTGTGTGGAAGCTGTAATCCCATGTCTGCAACTTCAGTGGTTAAAATCCATCACAAGCACTATGTTGTTCTGAGTGCCAGAGTAATCTAATACTCACTGTTTTGATTGAAAGAATCCTACTATACTGGGAATTTAGAGAATAATCAGATTAAATGTTAAAACTTGATGCCTTCAGTATGAAATTATACATCCCTGTTACCACCTGTGTGGATATTAATGGATGTAGAAAAGTAATCTGATGGTACTGGAGGTATATGTGTTTACATGGAGACTACAGAAGATCTTTAATATTTGCATTTATATTTGTTGCAAACTCTTCTGGCAATAAAGCTATGGAGTGGTTAAGGAATCTTTAATAATCACAGTTCAATCAAGGTATAATGCACATGAATGCCAAATGTTATTGTTCTTGTTGCCTAAATTAGGTAGGTGAGCTTGCTATTTTTTATTTTAGTTTTCCTTCTGAATTTGGTGACCACTTCCTTTCTGCTGAATTCCTTCCTTTTAGCAGCAGCTCTGCCACGGAGTGGGGCCGGCTGCCAGGCAGGAATGTTCAGCAGGACCAAGAAGTGGAAGATCCTGAAGAAGCTGATGCCTGTGAGGAAGCAGAAGAAACCCCAGAAGTACATAAAGAGGGTAAGAAAAATATATTCTCTGGATAGACTTTGAGTTAGCCAGATAACTCTTGCAGACTTAATAAGGAATTAAGTGGCTCCATATTCCAACCTGTGCCTGCAGTTGCTGCAGAGAGCCAAGTTCACTGTGTGTCATCTGCTGTGCCACAGCTGTGTGTGCACTGTGCTCAGTATCCATTAGAGTGGCTCTGGGGGACTTTTTCCTGTTGCCTGATTTTATTCCTGAAGGACTGTCTCACCTTCTAACCAATTACTTTGGTTTCAGCTCCAGTCTTGCAGGAGGTGGATTGGTAGATGAGTAGTTTGCTGGGCACACTTTGAGGAATAAGCTTAAGGTTTAAGAAATAAATTTACAACTCTAAATCTAGGTAGAGGTGACAGATGGTTTTGTGAAAGTGTTTGTACTGTCTGAAGATGAAAAGACATGCTTTAAAATATAGATAATTTTACTGTACTCATGGAATCACAGAATGGTTTCGTTTGGAAGGGACCTTAAAGATCATTCAGCTGCAGCCCTGCTGCCAAGGGTAGGGACACCTTCCACTGGACCAGGTTGCTCAAGCCCCATCCTTCCTTACTTGTCTGTCTGTTTTGATTATTTTTAAAGAATTTATGCTACAATGTTTTATTGCATTTGAATATGTACTCCTTTCTTTTTTCAGAAGAGCCAAGTTGTTTCTCCAGAGGTGTCACTTCAGCAGAGGTGACTACTCCGAAGCCTGGTGAGTAAATTATTTATTCCAGGATAAAAGGATAACACCTTTGTCATTCTTCACAATATCTGCTCCTGGTTTTTATACTGTGTTTATCCATTATTATTTATATTTAATGCATAACAGTGTTGTCAAATGGTAAATTCACAGAATCATGGGATGGCTTGGATTTGAAGGGACCTTAAAGCTCATCTCATTCCAGCCTCCTGCCACAGGCAGGGACACCTTCCACTATCCCAGGTTGCTCCAAGCCCTGTCCAACCTGACCTGGGCACACTGGCTGTTCTCATGTTTTAAGAGGTTCCCTATTCCTGTCTTCACTACCTGATGATGTTCCATAACACTGTTCTGATTGCCTTAGCTGTGCCAAATGCTGAGTGCCTGCCTGCTATGGCCCCTGCCTGGCTATGCCATGAAGGCATTCTTTGGGGTGGGGGAGAATTGAGAGCAGTGATCAATGGATCTGTTTCACTAATCACAGGCACGTTTATTACTTGCAAGGCAGAGTGAGAAATCCTGAGGTAGGACTGTGAGTGTGGGCAGGCAGGGGCAGAATGTGACCTCCAGCAACTTGCCAACCCTTGAGCAAGAATAATAGGAGTGGAAACGGATTTGGGAGTGGAGGAAGTACTGAGTCTTCCTCTGGGTTTGTATTTTAAGCTGTTGGTCCTGTGTGGCATTTCTGATAACTGAGAATAGCTGAGCACGAACAGCATAACCTTCACAGGGTTATTAAAGTCTCTTTCTACTCACATTAAATGTGCACATTGCCTCAAAAATTTGGATATGTGTGTGAGTGCACACATTTTTACATTCTTTTTTCTCTTCTCTGAAATAGCTCTGGTTGCATCCAGCAGCCGAGGACGAGTGAATCCATTTAAGGTAAGAATTTTGCAGCTGGGTCGACTGTGATGCTCTGAAAATCACAACAGATTCTGTCTGGAGTTTCCAGTGTAACAGGTGCCTTGGAGGGGAACATGACAGAAAATAAATAAAACACCTATTTATTTGTTTTGCTAGGTGTCATCCAGCAAAAAGGACCCAGTGGTCCCCTCAGCAAATGTTTTAGACAATATGACCAAATACTCAAAGAAAACATCTTTGTCTGGCAGTCGAGCTGTAAACAAGCAGGACCCTCTGGTTATAAAGCCTCTGACTCCCAGACCCAAGACCAAGCAGGTAATATTTATAGTCTTTCTTGCATTATTCATTGGAGAAAGAACAAAAAATGGAATTTTACCATCTTTTATCAAGTATGAAACTCTGTGAGTAAAGCAGCTTGGATGGCAAAATTCATTTAAGCACAGTGCTGAAACTATGACAGCACATAAAACAGCAGTAAAAAAAATCAATTGTAGAAATTACTTTCTGTACTGAGCCTTGTACTTTTATTTTAAATAATGTAAACATCTGCTGTGCTGAAATTGGATGGACTTAGATACTCTGTATTAATGCAAGTGATTATTATGTCTTTAGGAAAGGCTTGGGGTTTGTTAGGCTACATGATACATGTTGTCTGAGAGTGAGATGTTTTTACTTTTTTCTTTCTTATTCTCAATCTCTGTAGGCTTTAGCAGTCTCCTTCTTCCAGCCTCGCACACCTGCAACTAATCCTGGTGAAAAAACAGTGGAAGAAAGAGAAGAAAAAGCAGGAAATGAGTCCCAAGAAACCAAAGTCACTGCGCAGGAAAACACTGAAAACAGAAGGTGAGAGACACTTGCATCTCAGTGCCATATTCCAATTCTGAGAGAAATGCAAGTCCAAAATCTATTTTATTTCTGAATCTGTTGGACTGGCCAAAGAAATATAGCCTGAAGAATAAAGTTTAGCTCACAAGTTGTCACATTCATGAACCCACTTGAAAAATGTGGGAAGGAATAATAAATGAGAAGTTCAAAATGCAATTTTGGAGCTCTAAGCAACAATTTTTGCCTTGATACTACTTAAAATGAGCTTTGATAAATGAAACCATGCTGTCATGTCAGTTCCAAGTATAGGAAATACTGAAGGCTTCAACAGCTCTAGAAGATCTCAAAGTCTCAAAGCTAAGGGTCTTATGTGAAAGAGTAAAAGCTTTATTTTGGTGTGTTTTTTTTTGAAGAGAAGGTCAACAAAACCCTCCATCACCTGAGGAGTTCATCTCTTCCTAGCTAAGGCTCTAATCTGTATTGTTCCTGGGAAGCAGATATATTTCCTAACAATCCCAATCCTCATGAAACCTGCGTTATTACAGTCATGTTTCATTTAGGCTTCATTTAGCTGAGGAAGATGGAGGTAATTATTACTCATTTGGACTGGCATTGTTTTTGTTAACCTTTACAGATGGTGTTCTACAACAAGTGGCAAGGAGAGCTGTGAGAAGGATGAGCTGTGTTGTGCTAATGAATGTGCTCTATTTTTAGTTTGATGGGACTCTGTCAGAAAGGAAGAGAGCCATTATGCTTTGTCATTCTAAAACTGGAATGTTACTCTCCTTATCTTTATCACAGTTTTAATAAAAATGCTTGGCTTAGTCTTGCCTTGTCAGCATGTTCTCTGAGCATCCTGCAGTGGGAGAGAGAGGAGGCTGCTGCCCTCAGAGCTCTTTTGAGAACAAAAAAAAACAGTTAGGTGCTGCTCAGAAATGTTACATGAAGAGGATGTGGTTTTCCTATAATCTTCTTAAACAGACAGTTTTTTTGTGCTTGCTTTAGACCCAAGACAGGTTTCCAGATGTGGCTAGAAGAGAACAGAGCAAACATTTTGGCAGATAATCCTGATCTGAATGAAGCAGAAGTAATAAAAGAAGGCATGAGTCGATTTAGAATGCTGACATCAGAGGAAAGGATGGTGAGAAAATATTCTCTGTGTGTTTGATAATTTTTTCCCCTCCAGTGAATCCCTGGGTTATTTTCAGTTAGGAATTTTTTTCTTGAAATTACACTCCTGTCCATCTTTATGGATTTCAATTTTGATTTGTGCCATGATCTATGACATATAACTTATGAAAACGTGGACTGAATTTTAAGCAATATCAGAAAGCAGCTTTTCCAAAGTGAGGCTTGTTAGAGGAATGTAATCAATGAACAAATAACAAAAGGAATGAGTTTAAAGTCACATAGTCAGGCTTAATTCACTGGGGATTAAATTTTTTTCTAATTTAACTTCCTGGGCCTTTTGGTTTCTTATTTCTCCAGAAAGATAGTTAAGAGCTTTAATTTCATCCACAGTTTCAAAAGAAGTCCAGTTTTGAAGGAGAAGTTATTAGAAGAAAGGAAAGGCAGGAAATAGTTCCTTACTTAATCCATGTTTGTTTCATAGGAATTATTTCAGAACCTTAAAATCAGAGTAATAATGTGTATAAAACAAAGTGGTGAGTTTTGGGGCCCTATTTGTAGTTTTCTGTTCCCCTTCAAAGGTGTGGACTGAGAAGGCAAGAGGAGGAAGAGTCAGTGACTTAGCAGAAGACAAAAAGCGGAAACGTTCCACAGCTGAGGAAGAAGAAGTGAAAAAGAGCCAGGAGCAGAATTCGGAGGACACAAATGCATCCAAAAAATCCAAGCCTTTAGATCCATCCACAAACAACAGATTGTCAGCTTTTGCCTTCAAGCAGAGCTAAATGAAGTGCTGCCTTCTCAGTGTCTGTGTTCTGAAAGCATTCATGGAAGAAATTTCTCTGTGTTGAGGAATTGGCTGCCATGCTCGAAGGGCACTGGCAAGAAGAGTGCCTGGCTCCAAATAGTCTGATAGAAAATGTTTTATTATCAATTTTTGAGAGGAATGTTGAATCCCCTCTCAGAGTCTTTTACAAGTTCCTGCTCATGGGCCTGTTCCCTGGCAGCACAAGCCCTGAGCAGTGCTGTGTAGCTGTGGTACACCCTGTGTGCCTTGATACCAGTGATATTGGGTGCTAAATGCAGATTAATCCTTCTGGGGAGAGTGAACTATGTGCAAAATCTGCCCTGTGGTTTTAGAGAGGCAAAATGATGACTTCCCTACCATGGCTACTGCCTTGAGAGTAAGACACTCAAGGAAATGGGTGTGGGAGGGAGAAAGCTGAACACCAGCAACGTGTTAAAGCTGCATTTTCAACATCTGTGGCAGTGGCAGAGCCTGATAGGGGCAGGGGTAGAAAACCAGAACAAAAGCTGAGTTAGGAAGGGCAGGTGTGCAAAACCAAGCCATTCCAGACTGTGCAAAGGTGCTTTCCCAATCCGTGCCTCAGCAGGATCCAGAAGCTGCTCAGAACTTGTAATTTTTCTAACATTTGTCTCTGTAACGTTTGTTTCTTTAAATAAAATGTGGCTGTTTGTTTCTTTAAATGAAATGTGGCTGTTTGTTTCTTTAAGGTGGTAGACTCTTTGCAGTTGTAATTAAAGTAAACAGATTTCTACCTACCAGCCTTAAGGCTGGTTTTACCCTGCTCTGGAGACAGAGTGCTGTGTCTAATAAATTATTTGAAGAAAATTCAAATTTTGAAACATTTTCTAAGATCAGTTAAAACAATGTAACTTTTTAGTGTAACAGCTGAATGGAGAGATCTGAAGAGTTCTGAAGAGCACTGAAGAGTTCTCAAATTCAATTTTTTTTTCTGTTTTTGCACGGCCTTTTATTGTTTTCTTCTTTCATTCTTCTTCATACTGGCACAGGGTGCCCATAGAAGCTGTGGCTGCCCCTGGATCCCTGGAAGTGTCCAAGGCCAGGTTGGATATTGGGGTTGGAGCACCCTGGGATAGTGGAAGGTGTCCTTGCCCATTGCAGGGGGTGGAACTAGATGAGCCTTCCAACCCAAACCACTGTGATTATTACTGAAAATACATCAGTTGGACTTGATCTTAAAAGATCTTTAACAATCCTTTTGGTTCTATAAAAGCCAAATGACTTTCCATTCAAAACACACTTTAAACCTTGAAATCTGTAGATTGAAGATTGAGTGAGATTTCACTAAAAACCATTACATTTTACCATAAGTGTTATATTAGGCTATTTTAGCAATGGCTGTAGGTCATTTTGGAGAAAACAGAAAAAAGAGGGTTATGATGTCAACCAGGGTTGGGAAATGCAAATAAAAAATCCTGAAGACCTGACAACTTCAATACTTCTGTCATCCACAGTTTTTATCTATCCTTTCACATTTTATTTGTTTAAGCTGATAGTGGAGAGCAAGTAATATTTAACATAAATAATACCTTTTTTGCAATGACATAATGCAGGAGGCATTCTGATTTTTCTCCATTCTTTGGGAAGAAATTATTGTATCAGAGACTGGGATTTATTTTTAGCTAGTAAAGCCTATTTGGGTGTATTGGAGAAAAATGGGATTACAATGGTAAGGAAAACATCCTGATCAAAAATCACTGGGCTTGGTGAACTGAAATGTTTTCTTTCTCTTAGACTAGGTTGATGCTGGGAGATTTTCCAGGGAATTCTTGTCATCCACATCCAAAATCCATGCTTGGGCTGCCTGGCCAGAGCCCTTTCTACAGACCTGATGATGGAAGTGGGCAGGAAAAACTTCCAGGGGAGCTGGGGAGGCATCCACTGCTGCAAACAACCAACTGGTCCTACAGAGCATCCAAAGTCCTTTTGGCTCCCAGAGGAGGGAGGAAACAGCCAAAATAAACTTCCAGGGGAGTTTTCTGGGAGCTGGGTGTTTGCAATCATGCAGCTCTTCTGAACAAACACACCAAAGGTCGGTTTAAAAGGAGGCTCTTGGATTTCAGGGGTGGCTTCATGGAAATCACTGGGGATGTTGGGCACCATCCTGCAGGGCCTTGATTTCCATGTGGTTTTAGTCCCTGTGTAACAGTTTTTGCAGTGTAACATTTGCAGGTTTCATCAGACCCAATGTCCCCAGCCTTGGGGCCACAATCTGGATCTCACGGCAGGTTAGAGCTGGCAGAGCTGTTACCAAAGCCAGAATTGAAAATTTTGCATCAGAGCTGTGTGCCTCTGGGTAGAATCATGGCATTTTTAAGCTTGGAAAATACCTCCAAGGGCATCAACTCCAACCATTCCCTCAGCACTGGCAAAGCCACCACTGACCCATGTCCCCTGGTGCCACATCCACATGGCTTTGATCCCCTCCAGGGATGGGCACTCCACCACTACCCTGAACAGTTGTTCCACTGCCTGAGAATCCTTCCCATGAATAATTTTTTCCTAATATCCAATCTAAACTCCCCAGTACAACTGAAGGCCATTTCCTCTCATCCTGTCCCTTGTCCCCTGGGAGGGGAGCAGAGCAGAGCCTGATCCCCACCTGGCTGCTCCCTCCTGTCAGGGGTGTGTGGAGAGCCAGAAGGTCCCCCCTGAGCCTCCTTTCCTCCAGGCTCCCTCGGCTGCTCCTCCCAGGACTTGTTCCCCGGTGATTGCTGTCCATGGCCATAAAATAAACAGCAAATGGGCTCTTGAGACCATGGCAGCGAATATTCCATCTGCTTTAGTGCTGGGAGGATCATCTCCCATGAGGCTGCTGTTACATTTCTATCATCAAAGATGGGTTTTGCTCTGTTACACAGCTCCAGGCAGAGCTACAAATACATCCTCCATCACCTGGAGCCTTCCAAGGAGTGTGCTGAGCAGGAACGGGGTGCACTCATCCAGCAACAGCACTGGCAGGGCAGGGATAAGGATAAATCCTAATTCGACTGGAAATGAAATGCCAGACCAAGAAAGAGAAAATGTGGAATGGATTTTCAAGAGAAAACAGGTAAATCTCTACTATCTGTTTTTGATTGTTTGTTTGTTTTCAATTCTTTTTTAAAAACGATAATTCAGTAGAATTCCACTGAGGTCTTCAGAAATGTGTGTTTGTCCTGAATTAGTCACATTTCTGCTGGAGAACCAGGAACGTGGAAACTGTGCCAAGGAATCTGCCAGATGTTTTTTCTTTAGCTCTGTTAGAAATCCCAGTGATTTGGTTTGATGTTCGGACTTGGTGATCTTAGAGGTCTTTTCCAAGCCAAATGATTCTATGATTCTGTGGAGTGGGAGAGTGGGGATGGATCCATCATTCTTGGATTTTCAGGGTGGAGCTGGGCAAAGGACAAGATTTGGACAAGATTTCCCCTCTCAGAGGTCCTCTGGCTATGAAATGTACCTCAGTTTCCTTCCAAAAAATGTAACTGTGCTGGTCATGGAGTGACCTGGTGGTCCTGGCTGGATAAGCCAGGGAGCAGATGGGTTGTGAGAGCTGTCTGTGAGGAAGTTGGGTGCCTCATGGAGCTCTTTGACAGAAGACAGCAGATCTGGCTTCTTCCTCTGCCTGGTTGTTGCACTAAACGTGCTCAGCTGAATGTTGCCAAACAAATTTAATGGTAAATAATTTACTTAAAGCCAGGCAAAACACAAATACCGACCCAGGCTGTGAAAAAAGACACTTGATCCTGACTCAATTGGACATGAATGGCAGGGAAAATTTGCAGGAATAGTTTCAAGCCATGTGTTGCCAGGGAACAGTCTGGTCTCCAAATCACTTTATCGATATCTTGGGGTAATAACAGCGAGGAGCAATTGAGGGAAGCGATGCAGGGACACGGCTGCTATTCCCATTTGCCTGGGCTGCGAGTCCAAAATCACCCTTGGCTATGGAATGGGATGGAATGGAGGGACCTAAAGATCATCCTGGCTGATGTCAGATAGCTTCTGCTGGGAACAGGTCCATGAGAGCCAGGAGACTCGTGTTATATTCATATATAACACATATATGTGTTCCGTTAATATAAATATGAATCCACCTGCTACAGCCTACCCAGGCCAATCCTTCTGAAGTTTTCCAAACTTTGGGGAGGAAAGGCTAATTTGGCAAGAGATCCCATGCCCTTGTTCTGCAAAGGCAGGAAAGGAAAGCTGGGGCAGGGCAAAACTGCTGTCTCCACCTGAAGTCTCATCCCTAAAATGTGAGACCCTTGCCAAGGAAGTAAAAGTGCAGATCCCACCTGCAGAAAACCCCTCAGACCCTGGGCATCCTCTGTCCTCATGGAGCAACAAATCCTTCCTCCTGTATCAGTTTAGTATTTTAGGAGCCTGTAATCAATTTTGCTGGTTATTCTGGGTAATAGAATTAAACTTCTCGTGATTCACTATTTCAACTGACGCACTGTGATTCCAGGGGCTGATAAATCTCAGGCTGTGTTTCCAGAGCATAGGAAGGATGTCCATAGGCTGGGATGTTGCCATCTATTGCCTCTCTGGGCTCAGCTATTATTCCAGGATCACGTTGGGGCCACGTCCTGGCTTGCTGTTAACAGCAGGATTGATCTGCTTTGCTCTTTTGCTGCTTGGGCTGTTAATGATGTGCTGGGTTCACACAGCTGGATTGAGAGAGTGGAATTCATCATCTCTAACTTTAAGTTCCGAGCCCAGTCCTGAATGATCCCATTTTGTAGCCAACAGAGAAAAAGCAGGTGATACATGAGTTCTATTAATTCTGACAGCATTTTAGCAGCTGTTAGTGCAGAAAATTCCCTTTGGAACACCTTTTAGAGCCCCAGTGAGGACTGCCCAGGGTATTTCATCCTTAGCCTTGGCATGGAGAGGTTTATTTTGGGGACTCCACTCTTCCAACCCTGAGAAGTACCTTCTGTACACAGGGAATGGTGCTCCAGCCCTTCCCAGCTGGGTCCCACTCAATGCCACCAAAGCCACGAGGAAGCTCAACACACTAAAGCAGGTCAAGGAGCAGGGGCCTGAACACAGACTTGCTCCATCCTGTCCCTGTTTGGTGTTTTCCCCACTTTCAAGGAGAAAAGAGGCCTCTGAAAGGATTTCCTAGGGACCTTGGCCCCCAGCAGCACCCCCTGGCTCTCTCAGGGACCTCCCAGTACCCTTGAGTGGGTGCACAGAGTTTTCATCGCCTCTAAACCTTATTCTACATTTGAAAATAATTCAATAATTGAAGCCTCAGGATTTTTTGCACTCCCTGTATTGTTGATCTTTAAGAATTTCTTCTCTTTAAACGGTGAAACATCCTCGAAGCTCAAAGTAAGCAGAGGAGGAAAAAAACAGAGCACATTCCCTCTAGGGGAGGGTCTGGAGCAGAAGTCCTGTAAGGAGCAGCTGAGGGAGCTGGGAAGGGGCTGAGCCTGGAGAAAAGGAGGCTCAGGGGGGACCTCGTGGCTCTGCACAACTCCCTGACAGGAGGGGACAGCCGGGGGGGGATTTGGGATCTGCTCCCAGGGAACAGGGACAGGAGGAAAGGGAACAGCCACAAGTTGTGCCAGGGGAGGGTCAGGTTGGATATTAGAGAAAATTTCTTCACTGAAAGGGTGGTCAGGCATTGGAGTAGGCTTCCAATGGAAGTGGTGGAATCACCATCCCTGAAAGTGTTCAAAAATTGTGTGGATGTGGCACTTGGGGACATGGGCCAGTGGTGGCCTTGGCAGTGCTGAGTTAATGGTTGGACTTGATGGTCTTAGAGGTCATTTCCATCCTTAAATATTCATTGATTCCTCTGGTTGGTAGTCTATATTTCACTTTTTTTGTATGTATTCAGAAACAGCAAAGAAAAACTTATTCGAGAAGGCTTAATGAGAACATGGGGTGTAAATAACAGGGAAATATCAATAAAATCTCATCATAACATACTTCAAAACCCCAAAGGGACAAGTCTTAGTGTTTTGTCTTACACAGCTGATGTGGGGTTGTGTTTCAGAGGGAGAGGACTCCACTGTGGCTAGAAATTGGGCTGTGTCCTTCCACACCCTGGCACAAATCCCAATTACCTGAACCTACTAATTCTGTGTTGGCAAAGGCCATTAACAGAACTGCTGACATCAGCTCCCATGTGTACAAGCTCTGCTCAAACATCCTCAGAAAAAGTGGTTTTCTGCACAGCCAGGCAGTGATCATGCTGCTAAATAAGCTGGACACTTCCCTTCTTGCCCCATAAATAGGAGAAAAATTGCAACCAGCTCCCACAGCAGCTAAGCTCAGGTGGTTACAAAGCCAAGGTTGACTCCAGAGGGAGCTTATCTTCTTCCTTTCCAAGAAAACAAAGAGAGCAAAGACTAGGGAGGGCCAAGATGCTTAGATGCCCTTTGCTAACCCCTTTTCTGTATGGATGATTAGGTCTCAGTGGTTTGAAGCTCCTCATGAGTGCTACCCAGCCCTCTGAACCGTGTCTGCTCAGCCAGGATCCAAAGGGAAGCACGATCCTTCTGCTGAGGCACACGGATGGTTTTAGTGAGGGAACTTGTCTGGTTCAAAGAGAGGATTTGGATGTCCTCAGAGGATTGGGAAATGAGCTGGGTGTCTGGGGAGGAGCAGGGATGCAGTTCGGGGCTCCAAATCCTTCTGGTACAGCAGTCCCTGTTCCTGGTCAGAGCCCGGGGCAATAAAGCCGAGTAAAGCCTGGCTGGCTGCAGGGCCCTGCATTTCACCTGAGTCATCCTGACTCTTCTGATAAAACCTGTGATCAGAAACCAAACGATAAATGTGGAAATGTGGAGCGTGTTACAGCTGCTGGGGTATTTTTTTTTTTTCTCTCCTTTTTTTCCCCCCTCTTGCTTGTCTTAGTTAAATGCAGCTCTTGTGTCAGGAGGAGGAGGGAAGCCAGTGAGTCACACCCCACCCTCTGACAGCTCCTTCCCCTCTTTATCTTCCCAGCAATTTGCCATTTCCTAGGCACAAGAGGGGGACAAATTGTCCCTGCTGCCTTAAGGACCGATGGTGTGAAGAGAAGGGTTTGTGGCTCCTTTGCATCCTGGCCATTTATTTGATTGCAATCCAGAAATTATGAGTTCCCCTACTTGTGCTTGGGTGGTGGAGCATTCACCCTATGCTCAGCTGAGCCTTTAGACTAAGTTTCCAGCTCATAAAATCCTGGAATAGCTCCAGCTGGAGGGGACGTGTGTTCCAAAAAACCTGCCCTAGCATTTGTTTGTTCACCAACACTTGAACCCAAGATGTGCTCTGTCTGCTGGGTTTGTCCCAAAAGTGCCCAGGATGATGCAGGATGCTCAAACTACCTTTTGGGGAGACATGCCAATAAGTTCCCCAGAAAAATTTCAAAATATTTGGTCCTGGTCATCAGAGTTAGCACATTTCCAGAATCTTGGGTGGGAATATGAAAACACTGGCACATGCCAGCCCTGCAGCAGGAAGGTGTCTGCAGAGGTCAGGGGTTTGAAGGGATGGGAGCCCAGCTGGGATGAGGTGGTGGGAATGACCAAGGAGAGTCAGTCCATGCCTGGGACCATTCTGGTGACTGCATCCCAACCCCAGTGGTCTACAGCACCCCAGAATGGTGGTGGTGGCATTCCAGCAGTGCCAGGATGTGCCAACACCACCCTGGTGGGAAAGGGACCAGCTCTAGGAGTTTTGAGGGGATGGGGAGAACATGGAGAATGATGCTGGGAGCTGCTGTGCAGGGCACAAACCTACATCCCAGCAGGACCTGTCCCATCCATTCTCATTCCCTTGTTGCTCATCCTGGGCTTCCCACAGCTCTCCCCCACAGTGGGGTGATGGAAGGGAGCACCCTACAGCAGCTCAGGGCTGAATCCCCAGCTTGTGCCTCAGCCCAGGGAATCCCTCAGTCTGGAGAACCCCAGTACCCCCAGCTTGAGGGATCTCCCTGTACCCTCCTCCCATGCCTCAGCCCAGGGATTCCCACTGCACCCCTAGCCTGGGGGTCCCCCCATACTCCCATCACACATCTCAGCCCAGGGATCCCCCCCAAACCCTCAGTCTCGGGGGTGCCCCATATCCTCAACCCCAGTGATCCCTCCATACCCCCAGCACACCTCAGTCCTTGGGATTCCCTCCTGGAACCTCTGGACCCCCAGCCCAGGTCTCAACCCAGGAATTACTCTGGATCCCCCCACACCCCAGCCCAGAGCATTCCTCCCCTGCTTGCACACCTCATCCCAGAGGATCCCATATCTTCAGACCTGGAGATCTCTTGGGATACTCCCATAGCCCCTGTCCACCCAGAGATCTCCCCGACCCTCAGCCTGAGGAGCCCCCTGCACTCCCAGCCCGGATCTCAGCTCGGGGGGATCCCCTCGGATCCCTCAGTACTCCGAGCCCCGAGCATCCCTCCGTACTCCCAGCCCAGGGATCCCTTCGGATACCCGGTATTCCAGGCCGGATTTCAGTCTGGGGGATGCCCTCCAATACCCTGTACCCCCTGCCCACGCCTCAGCCCAGGGATCCCCCTGTACCCCCAGACACGGTCTGAACCCAGGGGATCCCCTTGGATCTCCCCGTGCCCCCAGCCCCGGGTGCCGCCTCTACCCCCAGCGCACGTCTCAGCCCGGGGGTCCCCTCGGATCTCCCGGTATCCCCATCCCACCTCTCAGCCCGAGGGATCGCCCCTGTTCCCCCATCCCGGGCACCCCCCGTCCCCTCCCGCCAGCTCACGGCAGTGTCGGTGACATCGCGGGCGGAGCGGTCAATGGGGGCGGCGCGGGTGCGATAAAAGCGGCGGCAGCGGCGGCGGCCGGGAGCGCTCGGGCCGGGCAGGGCCAGCCCCGGGGCCGCGGAGGGAATCGGGGCACAGCTCTGCCCGCTCCATGGAGGCGGCGCGGGGCTGGAATGGGTACGGGAGGCGGGAGCGGCCGCCGCCCTCCCCGGAGCAGCCGAGCGTCCCCCCGGGCACCGACACCGGCACCGCGGATGGGTGGCGGGGAGAGCGGCCCCGAAGCGAGGAGGACAACGAGCTGAGCCTGCCCGGGCTGGCCGCCGCCTACACCTCCATCCTGCGGGCTCTGGGCGAGGATCCGCAGCGGCAGGGGCTGCTCAAGACGCCCTGGAGAGCGGCCACCGCCATGCAGTTCTTCACCAAGGGCTACCAGGAGACCATCGCGGGTAGGGAGAGCTCCCCGGGCTGCGGGGACGGAGTGTCCTGCTTGGCTACCAGCCGAGGGGCTGCTTTATTCCTTGGAATAAATCTCTTACCACATCGTTGCTCCGTCACCGCATCACCCATCTGGTGCTCCCTTGTTAGCACCTGTGTGTCTCGCTCTTCCCTCCCTCCCCGAACATCTCGGGTTTTTTGTTAAACTGTGCAGGTAAAGTTTCGATTCTGCCGTAAACCTCTCGTTTGGGTGAGCAGAGGAAGTGCTTATGCTTTCTCTCTTCTGATGGAAACTTTTCAAGCCCTGGCATAGGAACTTGTGGGTTCCCTCCTTCTTCCTTCCCCGGCCGAGCGAGGCTGTGTTGAGACAGGGTGGGAATATTTGTTTCGATTAGCAGACAGAAGGGGTTTGAATTTTCTCAGGAAAAGTTCCGTTCTGCCGATGCTTTAATCAAGGGAGGTCTTTCAAAGGTGGGAATGAAACTTAAGGAAGCGAGGTAAGGGGAAAGGAAGAGGACAGGGAGATCCTGTCCCCATCTCAGGGTCCCAGCAGCAAATGCAGGTGTGGAGAGGAACCCCAGGTTCACATCCCTGCCCCAGCTGAGTGTCTCGGCTTGCTGGGTGAGGGGGTGAGGAAAGGAACTGGCTGGGGTATGTTCTCACCAACAACTCGTGGCTCTGATGCAGGGGTAGGTACTGCTTGAAAAATTATTTTTGACACATCACTTTTCCTCTTCTCAGCCTCTTGACTGAGGACTGTGCCCAGTACAAACAATAAAAAGAGCTCGGAGAGCTTGGGAATTCCCCTTTCTGCTGCTCCTTACAGTAAAAGGCGAGTTCCTGTCAGTAAGGGATGCAAACAGTGTCAGCAAGGATCTCTGAGTGTGGCTGAGGAAGGAGCTGCTCCTGCTCTGCTCCCTGGAATGCTGCACTGCTGTGCTGAGCCTGCCCCAGAGCTGCTCCAGGATACCGTAGCAGAACGCAAAGGCTGAATTGTGCTGATTGATGGCATCAGGGAACTCCTGATGGCACACCAGAGTCCTTTCCTAAGTGCGCTGTGCTTCAACTTCAACTAAGGCTGGTTTTGTGTTTCGTTTCTTTTTTACTTCTCAGCGGTTGGCTCTTTCGAAATCAGATTACTACAACTTCCAGTCATTCACTTACTCATGGCCAGCTTAAGCTCTTGTGCCAGTGTTGTGTCCCAGCTTCCCCCAGGAACAGCATTTCTGCCTTGGGAGCTGTTCTGCCTCTCAGACCAACCCAGGTTTTTGGTTCACATCTGGGAACAGGCTTTGGGCTGCACTGGCTATCCTTGCTCCTCTCTTAGTCCTGCTGCATGGTGTGTTTGAGGTGAGGTTTCATCAGGGTTTCATGGTACCTTCTTTTGTTTGGGATTAAATTTCCTCATTTTACTGCTGTAAAACACAGGAGGCTTCTCAGTCATCCTGTCAGGCTCTAGCAGAAAGAACATTTTAATGATAATTGGAGCATGAATTTCTGTGCTGAATCTGCATGAGTTTGCTGCCCTCCTTAAGTCCTCTCTTATCTTGCTGCTAAATTTGTATGCACACGTTACCTTAAGAAATTTTAAAAAGCTTTTTCTTCTCCAAGGTGGGTTCTCTGGGATCTCTGGGGTTTTCTAATCTCTCACATTCATTTATTTAAGCAGAGTAGTTCTGGACACTCCCCTCCTCTGATTATCCATACCTGTGAGAGAGCTGTATTATATCCAAGGGTAAAAAAATGCCACTGCTGGGTTCTCTACTCCTGAAATGCCTTTTTCTTGCTTTCCTTTTTTCATGATTTCCTAAAGCCATATGAAGCTGTGATACTAACATTCCTTCCCCTGTCAGGTGGGGAATCCTTTAACTTTCCAGCTACTCTCCTCTTCTTGCAGGATGCTCAGCTTCCACTTTTCTCACTCTTCCCAGCCAAACAGAAGGAAGAGCTGCAGCTGAAACCCACAGCAGACAGCAAAGCAAGTGGTGGTTGAAGAGTTTGATAGGAGAGTTAGTATGAGTAAATTCTTCTTAAAGAGTCTTAAATATTTCCTGAACCCTAGAGCCAACAACTACAGAATATTTGGGCACAAGAGTAGTTGTGGGACTGCTGCTGTCTCTGCTGCAGCATCCTGTGCTGTTCCCTTGGTTATACTAATCCAGCTTTCTGCCTGGCCAGGCTGAGAGCTGGACCAGCAAGTGGTTTGTGGGAAAGAAAATTAACCAAAACAAGCCCAAACCTTCCCTAAAAACATGACAAAAAGCAGCCCCCACCTCTTGTTTTCTCTGTTTTTTTATGGGTTTTTTTGTTTGTTTTGTTTTTTTGTTTTCGTTTGTTTGTTTGCAGCTTATTCAGCTCTTCCTGTGGAGCTGTCTGGGTAGGCAGAGGTTAAAACAGATATGCAGGGTGTGCTTTGAGGACTGTTTCCATTCCATCCATGCTACAGGCAGAAGATGAGGGGCTGTTAAAATAGCTGCAAGTTCCATCTTCCCAAGTAAGATTCCCTAGGTAAAACTTGGTGGTGGTTGTACAACCACACGGCCAGAGGCAAAGTGTGTTGCAAAGGGTCCCCGCTGAGCTCCAGACCCAGCCAGGAAGGAGTGACACAGGTGAACAGGGGCAGTGAATGTCAGAACAGGGACAGGCTTTAAAATCAGCCCTGCGACCTCGTCTGCTGCATCATCTGCCCTGGGGAGGCAGGGGGGAAAGCAATTCATGTCTGATGGAGTTTTCATTTTCTATAAAGGAACACAAAGAAAGATGGGATATATACATCTGAATTACAGACTTGTTTAGTTTGGAGAAGGCTTCCGAGTCCAACCATTCCCCCAGCACTGCCAAGGCCTCCACTGACCCATGTCCCCAAGTGCCACATCCACAGGGCTTTTAAACCCCTCCAGGGATGGGGACTCCACCACTGCCTTGGGAAGCCTGTACAGGGCTGGACAGAATTCCAGTGGAGAAATGTTCCCTAATATCTACTCTAAACCTCCCATGGTGCAACTTGAGGCCGTTCCCTCTCCTCCTGTCCCTGTTCCCTGGAGCAGATCCCAAATCCCCCCCGGCTGTCCCCTCCTGTCAGGGAGTTGTGCAGAGCCACAAGGTCCCCCCTGAGCCTCCTTTTTTCCAGGCTCAGCCCTTTCCCAGCTCCCTCAGCCTCTCTTGGTGCTCCAGACCCTTTCCCAGCTCTGCTCTCTTCTGGAGAATGTGAAGTTGCCTGTGCACTGCCAGAGGTGTGTGCTTGGCTTAAGCCTTCCTTGCTGTGTTCTTGCAGGGAGTTGGACTAGATGGCCTTTAAGGATCACTTCCAGCCCCAACCATTCCATGATCTTTTTGGGTTCCTGCATGTTCTGAGAACATAATACACTTGGAGCATCGTTAAATGTGCTGGCCATTTGATCTCCTGTCCTGGGTGTTGTCACTTTGCTTCCATGACACCTGACTGTATTTGTATGTTTGTATCTCCCATAGCTTAACTTTGTAGTATTGTCAGGAAGATAACACCTAAATTCTGTCTCTCCATTCAGATTTGTGAGCAGCAGAGAAGCTGATTCTGCTTTCCAGCTTGTACTCTGTGTGTTTCCTCACTTGTTTTCAGCAGTACAGAGTGACAATGTTCCTGCCTTACCCCCCTTTTGTCCCTGCTATCTGTGTTCTGCAGCTGCTCAGTGTTGTGTGTCAGAGCTATTAGTAGAATTTACTTGTTAAATATCTGTATCTGGCTCTTTCTGTTAATTCCAGATTGTCATTTATTAATCCTGGCTTTACTAGAGGCCTCAACCTCTTTCATTGACAGGATGTATTCAAATGTGCTGTTCCCACTTCTGTAGTGGGAACACACTTGGCAAGAATGCCTCTAGTGATTTCAAATAAAATCCACCTGGGGACCAGATTAAAAATCCTGACAGCTCAGTGCAGACACTTGTGCACTGGTGTAGACTGACAGCTGTTGCAACAGAAACCTCTCAATGTGGTGGTAAGGATGGCAGAGTAGTAAAGTCACCAAAAATGTAATTTCCAGTTTCATGCAGTGCTTCTTTTCCAGGGTCAGATCTATCAGCTCCTTACTCGTGGGTATAAATTGTATTTCAGAGTAGCCCTCTTGGCTGGTGAGGATTAACAGCACGGCTGTGAGAGCCAGGTGCCTTCAGCTTTTTGATAAAACCTGCCACACAAAGGTTAAACCTTGTCCCTCCTTTTACTAAAGACTTCATGTCATGCTCAGAGGTGCTATCCGGGGGTCTAATAGTAAATACTACAAAGCACAAGTGTGTGCAAAGGCAGTAAATGAGTGAATAAATGGAATTACGAGGTTGCAGACAGCACTAACTCACATCTGAAGCTGAAGGTTTCAGACCCAAGCCATTGGTAAGATGCAGAAACACTGTCAGTGATTCTGCCTTTGAAAGGTGAATCATAAATGAGTTGGTTTGGGTTGTGCAATCCTGCAGGAAACATTAGGCACAGGGCTGGATGGGCTGCCTGCATCTTCAGGAGGAAGTTAAGTTGTTCTCATCAGCCACAAACACTCAAAGAAAACATGCTCACCAAACTGGGCTTGCTGGTGATGGTGGGAGCTGCTACCAGGGAAGTCTCCCAGCCTTTATTCATGTAAGCATGGCAGGTTCACCTGTCCTTTCAGTGTGTTTAACAGGGAAATGAAAATCAGAAATACTGGGAGGGGATAACTTTGCTTCCTGGACCTCTGTGGTTCAAAAAGCTGCATTTATTTTCTTGCAAGCCAAGTGACTCTGCTGGGCAGCTTTTATTTCAAAGCAAATAGCTGGTTAGGTAATTTCCTCACTGATTAGTTTATATGCTTTTCCTACACTGATGGGTGTAAAAATTCAACCTTAATAATCTTTTCTTCTAATCTGTGTGTGGATTTGTTATTTTTGTAGAAGACAGCAATAGTGTAAGCTCATAAATTTTTCCAGTCTGCTCTGTTTGCTGTGCTGAGGTGCTAAGCATTGCTCTGTCAAAACACACAATGCCTTAAGCAAACAAGGCTGTTTGATCAGCAGCACTGCCCTTTGCTAGGAGCTGTGGAAGTGCTGTATTTTCCTGGAATCCAGGTGCTGCTGGCTCATTCATGAGGACATGGATGCAGCACCATAATCTATTAACAGCTGAAACATCAGCCTTGTTGTGCTCCAGCTACGGCTTGTTTCTTGTAAACTAGAGGGTGGGAATGTTCAGAGTGAGATTTTTTTGGGGTTTCTTCAACCTCTGCCCCCACATGAGGGAAGCCTACCATGCTGGATCACACACTAAATGCAGCAAAACTTCTGGGAACTGGGACTTTCCTGTATTATCTCCCCTGCCTATTAATGCTCAAGTAACACTAAGCTTGGCTGGGTTTTGTCATGAATTTATTAAATATTGTAACCTCTTGTATCTGAACTGTTGCAGGCTTCTGATCTTTCCAAACTGTTTTGTCTTTGATTTTTCCTTTGTTTCAGTTTCAGAAAGAAGTGTGGATGAGCACCTTCTGTGACATGGGACATTGAAATGGTTATTGAAATCCTGATACATTTTAATGAGCATCTCCATAACGCTGCTTTCCCTCATATTAATAAACCTCCTGGCAGAGGACAACTTCTAGAACCTAATCTTGGCTTCATCTGTCTGCAGTAGCTGATCTGTTATGAATAGACTCCAGTCTCACTACCTCATGGAGGGTATCTTACAGGAAAAGAAACAAATCTGTACAAATCACGGCCAGAATTAGCTGAACAGCAATAATGCTTTTCCTTTATCTTGCTTCTGTGAAATGTCACTTGAATCACACATCTGGTTCATCTCCTTTCTGGTAACTGAGGGATTAAGCTTTGCTTCTGAAGCAAATGTTCCTGTCTGAAGTTGAGTGTCTGTTTCTAGTCTTTTGGTGATGAAATCTGAAAAAGTAGCCAGAAACCTGTAAATACTTCTGTGTCTAAGGTTTCTCCTGGTTCCTGCTAGGGAGGTGTGTTACAACAAGTGTTCATTTCTCAGCATCTTTTGAGCTCTATTGCCTATTTAAGCAGTCATGTGGCATCTCAGGCTGTGCCTCTTTCTAGAGCTCTTCAAGACTTCTTGAAGCTAATGACATACCCAGAGCATCCCCTTTTTCAGCAACCTGAACCATTAACTTTCTGCAGCAGTACAAGCCCTTTACATTAATGTTTTTATAGCCTGGCTCTCTGTATGCCTAATAAATTCCTGGTGTCTTTTTTAATACTCAAAGGCTGAAATAATTTTCTGGTTGCTTTTCTGGAATGTTCTCCCTAATTACAGTTACCTGTAATGTCACCACATGAATAAATAAAGTCAGGTTTGACTCTACTGCTTACCCAGCAGTAGCTGAGAGGTTTTTACAGCAGCTTCCTTCCAGATTTCATCCTGACCCTTCAGTCTGCTGCTTTCCCTGCCACACACTCATCTGTTAACTCGTGTCTCCTGCTGCCAGTTACATCTGTCCTCAGCTGGGGAGGAACTCTGACAAAGACAACCAGAAATATCTGCCAGCATTCCCCAGGTGGTTCTGCCTTAACTACCAGCTAGCCTGGGTTGGCTCATGGCACTGCTCTTCTGGAGCACCCTCCAAGCCATGACCTGCTCCTGGTTCACGTGAGGTCCCTGCCATTGCTTTGGGTGTAGTTCTGTGTTCCTGGAGCTGTCTGAGCTCAGCCAGTGCTTTAGTTTGTTCCAGCTGGTGGGTGTTGCTGAGGTGTGACCTGTCCCATGGGAGGTCATCCTGCCTTGGCCTGAGCCCATTCCTGCCCTGCCTGTGGCAACTTGTGGCACTTGGGGGTCCCCGTGGAGAGCACAGGACAGTGGGGACAGCCCGGACCTGTGAAATGGGTGTCAGGAGAGCCTTGTGCCTTTTGTCTCTGCCAGGGTGGATGAGCTCAACCAACAGTGTCAGGGAGTTCCTGAGGCTGCCTTCATCCCTCTGGCACTTAGATTGGAGCTGTGAGGCAACTTAACACCACCGGGAAGTGCTTTGACTCCTGGTGAGAACAGCCTGCATCACTTCACTCCCAGGCACAGCAAGAAAAGGCAGCTCTGAAGTGCTGTGAAGCTGCTGCAGTGCTGCCATCCTTCATCCCCTTCACCTCCTGAGCCCCTTCTGGGTGGGCTCTGCTTTCTCTGGTTGCCAGAGGTGCTTTTGCTTTCCTGTGTCACATTAAAGCCATGCAAATAGTTTCTATAGCAACAGGTATCTCTGCTTAGCTCTGACGCAAAATCCTGAAAGGTCTTTCTCATTCTGTCTTCATCCAGTTCTGATTTTTCATTTTATCAACTCTTTCTGAAGATAAAGACAAAATTAATTCTGCTCTGTTTCAGGAGTTAACTTGCAGCACAGGTGACTGTTTAGTTTCAACAGCCTGCTGAAGTTTTTGCACCAGGAACTGAACTTTTGACTGAAGGAAAAAATCAGCTGGAATACTTTAGAGAGGACTTGGACTGTAGAAACCATGAAATCAAACAAGTGAAGCAGGCAGCAGTCTGATAGTAGGTAGAGTGAAAGAATGGAGAAAGGGGCAAAAATTTGTCCCCAGCTTTGCTTCTGGCTTGGTTAGTCTGAGGCTCTTTCACTTTCTGTCCTTTCAGCTCTGTTAAATTCTCCACAACATGTGCTGCAGCACACAGGCTGAGCTTGTCAGAGCCCTGTTTGATGCTACTGCAAATGGAAAAAGTAGGAAAAAAGCTTCCAAAAACCTCTAAAAAAAACTAAAAAAAAACCCCTGACAAATTTAGATAAAATGGTGTTGCCTCCCTGCACGAGGTGTTTGAGCTTCTGCCAGAGAAGTGTCTCCTGTGCAATCACTGCAAACAGCTGTGGCAGTGGGACACAGGTAGAAGCAGCTGTGAAAAGATGCTCTGCTCACTCTGCTTTGGTCAGCACTGGGCTTGGGCTGCAAAGGGGATCTGTAGGGATGGGCAGGCTTCCAGCTGTGCTGGTTTCCAGGAAGAGACACTTGTGACAGTGTGAGCAGGAGGGACTGGAGCACAGTAAGGGGTGAATGGCCACTCAAGACTGTGGCT